>NW_027530209.1:532513-614828 GCF_008692635.1 Crocuta crocuta | reverse complement strand
CATGTAACTGGTATGATTTGTTACTGTTCTAGATCCATTTTAGCCCAACATCATTAAAAATAAAACAGAACCAATAAAAAACCATGTGTTTTATTTTAATGCTAGTTTAGCAATTCAACCAGAAACACTTTAACCTTGAATATTTAAAGGACTAGTTACTTCAAAGTATTTTAAGTGATGTTACATTGTAAATATGAAATTACATGTCTTTCATCTGGCATGATTGCCATTGTGGTTAGAGTCACTGCTGTAGGTGAAGATAAGGTTTCACTTTGTTCTTTTCCAGTTAATTTTGGGTTTCCATTGTAGGGAAGGGATCAAGAAGTATGTCAGAAAAGTAGGAATGTGCTGGAGATGAGGAAGGCATTAATTATTTCATGTGAATAATAAGAAATGATATTTGCTGCAGAAGTAAACCAACAAATTACACTCATGATGACATGGACAAATTAATGTACCTTTAACAATCCCTGACTTTTTGAATTGTTTGCCTCAGAGAAAATGATACCCCTTCCCAATTTTTAAAGTTAGAAGTTCTAGGGAGCTTGGAAGAGCTTTGTAACATTTACTTCTCTCTTTTATCTGAAAGAAAAGGGATTTACATAGGCAGATAATCTCATCATTCTTTGATTTTTGTTGATGCTGTATCATCTTATAGATGTTTTTATAGTCTTGGAGCAACTTGAAGCACTTTGACAGAGCAATACATACTTTTTAAACAAGTCATTTTTTTCTTTGACCTTTCGTCTTTCATATACTAATTACTGTAAACACAATTTAAAAATTATAAGTTGAAATTCTTTATTTAGATTTAGCTCTCCTTAAGGAATTCAACAAGAAGCAAATGTCAACTCTAAATAAACCTTTCTTAGGCATAGGCTCTGCTCTGGTGTGCATACTTTCTATAAAATAAATGCAACTTCCAGCGTCTGTTAACCCACATGATGCCAGAAGATTGCCTAATGGTTCTTGTAGACATTTTTTCTCTCTGTAAACCTATTACTGTGAAACTAGTTCCTTCCTGACTTCCTGTTATGTTTCTCTACTATTGCATTACTGATATTTATTGTGTTGGAATAATTTCTCTTTATAAATTAATTTTCCTTTTCCTACTTTTTTTCCATGCTGTTAATTTTTTTCCAGTTTATACTAGCATTTTTATTATGAATTCCTTTTCTTTGGAGGTGCATTCATACTTAAATGAGGTTTATTCTGTTTATAAAATTTAATTAAAGTTTTCTTCTTTCTCAAGATATTAAACCTGGTAATTGTTGGATTTTGATATTTCTATTCAAATCTATAACGGAGAATAAAAATATTCACACATTACTCAAATTGATTTTCCTCTACATTTCTATCTCTCCAGCAGCTACTTGTAAATTATTTTACCATCTTTGGGATCTCTGAATATAAAAACATGTTCTTCTATCTCCTGTATGTAAAGAAAGTTATTCTATAATTCTTCATATACGTACTTATATAGCCCACATTTGTGTTGTCTTCTCCATGGCCATTCATTCAGCCAGACGTTTGTTTCTTTATTATTATTATTTTATTTTTGAGGGAGAGAGAGCGTGAGCAGGGGAGAGGGGCAGGGGAAGAGAGAGAAAGAATCTCAAATAGGCTCTGTGCTGATGCGTGTGGAGCCTGACTTGGGGCTTGATCCCACAACCCTGGGATCATGACCTGAGCCAAAATCAAGAGTCGGACACTTAACAGACTGAGCCACCCAGTTGTCCTCTGACATTAATTGAGTACCTATAATGGGGTGAGACATTGTGTTAGGCTATATGTATTTGTATTGTTTCTTATCAATTGCATTTTAAAAAATTTTATAGTTCTACTGCATACTAAAAGTATAGTTAAAACAAATTCTCTTACTCTAATTTAAACCTCATTTTCTTATTTAGCTGGTTGAAAGATAGTGCATTTATAGATCCAAAAGCCATGACTACTAAATAATTACACTAGTAGTTCTAATAATTCCAAAATTTCCCAATGAAATCATCTATCTGTATAGTATTTGTGCATGTATAAAATTTTATTGACAGCTGCAAAAATAATTACAGGAAACTTGATGACTCTTAGTTGCAATAATTTTATTTAAAATGGCAAATTAAATACAGGTGAGTATAAGCTATAACTTAATATCATTTATTATGCACCAACTTAGTCAGATGATTAATTTCAGTTAGCATAAAAAAAGCTAGATATATGAAAAATTCCTGGCAGTCATGTTAAAAATTTTCTATTAGCTAAAAATTCACCTTTTGCAAACAAAGTTTTGTTTCTGGATCTTTATAGATTACTCTATGAGAAAAGAATCAGGAGAAATAGGAAATTAATTTAAAATGGACATTTTGCTCAGACGATTTAATTAATTGGAAGTCATTGCCATTAGCCAGCTCTGTTGAGCCAGGATCAGTTGAGCAGAAGATATTGGGTAAAGCAACTAAAAGCACTGCATCCTGGAAGAGCTATGAAAGGATTTCTTGACTTTGGTCTCTATTGCCTTCAGTGTCTACATTTTGGCTGACTGAACCCAGGCTTGGCCAGCACTTTATGACTTGTGATATTGTGATTTATAATAAGAAATATGTATTTGGTCTTTGTCCCCATTTCTTGTACAGAGTTCCTAAAACCCTTGTAGTTTCCTAAATGATAAGAACAATAAAGGTGTCTTTTGTTACGTGAATGTGATGACTTTTAAAAGTCCCTGAGGTTGGGGGTTGGTTGCCAGGAGAGCCAACTCTGTGATTAGGAGTGGAGGGGAGCTAGGCTTGGATCAATTGCCAATGGCCAATGATTACATCAATCATACTGATGTAATGAAGCAGCCTCTATAAATATCCAAAAACAATGGATTTGGGAGAACTTCTGGACTGGTGAACACATGAAGATTCGGGGCAAGCAGTGCCTCAGGAGAGAGCACAGAAGCTCCATGCCCTGTTTCTGTACCGTGTGCTGTGTCTCTGCCACCTGGCTCTTCCTGAGTATATCCCTTTTAATAAGCCAGTAAGTAAGTAAAATACTTCTCCGAGTTCTGTGAGCTGTTCCAGCAAATTAATTGAATCCAGGGAAGGGGTTGTGGTCACCTCTGGTTCATAGACCAGACTGTGACTGGCATCCAAATTGGAGGGGCAAGGCAATCTTGTAGGACTGAGCCCTTAACTTGTGGGATCTGATGCCATCTCCGGGTAGTATCAGACTTACGTTGTAGGACACCCAGTTGGTGTCCTGAGCATTTGCCTGGTGGTCAGAATTGGTCTCAGAACCGGATTAGACTCTTAATGTTTAAAGGCTTCAGTTTTGGTACTCCTGAGAGGTTAGTTAGTACATGCAGGTGCAAGATAACTTCTTTCTAGTGACCTAAAGATGCACTGGTCTGATGAGGCATGAACTAAAGGTCACAGAGAAAAGTTGTCTACTAATGGTAGATGCTGGACCTAATAGGTCAAATGAAACTTGAGAATCTAAGTCTCCATTTAAACTACTATAAGTTGGTGTTAGAGAAGTGTCTCCTTGCCTCAGTAGAGGAAGCCAACTGAGGTGGGAGGGGGGATTGGAGTGGGTCATAGGTAAAAGAATGGAGCTGATTAGCAAGACAATAAGCAAAGAGAGAGACAGAGAGAGAGAGAGACAGAGAGAGAGACAATGAGACACAGAGAGAGAACGGGGAATGGGAGAATGTTTATAGCTCATCATAACTAACTTGGGTTTTGCTCCTCCTGAGGGCTGTCATTAGCTTTTCTCCTTGAGAACCTCCCATTTCCCCCTTGTTCCTTGTTTTATTTTTAGTGACAGCTCCATGAATTCAGGAAACCCTAACTAGAATTTCTAGATAGAACCTTGATCATTACCTCTGCCACCTCATGAAAGGAAGTTTAATCTCTGCCTGTCTTCCACGCCAGCTTCAACCAACAGAGAAGGGGATCCTAGCATTTTTTTCTCCATGAGGGGAGATACTTGAGATAGAGATTTTTTGGCTTCTAATCCCTTGCTTAGTTTTCTATCCGAGAAGTTCAAATGGGTACTCTGATTGGTTAGGTGCTCATGTTGAGTAAGCCACATTTTTATTGTGGGGCAGTGTCTCCATGTGTAAGGCAAAAGTCACATTTGGTTTGTGTGGTTTTGGTCTCTCCTCTGCTTTCCTAATGCATGTTCTGGCATGGTAAGAGAGCTAGAGCCTCTTTTCCCAGTGTGAGAAGTAGCCCAGCCATGTTCTCACTGTGTTTTCTTTCCTCAGAATGGCAGTCTGACAGGCTGCTGGCCCATAAGCTCGCAAAGAAGACAGCTTGGCATCAGGCAAGGGGACAATGTGTTCTTCCTTGTTAAAACCTGTTCCTTCCTTTACCCTTGTACTGCAGGGGGTTTGTGCTAGACTCTTCTCTCATTGCATTGTAATAATCCCCCTCTGATACCAGAAGTGAAATGGATAGCAGTTTAGTTTGGAAGAGAATTGCTGAGGTCTTCTGGCCTAAGCTGTGTCCTCCAATTTAGTCTTCTTAAGAGATGTATCCCAGAGTACTGGCTACTTGTCAAGATTTATCAGTCTGTACTTTACTTCCTAATCTGCATATATACATTTACTCTCTGGGTAGGAAATACCAAAGTAAGGGGCAGATAAGTGGTACCTGGGCCTTATAGTTAGCTTTCATTTCATTATTTCAAATAGAATTTAAATTTAAATGATAGCATTATTTTAGCTTTTTACATACTGGATGTTTTGTTCTAACTGTGAAAAACTATCATTAACTTTCATTTATGATATGAGACCTTTTTAAAAGTCTATCTTATTAGTTTAATTTCTGTTAGAGGGAAAAACAGAACACACACACACACACACACACACACACACACACACACACGGTCACAATTAATTCCAGAATCTTGGGAGTATAGGAATGTCTAAACAAAATTCTAGGTCAGTGTAGTCTCCTCTCTTAAGAGAATATTGACTGAATTCCTGCTCTGAGCCAGGCAGAATGCTGGGGATGCAAGAAGACTTACCTGCATCATGAGCATTATTTATGCTAGATTGAAAGTTTGCAGTGCTTTATGGAATCACCGAAAAACCCTGTGACCAGCTAAATAGGATGAAATGAAATTTTGAGCCTTGTTTAAAGATTTTTTAAAATTTTTAAATGTTTATTTACTTTTGAGAGAGAGAGACAGAGCTCAAGCAGGGGACAGGCAGAGACAGAGGGAGAAAAAGGCTCTGAAGCAGGCTCCAGGCTCTGAGCTGTCAGCACAAAGCCTGACACAGGGCTCGAATCCACAAACCGTGAGATCATGACCTGAGCCAAAGTCAGATGCTTAACTGCCTAAGCCACCAGGTGCCCCTGAGCCTTGTTTAAACATTTGATCATCTGTTTCAGCATGTTTGTTTTTCCTAAAACTCAAAGATGCGGCACAATCCAAAAGAAGCGTCAGGCACTGCCACTGTATCCTGCCTACAGGTTTCCTTACTCTTCTGCTTGGTTGGGTTTCTTGCCAATAACTATTCTGATAGAAATATCCATCTTCTCTCTGTAGTCTGTCACTCTTGTCTAAAATGGGTTTATTCATCTTTGTGGTCACCAGTGTTCCCAGGACTTAAAATATTTTCTCTTTCAAAGGGTGCCTCCTTTCTGATACTCATTTTTGACTTGCATTTCCTACCTTTATTGTTAGAAGTGTCTCTGGGGTGCCTGGGTGGCTCAGTCAGTTAAGTGTCCGACTTCAGCCCACATCATGATCTCATAGTTGGTGGGTTCTAGCCCCGTATCTGGCTCTGTGATGACAGCTCAGAGCCTGGAACCTGCTTTGGATTCTGTCTCCCTCTCTCTCTGTTCCTACTGTGCTCATGCTCTGTCTCTCTTTTTCTCTCAAAACATTAAAAAAATTTTTAAAATAAAAAAAGTGTCTGTTTCTAGGTTATATCTTTTTTTATTTTAGTAGGTTTTTTTTTTTTTTTAAGATAGTTTTCCCTCCTCAGAAGGTACAGGTTATAAAGTCACTTGTAACTAAAGCTTAATCATTTTGTTTCTAATTCAATACTTAAAATAGTGTTCTAGCTCCCTACAAGCTGTTGCATTAGTTTTCTTTGTTTCATCCATGTGTGGCTTTGGTTTGGTAAGAATTTGAAGTACATGTGTGTGTAAAAGTACCTAATATAAGCAACTTACTCTTGGACAGGATTAAACAAAATGCCCCATGTGAGGTCACCAGTGCTGTGTTTAACGGTCTTTCTCAGGAAGAATCATGGCATCTGTAGCTCAATATCATGAAATTCAGATGATAATTAGGAAAGACCACTTCTTACCAATTGGAGTTTAAAAATGTTTACAGGCGTCCTATTCTGAATTAGTCTACTATTGGAGCTTTTCATCTAGAAAATGAAGAGAGAAAATATTGAACATAAAAATGACCTGATATATATGTCTGTCATTTTCTACTCAAATATGTTTTGTTATGAAGACAACTGTATATAAGAATTTTTATGTATCTAGTCCTCAGATACTTGATATTGATCCATTTCCATTGACATTGTGAATGGATGAACTTTTTTGGACTTAAAAAAATTTTTTTTAAGTTTATTTTGAGAGACAGTATGCATGAGAATGGGGGAAGGGCTGAGAAAAGAGGGAGAAAGAGAGAGAACCCCAAGCAGGCTCTGCACTGTCAGTGCAGAGTCCAACTTGGGGCTTGAACTCATGAACCATGAGATCATGACCTGAGCTGAAATCAAAGAGTCAGGAGCTTAACTGACTGAGCCACCCAGGAACCCTGTGAATGGATGAACTTCTGTGCAAACAGACCTTCATGCAGAGCAGACAAGCAGCAAGCATTTTGACTGTAAGATTGATTACATTTCTTTCTTTCTTTCTTTTTTTTAAGAGAGAAAAAGAGTGAGCATGAATGGGGGAGAAGCAGAAAGTGAAGTAGAGAGAGAATCTCAAGCAGGCTCCATGATCATCTTGGAGCCCAGTGTGGGGCTTGATCTTGTGACCCTGAGATCATGACCTGAGCTGAAATCAAGAGTTGGACACTTAACTGACTGAGCCACCCAGGCACCTCTAGAAATTTTTCTTAATGAGGCTTATATCTAGTTGGATATATTGGAATTATATCTGATGGTTGCTAAGTGCTCAATAGATTATTTGATGAATATAAGAATGAATGTACAAATGAACTTGAAGGTAGAAAAATAAAACTAAATCTGTGCTTTGTCTGTAGACAATTTATATTAGCCTTAGAGGTTGAATCTAGTAAGGAGAGGGATAAGGTTTAAGCAATGCTAGAACAATGCATCTAGGGTGAGGATGAGGTCATGAGAAATGTACAGTGTGCTACTGAGGACTTATTCTACACCCACACTATGCTGCAAACTTCCACAGTTGTTATCCTCTCTAAATCACACAATACCCTATAGACAAGCATTACTAGTCTTATTTTATAAGGGAAGATATTAGCGGCTCCACAGGTTAGGTAACTATCCAAAATTACACAGCCTACAAGTGGTAGAACCCAGATTTAATCTTGAAAACCATAGCTAGTGATCTTATGAGGATGGTCTTGTCTGGATTTCAATATTGTTCTACTGAAACACAATGGAATCCCCACAGCTATAAGGTGAGATAAAGAAATACTGCATAAAGATTTCATTCATCAGGGAACTATAGGGATTTAGAAATACAAAGTAGCCTAAAAGATATGAATTCCAGACCAATTCATTTCATTTATTTATTTATCATATATTTATTCATTCAGTAAATATTGATTTGGTATTCTTCAAGTACCAGGAGCCCATGCTACCCACACCTGGCTTCTCTTGGGTGCCAGTCTGGTAACATTGTTGCATTTTCTTAGGCTTTCCAAAGTGAAACTTTGGAAAAGTTTGCAGATTTTATCCTTGAATCCATCCGCTGAGACTTAGATGATAATTTCCTTCTTGATTTGGAGCCAGGGGCATCCCAGTTAGTGAGATAGGCTCGTGTAAAGGGGTATGAGGAGCCAAAGGAGGTAATATGTCTCCATTTCTGCTGATAAGGCCACCCAAGCAAGTTTTCCTGAGGCTATGGTAATCTGGAAGGCTGTCTCTCACTTATTATCTGCAGAATCTAGAAGCTCTGTGGCCATATTGCTAAGATAAGCTAATGAGAGTATATTACTCAATAACAGATGCAGATCTGTCTAATCTTTCTTTAGTATTGGAAGGTGGCCTAGAACACCAGGTGTTAGAGGTAGGTTTTCTTGTCACTTATGCAACCACCTGTGTGTGCATTAAGTGCATGAGGTAACAGGTGAAATACCTAAATCAGTTTAAAAGTCAACCAGTTAACTGTGAGTATAACAAATAAAATGTGCTTTGAAAATGCCAACGTGCTATAACATATTCGTTGCTATTGGGAGTCCTTTATGATGATTTCAATAGATGATTATGTCGCAATTAGTAGATATTCAAATATCACAAAGACTTTCTTATGGACAGCCTAGTGGTATAAGGCAGTGTTTCTGAAACTTTAATATGCATATGAATCCCCTGGGGATTTCATTAAAATGCAGGTTCTGATTCAGCAGGTCTACACTGAAGCTTAAGATTCTGCATTTCTAAAAAGCTCCCAGCATTGCTGCTGCTGATTCATGGACCACACTTTGTAGCATGGATGTAAACTTGAAAGTATTATCATCCTTCAATTCATGGCAATTTATGAAACATTCTATTTTAAAATATATACATATATGTGTTGCAGGATTCATGGTATGTCATCAAATTATTTTTGTCTTTTTGCCCCTTTAAAATTCATTCAGTAATCTCTGGGTGCTCTTGGATGAAAATTTCTCTAGACACTGTGACTTTTCCACCCGTGCTTAGGTCATAGATCATCCCACTGTCAATTAAGATAACAGTCCAGGCTCAATTCAATAATTAGATTTGGGGGCCCGGGATATTAACCAAGCTCTGTCCTTAATTTAACAGGAAAATCTCCTTTGGCCCAGCCTGGGCCTGGTTTCCCTGCAAGTCTGCCCTGGAAAGAGGCTCTCATTAGTCTTTCTCTATACAGCAATTTTGGACCTTTTGGTTTAAAGCAATTCTTTCCTCATGGAATACTTTTGTGGCATTTTCCCAGGCGCTGGAGAGCTCCTTCTTCTAGTTCCCCTGTTGCTGGCTGGCAGACCCATTTGGATTTCTGGTAGCCACTTGCTCCTCCTGCTTTGTAACCTGGGAATTTGTCCTCACATCCAGCTTCTTGCTGCTGGGCAGACTCTCATCAGCTGCCTACCTCTGATCCACAGGAAACATGCTAGTGTCCTGTGCCCTGAAGAACTCTGGGAATGCAGATGAATCTGCCTCCAGAGCAGCTATCCAGCCATCTCTGGACCTCTAGATCCCCTAGCAGAAAGCAAATGGCAGGCCTAGAGTCCCCAAAGCGCAGGGGTGAACCACTCAGGAGGGCCAAGTGAACCCATCTGAATCCTTAATACAGTGGGGTGGTAGACTCTAGCTCTATTTAGAGTGCTCCCTTCACAGATATTCCTTCTCCTTTCTTTTCAATTCTTTCATACTCTCAAAGTAGGCCAGCGGGTTCAGAAGTCATGGAATATTATCAGAAGAAATTTCCTTTGAAATTCTTTATATGGTAGTTTTTAAATGTCACTCTTGTTATTATAACAGAATGTCAATGACCTAAGTTTCTCCAACACTACATACCCTCAGGTGGGGGTGGGAGGATACATTTCCCCCATTTTGCAGGTGAAGATACTGAGGCACAGAGATATTAAGTAAAAAAACGCTGGTGTAAAAGTAAGAAATTTTACTCCTCAGTTGGTAGTCTTAATCCCTCTGGTAGAGCACTTTCAAATATTTGAAGGCAATATAATGTTATATCCAAATGTTTAAAAGCAAGTGGGAATGTAAGACCTACAGAGTAAAATCTTTGGATAACACTTCTAGCTCTAGGTCTTAATTATTAGTGTTTTAAGAGACACATACATGGATTGCATTTCCTAGAGTGTGTTCCATAAATCCATGATTCCTTCAATCATTCAACACACTCATTGCATGCTACAGAGGACAGGGCATTCTGTCCCTCCTGAAGATTTAAAGTCTATTACCAGTATAAATTCTAGGAAACCATATAGAAAAGTCTATTTAACCCCAAATTATTTGATATTAGGTTTTTTTAGTTCGACCTTTTTTTGGCAATGCCAAAATTGTTCTTTGGAAGTTCGAGAGAATTGGCTTTTGGTAATTTTGTAATGGATCCATTGATTAATTAAGAGATGCATGAAGGTGCATCTACTAATTCCATGTTCTTCATTTGGTTGTAAAGAATGTTTAGTTTGCAGTCACCATTTTGCAGTAATTTTAAAAATTTTCCCAAGCACATTTTAAACCCAATTTGCAAACTAAGCCCCTTTATTAAATAACATTGAAAATAACAGAAGTGTTAACATTCATTGCATACAATGAAATTGGTACAGTGGCTGTCAACTTTGTCTGCACTTCATAGCCACCTGGGAAGTTTTTAAATATCTGATGCCCAGGCCACACCCTAGTTAAAGCAAGAATCTCTGGGAGTAGAAGCCAAGTATCTATCTAGGCTTTGACTTTTCTGTAGTCCATGTGTTAAATAACCAAGATACTTAGGCGAACTCTGATTAGTTCTCTGAAAGGGAGAGTAAAATAATCTACTACCAACAGATATAGTCTGGCTGAAATAAAATGGTTAAAACGTGTAATATTTTCTCATTTTTAAAAAACTAAATGCATGCTACTTAACACTTCTACATTATGGCAATTACAAGGATACTCCTTATTGAGGTTATGTAATTTATGATCTTTTGTGTTAGCCCCCTCCTCATTTGGCTCTCATTTGTCAATTTTATATTTCCAAACTGCACTCTACTGAAAATAATGAAATTAGATCAATATAGTTATGTTAATGGATGTAATACGCAGCTCATTTGAAAGAGAATGGCAATACATATTTTCATAAGTTCTACATTACTCAACTCATTGACCAGAAATGTGTTAATGATATAATGCTGGTATTTTGAATGTCTGAGAGTTCTGTTGATGGCACCTTAGAGATAAAAAGCTACTTAACGTGCATGAAACTGGAATGAATGACTGCACTGAATATATTTAAATTATCTTTAATGTCCTGTTTTTAGCAGCACATTTTATTCAAACTCATTGACTATTATTCCTGAAACTTAAATAAATCAACTGTGCATTTTTGTTCATCTTGGCTCACACAATTTCATGTCATTTTGTTTGAATAGTGAGTTTAATTTTGTTTGCCAAATAAAAGAAAAACAAAATCATGGAGCTATAAAAAACACAATGCCAGAATCATGTGATTTAATAAGAACAAGTCAGGGGTAAATTCCTACTTAGGATTTTCTTCCTTCCAATCTCAGGCACACACTTCTTTGCTTTCCCTGTTGGGCTCTTGCTCTTATCATGTATTGTTTCTCGTTTCAAAATGTACATTTGTAGTGGGGAAACCAATACTGATGGTTTCTATGTAGTGAGGAAATGCCAAGATATATTTGCAGTATCTTTAGGAAATAAAAATCTATCTGATGTTTTCTCCCTGAGAAGGTAGTAGTCATGAGATGGAATGAGGTAGGAATTTAAGGAATATGAGGTTGGAAGATTTGAATGAGGGTGAAATAAAAAATTCTTGCTGGAGAGAAAATGGATTTGTGTAAATGGTAGACTACGTGTCAAGCTATAGAAAAATCAAGGATTAGCAACAAAAGATATTAACACTTAATCTTCAAATTATTCAAAAACTAGAGAAACTAAGGAATTAAGTAATTCTGGGTACACCCATGCATTGAAAAAATCATTTGTAAATTTCGGAAATATAAACTGCCTTCTTAGAGACTACTATTTAAATATCATTTGCCTAAAAAGAATACATTTGAAATGGACCTCGATTGGAAAGTTCTTCCCTACTTCTTTTCCCTTTGTGAAGATCTGTTTCAATGGGCGGTACGGGAGAGTGCAGTATTAAAAAGGGAAAAGGTGAGCAAACACTGTTACCTGGATCTGAGGCCTGTGACACAGACAACTGTTTTGGTATAATTCTTCCTATTGTAGTTCACTAGTTAAAAGGGCATCATTGAGCTAGTTTCATTTGTTTTTTCTATTTTTCTATTTAATAAAAATACATGAAAGCACTAGAAAGGAAGTTTGATGATGCTAGACTGAGTTCTAATTTCTTCATGAATAGATCAGAACTAACTAGAGCCTCTCTGTTTCATCAATTGTCCAGGTGAGATGCCATATAATGTCTCAGAGATCCAAAACTATGAATTAGCCTAGAGCTAGATAGGACACATTTGCTTAAACCAATGGTGACACCTGGTGGCTGGATATGCTAATGACGGCTTTAGATGTCTTCAAGTTTTCCCAGAGCCTCCTGAGGCTTCTTTTTCAAAATGGCTGCCTCTTCATTGAGGTAATGGTCCAAGGGCCAAACTTAAGTCTTTAAGTTCAGCTTCTGTCTCTCTAATTTATTTTTTATATTATGAGTTTTTCTAAAATTATGATTAAGTAGGTGAATAAACAACATGTTTTTCAGTGAATGATAATTTGGGAATCTTTTTCTTTTAAATGCAGTACTATATACCAAGCTCTGTCTTTCCCCTGTTGTGGAGCTACCTCTCTGAAGCAGATTATGTTGCTGCCATACAATTGCCTGGATTAGTTCAGGCTGGTAAAAAGCAAACTGAAGCATATTAAAAATTTTAGGAGTTTATTTGTGCAAAAATAAATTCGAATTGTCAGATTTCAGCCAGGACAAACAGTAACCATTCCTAGCAGTATTGAACAACGCTGTGGATGCAAAAGGTGTCCCCAAGGAGGGTACAAAAGATAATATGTTCTCAAGATCCTGAGTCACTACCAAAGATAACCCTAGGGGGAAAAGTCCCCTCTGTTCCACCAAGAACTAGCAGTGGGCAGTAGAATCCTAAAAGCAAGTGGAGTGCAACCCACATTTGTCAGCTATACCTAATTGCAAAAGGGGTGCAACATTTCTGTTTGGGATATTTTGAGGGCCCCCAACCTGATGGCTGACAAGCCAAATTTTCAGGACAGAAAGAAAATGAAGCAAATAAGAACATAATAGCTGCCTCTCCCCCTGCTGCACCTGGGCCGCCAGAGGCTGAGTCATCACTGTTGCGCTGCAGTGGCAGCAGGGGAGCAGGACTCCCTCAGGAAACAAGCCAAAGTACACATGGTGGAGAGTCCCAAATACCGCTACGAGTAGGAAAACAAAATAACCAAACTCTCAACAAGAGAAACCAAGAGAAATCATTCAAAGAACACTTCCTGAATGAACAGGCCCTGAACAGTCAAAGAGCCCTCTTTAATATAGCAGAAATCGAGGGGCAGAGGGTACAATAAGCTTTTAAAATTAACAAGAGATAGAAAACTAACCAAAATGATGAAACAGAAGAACTCTCCTCCAAAGAAATTCCAGGAAGAACTGACAGCTACAGAACTGCTCCAAACAGATATAAGCAACATAACTGAACAAGAATTTAGAACAATAGTCATAAAATTAATCACTGGGCTTGAAAAAAGCATGGAAGACTTCAGAGAAGCTATAGCTACAAAGACTATGGAGCCCAAAAATAGTTATGATGAATTAAAAAATGCTATAAATGAGATACATAATAAAATGGAGGTGCCCAATTCACGGACTGAAGAGGCAGAAAGGAGAATAAGTGATATAGAAGAAACAATTATAGAAAGAGAGGAAGCTGAGAAAAAAAGAGATAAACTGATCCAGGAATATGAAAGAAGACTTCGAGAGCTCAGCGATACAATCAAACAGAACAATATCCATATCATAGGAATCGTAGAAGAGGAAGAGAGAGGGAAAGGTGCTGAAGGAGTACTTGAGCAAATCATAGCAGAGAACTTCCCCAACCTGGGGAGGGAAGTAGATGTTGAAATTCAAGAGGCACAGAGAACTCCCCTCAGATGTAACTTGCATAGATCTTCTTCATGACATATCCTAGTAAAACTGGCAAAATATAAGGACAAAGAGAGAATTTTGAAAGCAGCTAGGGAGAAAAAGGCCCTAACATACAAAGAGAACCTATCAGAGTGGTGACAGACCTATCTACTGAAACTTGGCAGGCCAGAAAGGAATGGCAGGAGATCTTCAATGTGATGAACAGAAAAAATATGCAGCCAAGAATCCTCTATCCAGCAAGCCTGTCATTCAGAATAGAAGGAGAGATAAAAGTCTTTCCAAACACACAAAAATTGAAAGAATTTGTCACCACTAAACCAGCCCTACAAGAAATCCTGAGGGAGACTCTATGAGGGAAATGTTGCAAGAAATGCAGATACTAGAGACACGACCACAAGCATGAATCCCACAAACGACACAATGACTCTAAACCCATATATTTCAATAATAACACTGAATGTAAATGGGCTGAATGCTCCAGTCAAAAGACATAGGGTAGCAGAATGGATAAAAAACCAAAATCCATCTATGTGCTGTCTACAAGAAATGCATTTTAGACTGGAGGACACCTTCAGATTAAAAGTAAGGGGATGGAGAAATATATAACATGCTACTGGACGTCAAAAGAAAGCTGGAGTAGCTATATTTATATCAGACAAACTGGACTTTAAAGTAAAGGCAGGAACAAGGGATAAAGAAGGGCATTATATAATAATTACAGAGTCTATCCATCAGGAAGAGCTAACAATTATAAATGTCTATGCACCAAATATGGAAGCACCCAAATACATAAAACAATTAATCACAAACAAACAATCTTAAGGACAAGAATGTCTGAATAGCAGAGGACTTTAACACTCCACTTACAGCAATGGATAGGTCAACTAGAAATCAGTAGAAAATCACTAGAGAAACAATGGACTTGAATGACACATTGGGCCAGATGGATCTGACAGATATATTTAGAACTTTACATCCTGAGGCCATGGAATGCACTTTCTTCTCAAGTGCGCATGACACATTCTCCAAGATAGATCACATACTGGGACATAAAGCAGCCCTCAATAAATACAAAAGAATTGAGATCATACGATGCACACTTTCAGATCACAATGCTATGAAACTTGAAATCAATCACAGGAAGAAGTCTGGAAAACCTCCAAAAACATGGAGATTAAAGAATACCCTACTAAAGAATGAATGGGCCAATCAGGCAATTAGAGAAGAAATTAAAAAATATATGAAACAAATGAAAACGGAAATGCAACAATCCAAACTCTCTGGGATGCAGCAAAGGCAGGCTAAGAGGAAAGTACATAGCACTCCAGGCCTGTTTCAAGAAATTTAAAAAAGTGCAAGTGTAAAATCTAACAGCTCACCTAAAGGACCTAGAGGCAGAGCAACAAGAGCATCCCAAAACCAGTAGGAGAAGAGAAATAATAAAAATCAGAGCAGAAATAAACAATATAGATACCAAAGAAACAGTTAACAGATCAATGAAACCAAGACTTGTTTTTTTGAAAAAATAAACAAAACTGACAAACCTCTAGCCAGGCTTCTCAAAAAGAAAAGACAGAGCACCCAAATAGACACAATTGTGAATGAAAATGGACTTATTAATACCAACCCCTCAGAAATACAAGCAATTATCAGCGAATACTATGAAAAATTATATGCCAACAAATTGGACAACTTAGAAGAAATGGACAAATTCCTAAACACACACTCACTACCAAAATTCACATGGGAAGAGAGAAAATCTGAACAGACCCATAACTAGTGAAGAAATTGAATCAGTTATCAAAAATCTCCCAACAAATAAGAGGCTTGGCCCAGATGGCTTCCCTGGGGAATTCCACCAGACATTTAAAACAAATTAATACACATTCTTCTCAAGNCCCTCCTCATCAGGGAAATACAAATAAAAACCACACTGAGATACCGCCTCACACCAGTCAGAGTGGCTAATATGAACCAATCAGGAGACTCTAGTTCTGGCGAGGATGTGGAGAAACGGGCACCCTCTTACACTGTTGGTGGGAATGTAAACTGGTGCAGCCCCTCTGGAAACAGTGTGGAGGTTCCTCAGGAAACTAACAATAGAACTCCCCTATGACCCAGCAATAGCACTGCTAGGAATTTACCCAAGGGATACAGAAATGCTGAGGCATAGGAGCACATGTACCCCAATGTTCATAGCAGCACTCTCCACAATAGCTAAAACATGGAAAGAGCCTAAGTGTCCATCAACAGATGAATGGGTCAAGAAGATGTGGTTTATCTATACCATGGAATACTACATGGCAATGAGAAAGAATGAAATCTGGCCATGTGTAGCAACATGGATGGACCTTGAGGGTGTTATGCTGAGTGAAATAAGTCAGGCAGAGAAGGACAAATATCATATGTTTGCACGTATAGGAGGATTAGGAGGAACTTAACGGAGGACCATGGGGGAGAAGAAGGGGGAAAATAGTGGGGGAGAGGGAGAGAGGCAAACCATGAGAGACTCTTGAATGACGAGAACTGAGGGCAGATGGGGTGGCAGGAGGGGAAGGCGGAGATGGGCATGGAGGAGGGCACTTGTGGGGATGAGCACTGGGTGTTATATGGAAACCAATGTGACAATAAATTATTTTTTAAAAAAAGAAGATAATAGCTGTTCTGAGAGAGAAAGGATCAACAACCAAAGGGCAATAGAGAGCAAATTCGCCAGTCACAATCTAAAGATCTAAGCCTGATTTTTTTTGTCTGCCAATCTAAATTTGTAAAATAAGGCCATGAGGGGCACCTGGGTGGCTCAGTCAGTTAAGCAGCTGACTCAGCTCACGTTATAATCTGGAGGGGTTCTTGGGTTCCAGCCCTGTGACGGGCTCTGTGATGACAGCTGAACCTGAAGCCTGTTTAGGGTTGTGTCTCCCCCTCTCTCTGCCCCTCCTCTGCTTGCACCCACTCTTTCTCTCTCTAAATAAATAGACATTAATAAAAAAAATAAATAAGGACATGAAATTTTACCTTCCTCTCTCGATCAGGCACCACAGATAGAGGCCTGGGAGAGCTGACTGGTTAAGAATCCTTTCTCTTCTGCTGGCTTCTGCCAGTTTTCCAAGGATCCTGCCTGCAGGCTTTGGAGTGAGTGGGATGTCCCAGCCGGTCTCATCCCCGTCACCAGAACCTGTAGAGGAGGAAAAGTAATTTTTCCTCTACGTCTGAGACCCCTTTATGTCTATGGCACCTCAAAATAAGCTTATCTAGGTTTAAAGTTCTCCGCTGTGGCCACTGAATTTCAAGATAAAGGTTGGTAAGTTTACCTTGCTTGTTCAGCCTTAAAATTTTATTCACCTGAGGCCTCATAGTAGACTCAGTTCAATTTACCTTGGATCCAGTCTGACCTTAAACCTAATCAGGTTTATAAGTCAAGGCCAGCCCGTGGATGTAACCAGTCCGTATTCCAGATCGGACCAAGTCCATCCCTGGACCCGGTCTGGCGTCCGGGTAGGACCCGGGCCATCCCTGGACCCGGTCCAGCTTCCAGATCGGACCCATGTCATGGCTGGACCCGTTCCGGTTTCCAGGTGGGACCCATGCTGTCTCTGGACCCGGTCCAGCTTCCAGATTGGACCCAGTCCGGGGCTGGACCCGGTCCAGTTTCCAGGTCGGACCCAGTCAGTGGCTGGACCTGGTCCGGCTTCCAGGTCGGACCCAGGCCATGGCTGGACTTGGTCTGGCTTCCAAGTTTGATGCAGGCTGACTGCAGCTGGTTCTTGGCCCCAGTTTGGGGAAAAAAATGCTCAGAAGTCTGAAGGCTGACAGAAGGTGTCCTAGAGGGACTTACCCTTGTCCTGCAGAGACCGAAGAATGCTGTGCCTTCAAGGATCTCAACAGGTACCTGTGTCTGGTTGCTCCTGGGGCTGTTGGGAGTCTCTTTCAGGTCTCTCTTCTGACCCTGGAACTGGTAAAAGAAAATTGAGGTGCATTACAAATTTTAAGAGTTTATTTGAGCAAAAATTGATTCAAACCAGACAGCCTCCAATGTAGCAGATAGGAGTTCCGAGGAGCTGCACAAACTGAAAGATTTTTATAGGCGGAGGGCATGGGAACCAGAAATTTATACCAGGCAAAAAGGCTTTGGCTATTGCATGGTCACTTTCCCCAGTACTGATCAGGTAATTCCTGATTAATGTTTACTTTCAAGTTTAAGAATGCTTATCTGGGAGAGCCTAAAGTGTAAATAAATTAAATTTTGGTTTGGTTCCTTCCAGACAGCTCTTAGCTTCTACACAGGAATGAATGAGTGAGCAGTGCTTACTATTCCCGCCTTCCTGCATTTAATAGCCACAGTTTATGGTGTGTGGAATCTTGAAGTGCAGAGTGACCATCATCTCCAGCTTTGTCCTTCTCTATGTTATCTGGCTTATTCTGAATTCCCTCCTTTTCCAGTCTCTGTCACAGTGCTCGATTATTTTTTCTTCTTCACACATTTAACATTTACAGTAGCATCTCTATTAATCTATTTATTTTTCCCTTCATGATCTAAGATGAGAAACTTGAAACTCGGCACATTTGAAAGTATTTCCCTGAAGTGTGGACTTTACAATACATCCAAGTGGTCTTAACTCTGGAGGGGTGAGACCCTCCCCTACCCAATTCCTCCCCTTCAGCTCCTTCTTTCTTAACTACTTACTGTCTGTAGCTTGGGGGTTGTTTGTGGACAAGAAAGCGGATCCAACAAGAGAGAAGGTCAAGAGAGCCTCTCTTTCCTCTATAACCTTGTCCACTGGGGCTTATGAAACAGAAAGTGGAGTTATAGGCAGGTGTGTATTCAGTTTAGTTTCCCCCAGGAACACTGACAGGTGGTTCAAACAGAAATCTGAATTATTTATGAGACTGTAGGAGAATATTTACTTTAGGAACTCTTACCGTTTTAGGCCAGAATCACTAATAGTCTATTATTTAGAGCTACAGTCATCTTTACTATCATTTATTCACTTGTAAGTTGAATCAGTGAGCCTCAATTCGGCAGATACTGTGGGAATGGACAGATTAGGTTATATTCTTAAGCAATTTAGAAGTCACGGTAAATTTGATAGACTTAACTGTGATACCTTTAAAATATTGCTTCCTCATCATGTTCCTCTATCTGGTCAAGGGAGAGGATGAATTCTGGAGCACGCAACAGTGGCTTAAAGGATGGCCTCTTACTGCTTCCCAAATTCTGGGGTATGGTATGCATGTGCCAGCACAGGTGCCTGTCACACAGTAGATGTTCTGTATATAGTTATATAATTGGCATATAATTGTTAGCTGACCGCCTCACTGAAAATAACGATCCATCAGCATGCTTAAAATCCACTAAGGGCCTCATGTTGTACAAACAATAAAGTTCCATCTTTGACTCTGAACTTCAAGCTTACCTTTTAAACCTCCCTCATGTAGCCCCATCTGCAGTGTTTTTTTTAATTAAAAATTTTTTAAAAATGTTTATTTATTTTTGAGAGAGACAGAGAGAGACAGAGCATGAGCAGGGAAGGGACAGAGAGGGAGACACAGAGTCTGAAGCAGGCTCCAGGCTCCGAGCTGTCAGCACAGAGCCTGATGTGGGGCTTAAAGTCATGAACCATGAGATCATGACCTGAGTCGAAGTCAGACATGTAACTGGCTGAGCCACCCAGGCATCCCTGCACTGGTGTTTTTAAAGTCTCTCCTATATGAGAACTTTTGCACATAATTTCCCTCTGCCCCGAATACTCTTTTCTCTGTCCTTCTTCGGGTTCCAGTTCAAATGTCTTGTTCTCAGAAAGGCCTTTACTGACTTCCCTATTTGATTTTTTTAAAGTTTATTTATTTTGAGAAAGAGAGTGAGCACAAATGAGCGAGTGGGGGAGGGACAGAGAGAGAGAGAGAGAGAGAGAGAGAGAAGATCCCAAGCAGGCTTCATGCTGTCAGTGCAGAGCCCTATGAGCCCGCAGTGGGGCTCAAACTTAATGAACCGTGAGTACATGACCTGAATTGAAATCAAGAGTCAGTTGCTTAGCTGACTGAGCCACCCAGGTGCCCCCTGACTTTCCTATTTAAGTCGGTTCCCCTACTATTCTCCATGTCAGAACCTTGTTTGTTACTGGTGTAGCATTTACCTCAATTTTCAATAATTTAACATTTAATATAGTTTAAAAATCCTATTTGCTTTTTTCCCCCAGACAGCTAGCTCAGGGCCTGGCTATAATAGATACTACAGAGATGGCAATACAGCTATAGGGCAATGCATAAGTAAACATGAAGTAAGGGTACTATGTGCCTTTTCCAAATGGAGAGAATATGTGGGTGAAACCATTTTTTTCTCTGCAGTATAAACCTCAGATTTTTCTCTAATCTTCTGGGATTAAGTGTTTTCTAATCTTCTAAAGGGTTAACAAAATTTTTTCTCAGTCTGCGGGTCACATATTTCTGGTTTCCTTTTTTATAGATAATCTCTCTGCTATTACAGACTTCACTTTGTAGACGCAAACATAGTGTTACTTTGTTGTTGCACCTTGGATAGACTAAGGTACCTTGTCCTTACATGCTGCACTGACATCTCCAGCCCCCCTCATTTCTGGCCTAGACTATTCCTGCCCTCCTATATTTTCTCCCTCACATTGCAGCCAAAGTGAACTTTATAAATAAATTTAGTTCTGTAGTCTGTCCTAGTTACTATCCTGGCCATGTTATGTACAGGCATGTGTGATGATATGTTGTTATGAAATCTCTCAATCTCCGTTTCCTTATCCCAAAAATAGGGGTAGTAAAGGATCTATCTTACAGGCTTGTTTAAATTTTTTTTTAATGTTTGTTTATTTTTGAGAGAGAGACAGATAGAGTGTGAGTGGAGGAGGGCAGAGAGGGAGACCCAGAATCTGAAGGAGGCTCCAGGATCTTAGCTGTTACCACAGAGTCTGACTCAGGGCTTACACTCACAGACTGCAGTATCATGACCTGAGCCAAAGTTGGATGCACAACCAACAGAACCACCCAGGTGCCCCTTGGCTTGTTTAAATGATTAAATGAGGGGCACCTGGGTGACACAGTCTGTTAAGTGTCCAACTCTTGATCTCAGCTCCGGTCATGCCGTTAGTGCATTCAAGCCTCACATTGGGCTCTGTGCTGATGATGTGGAACCTGCTTGGGGTTTTGTCTCTCTTTCTCTCTGACTCTTCCCTACTTGCACACTCTCTCTCAAAGTAAATAAGTAAACTTAAAAAAAAATAATGATTAAATGAATATATATTTGTGAAGCATTTAGTCTAAGTACATAGCTCTATATCAGAACTTTTAAAATATAATAAAAAAAAGCCCACTGCTTCTCATTACACTTAAGTAAAATCCAGACTCTTTACCATGAGTCTCTAAGGCTCTACGTTATCTTGTCTCCTGCCTCCCTCTTCACACTGGCTGCTTATGACTCCTTGCTCACTCTTCAGCCACATGGGCCTTTCTTCTGCCTTTTGGTTTTAAAACCTGCTTTTGCCATAGGCTGGAACATTCTTCCTCCAGATCTGTATTGAGTTCTGTCCTTGCCAATTGAGATCTCTGTTAAAACATGGCCTCTTCAGAGAAACCTTTCCTGACCACCTTATTCTTTATACACCCCTCATTGTACTCTATTTCTGTATTGCTATTGTTTTTTCCTTAACAGTTGCCATAATCTGTAATTATGTTATAAATAGGTTTATTTACCTGTTTTCTTCCTGTCCCCCAAACTCCCAAGATATCTCCATGATATCATCAACAAGCACTTTGTCTGATTTACCTTTGTTTTCCAGCATATAGAACAGTACCTGGCATCTAGTAGGTGCTTTGCCAATATTTGTTAGATAAATTGCTGAACAGTCTCATAAGTGCACTTCACCATATGGTGGAATTATTGCCATTTCATTCTTCTTGGCTAATGCATGAAATCTAAGGCATAAATTAATCTTCTTAAAATAACTATAAGCACTTAGCTGGGATTAAGCAAATTCTAAACTTACATGATTATAGTACAAGGAAGTGCTTTGACCTCTTATAGTTGCATTTTTAAGGGATTTTTTTGCATTTTCAATGCCCTGAGTTAATTAAATAGGTGTGTAATGTAAGTTTTTTCAATCAATACCACTTTTATTAAACCATTATGTAAAAATGCTATCTCTGGTCTTCCCTGATAGATGCAATTTAAATTCCTTGGAATAGTTGAAGAAGATAAAGAAGAAAGGAAATAAGGCTGGGATGTTCTCTCAAGACTTAGAGCCTAAAACACATTGAGGGATGTAAATTCTGATATATGTCACATCTTATCAATTTGTAAGAATGGAGGATAGTAATAGCCCACTGTGGTGTTACATACAAAATTATAGAGGAATATGGAGGAGGAAGGCATTCATTCTGACTGGACAGGGCTTTGGATATGATAGTGGTGAGATTAATTAGAATAAATGAGATCCACATCAAATTCTATAGGGTGGCAGTGAGATAGCAATATTGGCATCATGAATGTACTTGAAGGGCTGTCTGTAGCAAACTCTGTATTTCTGGAAAAAAATTCAATGCCTATAAATAGCCATAATCTCTTAGAGTTTTGCTTTGGTTCTAGTGCCTTCTTTTTATAGCTTTATACTTATTTATTTATTTATTTATTTATTTATTTATTTATAGAAAGAACATGAGCAGGGGGAGCGGCAGAGGGAGAAAATGCCAGGTAGGCTCCATGCTGTCAGCTTAGAGCCCGACATGGGCTCGATCCCATGAACTGTGAGAACATCTCTTGAGCCGAAATCAAGAGTTGGCTGATTAAGTGACTGAGCCCTCCAGGTGGAATGAAGCTCATCACTTGGTGGAAAAAGTAAGGTGGAAATCTAATGGTTTGTTTTTAGGCAGTGTTACAATGTTCCTGTTTCAAACTCGTCTCTTCAGATTGGTGTCATCATATTATTTTGGCATCAGAATGGCTGTGTCAAAGCAGCTTTATCAATAGATCATACACTCAAAATAAAGAGCAGGCACATTACTACAATACAAGAGTAGTTGTTATACCATCTGCCCTTGCAGATATGCCTCCGTGACATTCACGCCAATTAAATCAAGTCTATTAGAACTCAGCAATGACTTAATTCCATGTCTGGCACATCAACAGCTGTTTGTTTGTGTATCAGTTATGAGAACAGGGCTACTAAGCTATAGAAGTAATCTAGGCAGCACTTTCTAAACAATGTAGATCAGTTTAAAGTGGATTCACTGGAGCAAATGACGCTTAGTGGAATAATAACATCAAACCTATAATTAATAATGTCCACAAAAGGAAGGGAACATGACAAGAGTAAAATATCATGATTGAATTATTAAAATTCTTTAGGCGAATCAATTCAGTTAACATTTATTTGAGTGCCTGCTGTGTATCAGGCATTGGGGGGAGAGCATGAACAAAGCAGAGAACAAATTTCTCCACCTTCATGGAGCTCTCCTTTCTGCGAGAGGCTCAGTTAAAACACTGAGGTTAAATGTGTCCTGTGTTAGAAAGTGGTAAGTGCTAGGAAGAAACATAATGCAGGAAAGGAGATTTCACTTCTGTCAGCAAATTCTGACAGTTTTATTTGTAAAATATATTCAGAATCCAAGCACTTTTGCCACTTCCACCTGCTCAGGCCAACCCACTAAGAATATATCAAGGACAGACTAATGCAGTAGCCTCCAGATTGGTCACTCTGTTTTAACGTGGCCCCTTTCAGTTTATTGTTAATACAGCTTCTAGAATCATCCTGTTAAAAAGAAAGTTAGATAATTTATTTTCTCTAAACTTTGCATTGGTCACCCAAAGTAAATGGTCAGGTCTTTATAATAGCTGTCAAAGCTCTGAATTATCTGGCCTTTGCTTTCTCTTTATGTTCATCTCTTCTTAATCTTCCCTCTTCTCCAGCCCTACTGGCCTGCTTGCCGTTACTTGGACACTGCATCTCCTGCTTCGGGGCCTTTGTTCTTGCTGTCCTTCTGCCTAGAAATCATTGCATTTATTCCTTTTGCTTTGGACATCATGGCTCCCAAATCACCTTTGGTCCTGACAGGAAACAGCCTGTTCAAATTGGGTAAGGTGAAGAGAGTTTTGCAGATGTATGAGCAGGGTGTCGGAAAAGCACTGGGTCTAGTGCCATAGAGAACCAGGCGTGAGGTAATGGGATCGAGTTATCGGGACTTAATGCAGCCAGCCTGTGGGGACCTTTCAGGGAAGGAGGTGGAGGAATAACTACCCTGACCTCAGTCTATCTAATCTGCTTGTGTTCAGCATTGGAACCCACTGGAAGCCTCATTAGCTTTCTGGGAACACGGTAAACAACAATATCCTTTTTCATCTCTCACACAAGGAAAGATGCAAAGATTAACAACATACAAAACAAAACAGAACTTCTGCAAAGAAGATTATAGGGGCTTCCCTGTATGGTTTTGTGTTTGTACCCTCCTTTCCCTCTACCTGTTTTGATTTTCTATGGATGGGCCACATGGTGATTTAAGATGCGTTTAGCATTTGGTAGTTTTTGCAGCAACCTAGTTAATTCAGACATTCTTTTTCCTATATTGTCATCCTCTCTCAACAAGCTTATTAGGTGCCAAGAACTATGTTAGACAGGCTTATCTTGGAAGAACTTACAATGTAGTTAGGGACATAGGATAAACCCATGATAGTAAACAAATTAAGATGGTATATGATTATGCATGTGGTAGGATGGAGTTCCAAAGATGGCTGTCAATGAGGACTTGGTGCAGAGGGAAGTTTTCGTGGAGGGGACAGCATAGGGGAGCTGTACTTTGAGGTTGGGTGTGGCAGAAAGGAAAGCCTTCTGGGTGACCAGACAAAGCCTAGAATTGATACTTGGAGTTCAGATATTTGGGGCACTGGCCAGAACACATATTACCCAGTAAGCAAGATGGAACCAGAGATGATCTGAAATCTTATTTAGGGAAACGTGTTATAGAGCAGGTCACCAGGGAATGAGGTAGGTTTACTTTTTCATTTGTTACCTTAACAAATCTGGAAGAAATATCATGGAAGAAATAAGAAAAATTCCTAATGTTGACTTTCTCAATTAACATAGAATCTTTAAATGTGACCAAGTGAATCTAATCATTTTTGTTAGTTTTTCTAACTGCTGAAATGCAAAAAGGTGCATACTTAGGATCTTGAAATAATGAGATTGGTGGATTTACATAAATTAATATGGTTACAGGAATTTAATTGATTCAAAAACCTTTCTGAGACTGAATAATTAACTGACAGCTAAAATAAAAATAGAAATTCATAGTATCACTGCATTCAGGGATATGAAAACAATTGTGATGTGTTAGAAGGGTGGGACTTTTAGATGAGTCTTTACAATTGTATGTATCAATAGCATATTTTATTTATGTAAAATAAGTTTTCTTATTTAAGAAAAGTTTTCTACTTTTTTTTTGGATTTTTGTGTTCTCAGGGTTTCTATAAAGAAATTTCAGTGCTCTTACTTTGTGCTTTCTTAAATTCCTTTTTGGCTGAATTCAAAATGCTTCTTTTTTTCCATCTGTACCATGAATTAATTTACCAAGTCTACCAGCCTGTGTTCTGAAGGAAGAACGAAGGTTACAAACTGGGGGTTAACCCCATTACAATCTCCAATAAATTCAGAGGGTGTAAAGAAAAGAGCCTTTGTTTAGAGCCTTCTATCCACCAAGTCCTTTTATATGTGTGATCTTACTGCTATTCATAGCAACCTAGATGGAGAGTTAATGTCATCTCCATTTTAAAATTTGAGGAAACTGAGGCTCAGAGAGGATAATCGACTAATGTCAGACAATTATGAAGAGATGGATCTGTGGTCTGGACCAGGGATAATCCAGTTCTTTATCCCAAATCTCACTATCTTTATTTTAATATAATCTAACTTTGTTGAATTAATTCTTAGAAACTCACAACACTTTTTTTAAATGTTTTATTATTTTTGAGAGAGAGAGATCCCAGGAGGGGCAGAGAAAGAGGGAGAGATAACCCAAGTAGGCTCTGTACTGTCAGTGCAGCCCCAACATGGGGTTCGTTCTCTCAAACTGTGAGATCATGACATGAGCGGAAATCAAGAGATGGCTACTTTAACTGACAGAGCTACCCAGGCACCCCCTACAATGCTTTTTATTAGAGTGTAACAAATACTTCATAGACAGTGACGCCTCTTATCTCAGGGAATACCAAAGCCATGCAAAAATGTAGAATTACACATATTCCCTACTCTCTTATACTCAGAAAGGAATTAGAGCTAATGCCTAGGTTTTCTGAAAT
This sequence comes from Crocuta crocuta, assembly GCF_008692635.1. NCBI lineage: Eukaryota > Metazoa > Chordata > Mammalia > Carnivora > Hyaenidae > Crocuta > Crocuta crocuta. Next base: position 588,536 of record NW_027530209.1, on the reverse strand, counting down.
CACCTAGAAAGTGAAAGGAAATGATAGAATACAATAAGGGTAAATTCACCTTCTTCCATTCTTTTTCTCAGTTTATTTCTCCTTTGAGAGCCTGAATTTGTTTTTTTGGTTATGATTAATAAGCTTATTAGTTTCTGTGTGTGTCATAAATTTTTGATATGGGAAGGGTGAGGCAGGTAAAAGAGAGTTTCAGCTTTACTTGGGAAGAGATTCATTCTGGTCAGCCAGTAAATCAAGTCTCTCTAAATCTTTTCATGTTTGAGTACTGAATGCCTGGTCTGAGCTGACCACAGTGCAGAGGCTCTGGAAGATACTAGGGAAGATAAAGATATGGACCCTGCCCTCAAGTTGTTTCATGCTAGGTAAGGCTTAAGACAGTGCACATGAACACCCTCAAATTTGTGTGTGTGTGTTTGGAAACATGGTATTATAAAAAATAAAAAGAAACAACATCAAGTGTTACTAGAGAAGAAAGGGAAATAAATGGGATGGTATAGGATGCTGAGGTTTTTCCTCTTTTTCTTTTTTGCTCTTTATTACTTTTTTTTAAATTGTCAAATATATCAAGTAATCAATAAGTAAAGTGTAAGCATGTAGCTTAATGAATTACTATAAAACAATATTCACGTGAAAACTATCCAGATCAAGAAATATGTACAACATGCCTCATTCTTATTAAAAACCCTTTTCCTGCTCCAGAGGTGATCCTTACCCTGATCTTTGTAGTTAGCACCTCCTTGCTTAATTTTACTTGACAGTGTTATCTATGAAGAATTGTTACCAAAAACTATGAAGCCTTACATATTTCAACCCACTTTTGAGCTTTATATAAATCATATAGTAGGTACTCTTTTGTGTCTGTTTTCTTTCAACGGTATGTTTCTGAGATTCAACTATGTTGATGGGTACGGTGGTTCACTAGTTTTCATTGCTGTATAATATTCCACAGTCTTTTGTGCTGTTGATGGGCACTTTAAAATATTTTGGAATTATTATGAATAATGATGTTATAGAACATTCATGTACATGTATTTGAACCCAGAGTGCACATTTTTGTTGTGTATGTATCTAGCAGTATATGTCTAGGTCATAGGATATTTATATTGTCAACTTTATTAACAATGTTAAGTTATTTGCCAGTTGTACTCAGCATCCTTATAAACACTTGATATTAAATTTTAAAGAAAATTTAGCCATTCCATTGGCAAGTTAGTTGTATTACATTGTGGATTTCATCTACATGTCCAAAGTTACATAATGAGGTAGGGGTGTTTTCCAATATTTGGTTTATTCATTTGGATTTTCTTTTTTTATACAGTGTTTTTAAGTCTTTTGTGCATTTTTAAGCAGGTCGTAAAAATATCTTTTTCTTACTGATTTATAAAAGTTGTTTTTATATAATATGAATCTTATGTTTACTGATTATAGTTGCTACAGTTAGTGTTTTCCCTCATCCCATGACTTGCCTTTCACTTACTTAAGGCATCTTTAGAAGAATAGAGTTAGTAATTGAATACAGTAAGATTTATTAAGATTTTTGGTTCTCTTTTCTCTCTTTTTTAAAATTCTTTTGTTATTTCTGTCCTTTATATAATAATTTTGTATCCACAATCATAAGGATATTCTGCTATATTCTTCTAAAAACATTATTATTTTGCCTTTACATTTAGGTCTGTAACAGATTTGAAATCGTTTTTTTTTGTGTGTGGTGTGAGATAGGGTCCAATTTTATTTCTTCCCTGATGTTTAATTATTCTAACACCATTTATGGAAAACATGGTCCCATTCTCACTGTTCTGCAATAGTACTTTTGTCATAGTATTTATTTAGTATATAGTATTTATAGTAAATAGTATTTATTTATGTATGAGGGTCTGTTTCTGTTCTCTCTGTTCTCTTTCATTTGTTGATTTGGGCATTCTTCCATCAATGTAACAATCCCTTCATTACCTTAGCTTTATGTCAAGTGTTGATATCCAGCAGAACAAATCTTCCCACACCTTGTTCTTTCCTTTTTGAAATGTCTAGAATATAGACTATTCTTAGACTTTGGCTTTTCTGTATAAATCTTTGAATCAGCCTGTCAGACCACACACACAGACACACACATAGACACAGACACATACCCCCCCCCCACACACACAGAGGAACTGTTGTTGTTTTGATTGAGGTTGTGTTGAGCCTATAGATAATTTTGAAAATTAAATCTATACAACATTGATTCTTCTAAGCTATGAATGTAGTAGATAATCTCTGTTTCTTTAGGTCTTCTTTCATTTTGTTCAGCAAAGTTTCATAGTTTCTTCCAGGGAGATTTTCATATCTCTAATTAGTTTTTTTTCCTTAGGTACTTGATATTTTTTGTTTTTTCAATTATATTTAAATAATTGTTTTAAATAAATATTTTTAGCAAACTATGACATCTAAACAGGAAAGTGCCCAAAACACAAGTATGCAACTGAATGACTGAACACAAAAACATACCCTGGTTACTATTACTGGATCAAGAAATAGAACATTACCCATACCTCAAAAGCCATCCACATGCCCTTCCCGGTTAGATCTTCTCTCTTCCCTAAAGGTATCTGCTAATCTGATTTCTGACACCATAGGTTAGTTTTGCACGTTTTTGAGTTTTATATAAACAGAAGTATGCGGTATACATTCTTTTTTGTTTGGCTTTGCCTCAACAATATATTTGTGATATTCATCCATGTTCTTGCACGTAGCAATAGTTTCTCTTTGCTTGTGATTCAGAGTTACCCTACCTAATAACGGTTCGGTTAACAACTCTTCATTACAGTAGGCTCATGAAAATTCATTCCACTTTTTCCAAATAACTCCTTTTTATTCAGGATAATGACTTTTTCAATTCCCCACATACAAAATGAATATGCTGTGGGGAGTGATATTTTAACATTATAGTTTCAGGCAGATATTTTCACCCAAATTCTCAAGCAATTGTTCAGACTCAAAGAATGTCATATGGAACAGATTCTAATTGTGTGCTATATTTGCATGAAGCCAAAATGTGTCATTTTGTTTGGCACACCCTAACTACTCATACTTCCGTGTGAATGTTGTTGTCTCCACTTGCTTTCAAGAGCTCTCACGTTTAGCCTTTATTTTCTTCTCTGTTTTATTGTGCTATTATTTTGTTTATAGTTGCAGTTTGAGTGTAAAATCCCATAATCTCCCCAATTTAAAAAGTTGTTATGAAAAATGGTACAGAAAGAAGAAAAAACATGAATACAATAAACTTTATATCACATTACATTTTACATGCAAACAATTTGCTTTTAAACTATTGGTCATTGGGGCGCCTGGATGGCTCAGTCAGTTAAGCACCTGACTTTTAATTTTGGCTTAGGTCATGATCCCAGAGTTGTGAGATCAACCCCTGTGTAGGGCTCCATGCTGTGAATCCCAAGAGCCAGCTTGGGATTCTCTCTCTCCCTCTTTCTCTCTGCCCCTCCACTGCTTGTGCTGGCTCTCTCTCAAAACAAATAATCATTTAAAAAAAATTGAAAATGTTGATTATTAAGTTTTATAAATTTGTTTTCTTTATTCATTTGATATATTTTTCATCTATAAATATTATTTGAATCTTTATGATTGGAATAAAATGAATCAGTTTTTAAAATTACGACTAATAAAAAATATTTTTCTTTGAATGTTTTTGATTTAGTAGCTGTGATAGTGTATTTATATAAGAAATATATTTGGTCTTCTTCCACTGCTCTTGGCCCAAAGCTCCTAAAGCCCTTGGAATTTCCTAACTAATGGCAGCCATAAAGGTGTCTTTTGTTATGTTAATGAGGTGAGTTTTAGACCTCCTGGAAGTATGGGGCTGGTTGCCAAGAGAACCATCCAGGTGACTGGAGGGTTGGAACTTTAAGTCTCATCCCTTTGACCTCTGGGGAACAGAGAGGGGTTGATTTGATGGGCAATGGCCAATTATTTAATTGATGATGACTCTAATGAAGCCTCCACAAAAATCCAAAGGACAGGGTTTGGAGAGCTTTAAGACTAGTAAATATATGGAGACTGGGGGAGAGAGGCTTGTCTGGAGAGGGCATAGACGACTCCATATTCTCCCCCCGTACCTTGTTCTGTGCCTCTCTTCCATCTGGAATTCAGGATAGAATTCCATCCTGAATTTTACCCTTTTATAGTAAACTGGTAATCTGGTAAGTAAACTTTTTCTGAGTTCTGTGAGCCACTCTAGCACATTAATGGAACCCAAAGAGGAGGTCTTTGGAGCCTCCAATCTATACCCAGTGTGGTGCAGAAGCATTGGTGGTAACCTGGACATGTAACTGGTATCTGAAGGTGATGGGCATGTATGTTGTGTGTGGTCTTATAGGACTGAGCCTTAAATCTGTGGGATCTGATGAGATCTCCAGGTAGGTAGTATCACAGCTGAGTTGAATTATAGAACACCCAGCCAGCTGATATCTGAGAATTGCTTGGTGGTGTGGAGAAACTCTCCTCCACACATTGGAATTGGTGATCAGAGTCAGTAATAGCAGTGTTTTCAGGAAGAAATTAGAGTCATTGAGCAAAGGATAGGTATATTTAATGGTATGATTATACCACAAATTATTTACCCATTCTCTTGTTGATAAATATTTTGGGTGTTTTCCTGTTTCTGGGATTTAAGACTAATGCTTCTTCTATCCTGTAAAAGTTGTTTGGTGTACATATACTTATATTTCTTTTTTTAAAAAAATTTTTAAACATTTTTTATTTTATTTTTGAGAGAGAGAGACAGAATGTGAGCTGGGGAGGGGCAGAGACAGAGGGAGATACAGAATCTGAAGCAGGCCCCAGCCTCTGAGCTTTCAGCACAGATCCCGACGCGGGGCTCTAACCCACGAACTGTGAGATCATGACCTGAACTGAAGTCAGCTGCTTAACTGACTGAGCCACCCAGGCACCCCCATATACTCATATTTCTGTTTGGTTTAAACTTAGGAGTCATTTTTCTGGCTCACATGCATATGTGCAACTTTGATAGATGATGCCAAAAAGTTTTCAAAACTGCTTTTGCCAAATTACATTACCACAACCAATGTGTGAGAATTATGGTTGCTTCGATCTTTGCAAACACGAGTTACTTCTGTAAATTTTATCCATTTCTGTAGAGTCATGATACTCCATTGTGGTTTTAACTTGCATTTCCCTGATTATTAAAAAGTTGAGCACCTTTTCATATGCTTATTGGCCATTTGGTATTCTGTTTAGTGAAGTATCTGTTTGAGTCTGTTGCCATTTGTCTGGCATATATATTGACTTGTCCGCATTTCTTATGCATTCTGGATACTGGCCCTTTGTCTGTTGTGATGTTGCAAATGTGCGCTCTTATCATATGACTTGTCTTTTCGTTTGATTAGTGGCATCTTTTGATAAACAGAAATGGTTAATTTTATTGAATTCCAGTGTATCAATCTTCACTTTGTGGCTAGTATTTTTTGTGTTGTTAAATAAATCTTTGCCTACCTCAAGGTCACAAAGTTGTTTTCTATGTTGTCTTTGGGATGCTTGATTGTCTCACCTTTCTCATTTAGATCTACAATCCACCCGGAATTGATTTTTTTGTATGATGTGAAGTAAGGGTCAAGTTTCATTGTTTTCCATATGGATATCCAATTGACTCAGCACCATTTTTTGAAAGTATAACCCTTTCCCACTGCTCTACAGTGGCAGATTTGTCATAAATCAAGTGAGCATGTATACATTTTTTTTCTGGGCTCTTTACACCTCCATAGATCTATTTATTGTTTTATCAGTAGCACACTGGCTTAATTTCAGTAGCTTTATAATAAGCCTTGATAGTCAGTAGAGTGAATCCTCCAACTTTGTCTTCTTTATGCTTGTTTTAGTTATTCTTTGTTGCATTTTATAAAAACTTGAGCATCAGGTTGTCAGCTCTTTATCTCAAACACACACACAGACACACAGATACATGCACACAGTTGGACTTTTCATGGAGATTGCACTGAAAATATAGTTTAATTTGAGAATTAATATGGTATGTTCTTTCACTTATTTATATGTTTAATTTCTTTCAATAGTATATTATCATTTTCTGTATAAGTTATATATATATATATTATTAGATTTATTTCTAAATATTTGACCTGTAGATGCTGTTATAGATGCTATTGTTTCAAAAACTTCATTTTCCAGTTGTTTGATGCTGGCATAAGGAAATATAACTGATTTTGGTTTGATAGCCAGTGACCTTGCTAAATTCACTTTTTAAATCAAAGAAATTATTTGTAGATTCTTTTGAATTCTCTACATTCTCAAATATATTGTCTGTGAATAATGACAGCTTTATTTCTTTGAAATTTTCCTTATTCCAAGGCTGGAGGTTTTTGAGGTTCCAGCTTAAAATAGAGGGTGGTTTAACAAGTTTCCTGACCTTGATGGGCCTTGAACTCTACTTTTGTCTCTCTAGCCCCTCTGTGAGGGCTGCTGTTCATTGTGCAGCCTCTCAGCTACCCCTTCCAGTTAGACAAAAGTTTACAGGTAAAAGAGCAGCCCACTATCTCTGGATTCTCTCCCCTTTGGTTTGGTTATTCCTCACTCTCTTGTTAGCTCTTTGATGCTTTTAAGAATCTGTTTTAAAAACATTTCATCCAGCATTTCCCAATTTGTCTTCAATGAAAATATTGATATTTATTACCACATCTGCTATTATTTAAAGCAATGGTTCATTCGATTTCTTTCTAAGCTAGCCTTGGGAGAGAAAGAGTGCTGAGCCTGAAAACTAAATTACGATGTTTGTTTAGGAGGAGACGGGTGAGTCATGGGTGCAGGGGGCTGACAGAACAAGGTCGGAATGACCTGCTGGCTTTGGCTGTGCTCTGAGATTGCAATGATCATGGACAAAGACAAAATTGTAGAACTCTGCGTCCTGGGGACGGGTATAAGGAATACTCCCAGGTGCACATGGAAACTTCTTTCCTATTTGTGCCAAATACAGTGATTTGTGTTTATCCAGAGCTGCTTCTCTCTCAAGCATCCATTTTTATTTTCAACTTCTGGGACTATAATGGCATGTGGGAATCAGTTAAAGGAAGTAAATTGGGTTCTAAATTGATTAGTTCAGACAAGTAGGTGTGGTCATGGTAGAGAAAGCCTTTTACATGTTCAAGAACCAGGGATGCCATTTTTTGAGTAGGTTTATTTGTTGTAAAGCATTTGCTAAGTCAGATCCACAGATATTGGCATATAGAAATATATTTGTTCTGTAGAGGGTTTACTTGAGGTGGTATTACACTGAATTTTTTTTTTTAATGTTTTATTTATTTCTAGGAGACACAGAGAGAGAGACAGCATGAGCAGGGGAGGGTCAGAGAGAGAGAGAGTCACAGACTGAAACAGGCTCCAGGCTCTGAGCTGGCAGTCAGCACAGAGCCCGACGCGGGGCTTGAACCCACGAACCGTGAGATCATGACCCAAGCGAAAGTCGGACGCTTAACCGACTAAGCCACCCAGGCGCCCCTATTACACTGAATTTTAACTATAATAATTCTAGGCTGGATTTTCCCTGTATAATATACATTCCAGTGAGATTCCATCTGAAAACTGATATAAATCCTTGAGGTAAGGAGCCTGCTCTAGGAGAGGGCTGAACTTGGATGCACACTGTTACTGAGCTTTCTTGAAATGTTTCTCCTTTTGCCTTACATGTTTTGCCTGTTGGAACAATATACTATTACATTAGGATGTGTTACCTCTTATAAAAAATTCCATACCAAAAAAAAAAAAAAGATAAAAATCTATCCTTCACTGGTTATAGAGCTGAAGGATCAGCAATCAATTTAAATTTTCACATGAAAATGGCTGAAGGCCTCTGGGAGTCTCTGGTTCCAACATTCATGCAGCTTTAGTTGATTCAGGGACACTGGAATGCTGAAGAGTCAGCTTTTTCTATTTCTTTGTTTTTTAAGAGTCTGGGACTTTATATGTTCTTCATTAGCTGTTATGAAAACATAGTTTTTAACTACATAAGCATTTCACATAAGGTGGTGTTTGGCAATGTTATTTGAGGCAGAATTTTAAGAAAAATGAGCATTTTTAATAAAACTTACCTGTTGTAAAGTAAGAAACAGTCTGGNTTTATTTTTGAGAGACAGAGAGAGACAGATCATGAGCAGGGGAGGGTCAGAGAGAGAGGGACACACAGAATCAGAAGCAGACTGAAGGCTCTGAGCTGTTAGTACAGAGCCTGACACGGGGCTCAAACCCATGAACTGTGAGATCATGACCTGAGCCGAAGTCAGACACTCAACCGACTGAGCCACCCAGGCACCACCACAGCTAGTATTTTTAAAGTGAGATCCAAGCTGGGATGCCTGGATGGCTCAGTTGATTAAGCATCGTATTTCTGCTTAGGTCACGATCTCATGGCTCATGAGTTTGGGCACCGCATTGGGCTCTGTGGTGACAGCTCAGAGCCTGAGGCCTGCTTTGGATTCTGTGTCTCCCTCTCTCTCTACCCCTCTCCTGCTCGTGCTCTGTCTGTCTGTCTGTCTGTCTCTCAAAAGTCAGTAAACATTAAAAAAAAAGGTGAGATCCAAGTTGAAGTCCATCCTTTTAGGACTCTTGACTAGAACCTATCCTTTGTACCCAATTATTGGAAATGAATCATTAATCAGTAGTTATCAATGGAATATAAAATAGCACATCAAGAATGCAGAAAAAAATCCTTTCAGGCCATAAGAACAATTTTAATTAAATTAAACTGTCAGGTATAAGTTGTAGGTATACTGCAGTAGCAGCAGCTAAAAAAGCCACAAAGCACCCAGACACATAACTTGTAAAAGTATCCCCTTTCCTTCCCCCCACAAAAATTACTGAAATGGGCAAAACCTTAAATGAGGTTGATTTTGTGCACAGCACTGCTGACTGAGAGAGACCTCTCTATTTTATGTGGTGGAGAATACACATAAGTAACACTGGAGCACAGAGGAAAAAGAATGCACTTATATTTCTAATTGGTTGCAAAGTGTTTAACATATTGTGGGCCTGAAAAACAATAGTCATTGTACAGTCACATTTTATGCTCTTGGGTTGATATTTCAGTATAAGTTGAAAAATCCTGGATGTACTTTTTGTTTTCTATTACTACTTGCAGAGAGTATTCCCAAATACGGGTTTTTGGCAAAGAAGGCTGGACTGATGTCATCATAAGGGAAGGAGGCATGTTTGTCAGACTAAAGTGACTTAAGTGGCAATCAAAACAATAAAAAGCATTGGCATAACACCTTGAAAATCAAAGGGTAGAGAAATTTGAATAAGGCACAAAGTAGTAGTGAAAAATTCTGAATTATGGTTTCTTTAGAATGGCACTATGTACAGTGTCAAAATATGACAAGCATTACTGCTGTCCTACTCTGAGATACCTTGAGGCAGTACATTGGGATAGGTTCATTTTATTTATTTATTAAAAAATTTTTTTTACTTGACTGTTTTTGAATTTTTTTGAATAGTTTATTGTCAAGTTGGTTTCCATATAACACCCAGTTTTTTAAATGTTTTATTTATTTCTGAGAGAGAAAGAGTATAAGCAGGGGAGGGTCAGAGAGAGATGGAGACACAGAATCCGAAACAGGCTCCAGGCTCTGAGCTGGCTGTCAGCAGAGAGCCTGATGCGGGGCTCAAACCCATGAACCGTGAGATCATGACCTGAGCCGAAGTTGGATGCTTAACTGACTAAGACACCTAGGCATCCCAGCATTGATTTTAATTGAAACCAATTTTTTAAGGTTTATATCCCCTGTAATGTATGGAGACATAATTCTTCAACACATGATTAAATCAACTCCATTTGAAAGGAAAGAAGAAGGAGGAAGACCAGGATTGGACATTCAGGTACTAAGTAAGGAAAATAAGGAAACAACAGCTCCAAGACCCATATAACTGCCAATAGTTTTCAAGAATAGAAACCATTACTTCAGACACTTAGACAACTAACTAGTATTTCCATCACTTCACACTGCCATCCAACTGTTTCTTGGCTAGTACTGGACGAAGTGAACTTTGGACACCGAAATTTTTCCATCACCATGAAATTCCCACTTGCTTGAGGGATACCTTACTATGTAAGATTAGAATAGGGGTGAGGAGGCTTGAGGGACTGTTCTTTGAGGGTCCCTGGGGATAGATGACCAAGGCATAGATCTTGTCTTCAAAATTTCCATCATGGCAGGGGGAAGCTAAATAATGTTAGGAATAATTCTAAACACATGATACTGGTCACTCACTACAAAAGAGATTTATACTAAATAGAGACGTGGGATAGAGAGGGAATAGGATAATGTTAGGGATCTAACAGAGAAGTAATAGGGAGAACCCAGAAAGTACTGCCCGTGAGATAATTACCTAAGGATGAATGGGAGTTCAGCGGGTGAGGAGGTAAGAGAGGATGCTCTGAGAGGCAAGTACATGCATGGACCTGGGAGTGGTTAATGGATTCAAGCCACACATGAAGCACCAAGTGAGAGGACTGGAGAGAATGCAGACTAAGGATGGTGGGCTCAGGATTCACATGTTGTCCTTGTTAGTCCAGGAAGGCACATGGAAGCCTTCTGAATAGGAGCATAAAATGATTCCATTTGCTCTTCACGAAGACCATCCAGTCTGCTTTGTTGTCAGCTGATTGGAGGAAGCAAGACCAGAGGAAGGAATGCTGATTTGGAAGCCATTGCTGGAAACCGGGATTTAAACCAGGACTGAGCTGTAGCACAAAAATGTATGAAGATAACTCTGAGATTGTAGACTGGAGTTATGGCAGTTTGGGTCACTAGGACAGGGAGCATAGGTTTGGAAAGGAAGATAACTGAGTTTTGTACTTGCTGTATTTGTGATAAATGATAGTGTAGAGGACAGGTAGGGAATGACATCTCTTGACATTGACCTCAATGGCAGAGGAATATTCATCCAGGGCTGGCAAAGTACCTCTCTGGGAGGTGTTCATCTCTTGTATTCAAACCCTTTCCACTCTGTGGCCAGTACCGACCTCCTCCTATAGTACTGCACCGAATGTGGATTTTAAGAGAAAAATGTCCCTTGGAAGTTTAATGGGCTGGCAGTCACTCTTAACCTCATGGCAAATAAAAATTAGTAATTAGCTAAGCTGATCTTAGATTTGTAGGAAATGGGAGGAACTGGTTTGGGGACATGGGGAAATCGCAATTAATGGGGTAATGGTCACTGGGCATCTGGGGGTGCATGATGCCACCCACATTAGGAGATTAGGGTGAAGAAGTACCACCTTCCAGGAGAAGCAAGTCCAGATATAGAGGTAGGAGAGCCCAGTTATAACACTTAAGAATTTTTTCCCTACAGAGTCCTGTTTGTGCTGCTGCTTACAATCTCCATCAACTGGAGTGCTGTTGAAGGAACCTGACATATATGTCCTAACTGCTTTTAATTTTAAGATGTTTAGTCTTTATTTTTGAGAGAGAGAGAGAAAGAGAGAGAGAGAGAGAGAGAGAGAGAGAGAGCGAGCACACGTGCATGAGCAGGGGAGGAACAGAGAGGGAGACACAGAATCCAAAGCAGGTTCCAGGCTCTGAGCTGTCAGCACAGAGCCTAAGGCAGGGCTCGAACTCACGAACTGTGAGATCATGACCTGAGCTGGAGTCGGACACTTAACCAAGTGAGCCACCCAGGTGTCCCCTAATTTAAAATAGATATCATCAGGGGCATCTGGGTGGCTCAGTTGGCCAAGCATCTGGCTTTGCCTCAGGTCATGATCTCGCGGTTCTTGGGTTCGAGCCCTGCCTTGGGCTCTGTGCTGACAGCTCAGAGCCTGGAGCCTGCTTCTGATTCTGTGTCTCCCTCTCTCTCTCTCTGCCTCTCCCCCACTAGTGCTCTGTCTCTCTCTGTCTTTCAAAAATAAATGTTAAAAAAAAAAGATGTCATCATATCTGTGAGCCCATTTTACCGATTAAAAACCTGAGGCTTAGAAAGTTGGATACTTGGTAAATAGCAGAACCAGATCTTTGCCTACAAAGTCCAAAATACTCTTTCTACTCTATCCTATTGGATCCTGAGAGAAAGAGGAAAGAAAATTAATAAGATGAGCATGTTGTTAAAGGGAAAGAATGGGTAACATTATTCTAATGTATTAAATGGATGTAGGTCCTCAGAGAAGATGTTCTCATGACTTCTTGTTGCAGTGCCTGTAAGCCTTTCCCCAGATCTTCAGATCTCTAAGCAGGGCCCTGAAGATTGCCTTTGAAATAAGCCACGTCTGAAAATCATTTTTTTACTTTCTCAAGATCTCAATTAATCACTGGTTGTAAGCTTTCCATCCAGTGTCTTTGTTTCCCAAATTATCTAACATGGTGGGAACATATTGACAGCACTGTGTTTTGAGAATCTGTAGACAAGAGTTTTATAATTTTAAATGTGCTTAAATTTCATGATCTCATTTAGTTTTTAAATGAATCCTACAAGACAACTTTGTTGTCCTGGTGTCAGAGTTGAGGAAATGGAAGATCAGAGAGGTTGCGTGACTTATTCGGACCTGCACAGCTAGTAAGAGTTGATGCCATTACTGGAAAATGAGAGAGTCTTTTGGCTTATTAGCAATAATCTTTCCACAATACCATGCAAATGTAGGTGTGTGTGTATAAATTTATAGAGATAGAGAGAAAAGGAAGGGGGAAGGGGAGGATATATAATAGAGAAGAGGAATGCAAAGTAAGATTCAATAAAAATCTAGGGAACAGGGAACTGACCTTTTCTTTGCTTCAAATGCATCATTTATGTCTTTCAGATATCCATCCTTCTGTTTTGTCTTTTTTCAAAGATCCTTAGGTGCTTGCGAGATTTCTGTGAAGCACCCCTTGATGTAGCTACACAAGACTGTCACTGAAGTGTCCTGAGTTCGAGGAGTTAATGCCCAGACGCCCACTTCAGTGCAGTCAAGCACAGTGCCAGAGTTACAGTGTCCTTGCTAGTAGTGAGCGGAGCTTGCTTGCTCCATTGTCTGAAACAGACCCAGGGTGCAGTGCTATTTGATGCAAATGACAGCAACCATAAATGGCATACCTCTAAGGGTGACTCTGGGCTGGGGATCCACTTTGGCACAAGCATCACTGATTAGCTTTGAGTTTTCCCTTTGAGGGCCACCACTGTTCAGCACAGGATGCGGGCAGAACTTAGTACCCCTTGGATCATAATTCACCCATTAGCTTTTGTGGGTAGCAGTCAAAGTGTCTCTGTTTTCAAAGTGCAAGGCTGAATCTTTACTGAGTAATAGAGCCACCAGACCTGTCCAGGACTCTCCTACAGCACTTCCGCACGTCTCCGGAAATATTTATGTCTCCTGCTTGACCATTATTGAGCAAAGATTAAGTGGTTGTTGTTCTCTCTTTGGACAGGAGCAAAGATGGCATCCAGGACTACTGAGAAAGCTCACTTATACTTTTTTCTTGGTTGTTTGCCTGCCCTTTCTGTTGATGGCAACTAATTAGTTCCATCCAGAAATACCTGTCTGTATCTATACTAGCCAAGTCAAAATGCTTTCATAATACAGCTTTCATAGTACAGAGAGAACACTGATCTTAATGTCTCTTTCCCCTTGAGTACCATGATTTAAAAAAGAAAAAGCTTTCAGTCAAATATACAAAGCAGATTTTTCACAAAGTCTGTCAAAGTATTAAATGCATAAGTAATGGCAAAATAGCTAAAACTCTGCACTTGCAGCAGACTCAGGGTCATTACTTTTGATGAATATTTGTCTTTTTAAGAGACAGTGATAATATAAGTAAGTAGACCAAAGAAGATATTTAAAATATATTCATATATTGCCTTTTGTTAAGATCTTTAACCCTGGAAAATCATGCCCATAATCATAGCTCATTATCTTAATTAGATCTGTCCTACATTATCTCACAAATTTATTCTCATTACTTTATAGGTGATCGAAAAGAATGTGAGCAGAATTTTCTGATTTTTATTGTTGATAGTGTCTGTCTTCTCTTTCAAACTCTATTTAGATCTTTGGGGTGTTATTATGGTGATGCTATATTTAATTAAAAATTACATTAGAAAGATATTAATATTCATTCTGATGAATGAACATGGGACTAACTCAAGAATTAAAATTTCTATAATGGCTAATGAGGTGAACTATGCTGTGTTGCCCATAAAAACAGAGATGAATCATCTAAATGACTGAAAATATGGTTTTTCTTCCTATTGTTATGCTTTGTGTACAAGCAACAGACCTCTTCAGTAACAAGTTACTTCAACATGTGCTTGTCTTTAAACGTATAGATGCAGCCTCATATTCTTGACCTACCATCCTACCCTTAAGCTCCAACACCGTATGGGATCAGGATTACATTGCCAGAAAGCTATACCTTTCCTCTTCCTCTATCCCTCACATTCAAGTTGGAAGCAAAAGAATTAGCTGTGTTTCTAACAGCTTGTCAGTTAAATGGGGTTATAATCTCTTGAGACGCAAAATAAGGACTGCACTTTGAATTTTCTGGTTTATAGTATAGATTCTGGAGAAGAACTACAGCTGAGAAAGGCAGAATTGTAGATGTTTATGCAAAATAGGAATGGAAAATTGCAAAATTAAGGTTATTACCAACTGTTTCTTGATAGCAGTTCTCTTAAGACCATACACTGTTAAGGCAAACATAGATGTTGTTGGGCAAGTGCTGGAATTCTCTGGGGCAGGTTGGTTTTGTAGGGGTGGATTGTCATGTGACAGGGTAGATAATGAGACTTATGGAAGTCCATTGTGAGAGAGGTCTTAGGCACTATTCTCATGGGCAGAAGGCAGATCTCAGCACAGCAGGACAAGGTTTCAGTCTCAGTGAGGTATCACAGCTAAAAGACCAACACCCTTCCTTGGCTGCTGTTGATGTTTTTCTAGATAATCATTTCATGGCATATGTGGTGGGTGAAAAAATGAACAGACCCAAATTTTTTTGTGTGTCCTTGCGAGAGAAGGTAATACAGTGTAGTTGAAAGAACTCTGAGCTGAATGAAAAGTAATTTCTAGTCCTCCTTTGCCTATGAGAAATTAATCCAATTGCATAACCTCTCTGGACCTCAGATTTCTTCTCTCAGAAATTAGGAGGTTGGAATAGACAATGATCACTGAGGTCCTTCCAACTTTAGCATTCTGGGAAGCTTATGGAGAGCATAGAACTAAGTTTCTCTCGTACAAACCATATAATGATAAAAACAGTAACAAAGATGCTGTAGATTGATTGCAAAAATGGCCCCAGTCATTTCCGTCTCAGAATTTGCCACCCTTGCAATTGATTTTGCAGATTTTCCAATAAGAGGTGGAATCTATATCTGCACCACTTGAATAGGACCCGACCTTGTGATTTGCTTTGACATGCAGAAAGGGTGGTATTGATGGTGTTCCAAGTCAATGCCTAGGCCTCAAGAAATTTTGTGCTCTTCGGGCATCTGAGTGGCTCAGTGGGTTAAGCATCTAACTTCAGCTCAGATCATGATCTCATGGTTCATGACTTCCAGCCCTGTATCCAGCTCTTTGCTGTCAATGCAGCACCTCTTCGAATCCTCTTTCTCCTTCTCTCTCTGCCCCTCCCCTCCCACATACACACACAGTCTAAAAAAATAAACATAAACATAAAAAAAAAGTTTTGTGTGCTTTTTTGCGCACGCACTCTCTCTGTCTCTCATTCTTTCTGAACCCTACCTCCACAATGGGGACAAGTCTGGGTTAATTCCCTGGGGGGCTGTGAGAAACATGGAAGAAATCTGAGGCATTTCAGCCAAGGCCAGCTAGTTTAGCATATCTGCAGCTGACCTGTTAGCTGACTACAGGCAAATGAGTGAGCCTAGATGAGGTAAACCAAGCCCAGCCCAGTTTACCAGAGCTGCTCAATCCACCTGGACTTGTGAGAAATAATAATGGTTCTTACATTATGCCAGTAAGTTTTGAGTGTTTTTATACAATAAAAGCTAACTGATACATGAGGCTTCCTAGCTCTACCCTCCACTCATTCACACAAGACAGTTCTTGGTAAAGTCCTTTCATATGACCCCGACTATTTCTAGGGGTTTTTAGCCAGTGTTTTATAAGTGTTCGTGAAATGTCTGGTGATCAGCCAAAGAGCATCCACAGGATCCCACCCGTATTTCTGTCAATACTGCTGTCCCATGTGGGTAGGTTGAAACTGCAGTGGGGGCAGCTCTTGCTTCTACCTTCTACTGCCTGGTGCTCAGGCTTCAACAAGATGTGCTTCAAGGTGCCAAGGCTTTGTTGAGGGGAGAGCAGCAAAGTTGCAGAAATGTCTTTCGCCTCTTTTTGTGTTATTCTCTGTTACATGGTTATCAAAGCTACGTCAATACACATATTATCTTAAGTTTAAATTAAATAAATTTCAGGTTTTATTTATAGCCTTCTGTCTACTTAGAGCTCAGAAACCGGGACAGGAAAGAAATGAGTGAAGATGCCATGTTATACCCAGAAAGCGTCTCCCCTTCAACAATGAAGACTTTGCTGTTTGAGGAACTTTGTCATGCCCAACTCTTCCTTACTCAAGGATGAGTTCCTTTCTGGGAGGCTCCTTTGAACTCCCCAGAAATACACTTCTGTAAGTTTGCCACAACATTATATGAGACATACTCAGATGTGTTCAAATCCTGCCCTGGATGAAGCTGGGATATTTCATTGCAATTGTTTTGAAATTTGCCTCCTGTATCCAGAGAGAGGAGCACTGGGAGCTAACAGGTAGTTAAGTGTAACTTACACATCAGGTGGTTCTCATTGCAGTGCATCTGTGTTTGCACATGTCTTAATATTTCCAGTTCACTTTAACCCAACACAACATCTTCCCAAACCCATCCTCCTCTGTTCATTTACACCAAGAAAATTGGTCATCGACATGTCAACATCTGTTAAAAGTGTTGAGGGAGAATGACGATGGGGTTTCTGTTACATAATATGTTAGTTAATCTAATTTAGGCCATGCTGGGATAATAAGCCTTGAATCCTAGTGACCCTTCACAAATAATACATATTTCTCTCTCATGTAGAATCTGATGCTCTCTTTTTTCAGATTATTGTGATATAATTGACATATACCATTGTATAACTTTAAGATATATGTCAATTTGATATATTTATATATTGGAAAATGATTACCATTAAAGCTAACACCTTCACCATATCATATCATTACCAGTTTTTTTATAGATTTACTCCCTTAATGACTTTCAAGTATATATATAGTATTATTAACTATAATCACTATACTGCTCCTCTATTGTATAGCTATACCATTTGGATCATATAACCTCTCCAAGGTCACCAGAGCAGAGACAGGGAAAGAACTAGAGACAATTGTGTTGAGAAGTTACCTTTCACTGGCATAATCTGGTTGTATGATCCCACTTAGGTGGATGGGGACTTGGAATGTAGAGAAACACAGGAATATTAAGTAGGCACTCATAATTTCTTCCCCATCTGCTCTTCTAGTCATCAAATTTCCAATTACTACCTTTTTCACATACATAGAACATCTTAACCCAGACTCAGGGGAGACACCTCAAATTCCAGCCCAGTTACTACATTAGCCTCTATGGAATATATGGGCTTCTTGGCCTTGTCCATGTGAAGCTCATCTTGATTGGGTGACCTATGAAATGAAAAGATCATATAAACTTCCACCTTCCCCTGGATATACACTGGTGGAAAGGGACAGGATAACTATGGTACACATTCTCCCTTGGAAAAGAAAAGATAGGGTACACACGGCAAAAGGATGAAAACCCACCAGGAAGACACGATGAAGTCTTCTCTATCCTGAGGGTGGTGAATATTCCTGAATTAGGCCTTAGTTCTGAGTCTTGGAGTTCTTTCATTCATTGTATTTCAAGGCTGCAAGCTGCACCCTTTGAGATGTTCTTTTTTATTATTTCTCTTCAGCCACCTGTGAAATAGGTATTGGGGAACATGGCCTCCTTGAGAGCTGCACAATTTTCTCAGTGACTTTCTTTTTTTAAAAAAAAACGTTTTATGTACTTCGAGAGAGAGAGGGAGGGAGAGAGAGAAAGAGAGAGATAGGGTGAGCAGGGAAGGGTCAGAGATAGAGGGAGACACAGAATCCGAAGCAGGCTCCAGGCTCTGAGCTGGCCGTCAGCACAGAGCCCGACGCGGGGCTCGAACCCATGAACCGTGAGATCATGACCTGAGCCGAAGTCAGACACTTAACTGACTGAGCCACACTGGCACATCTCTCAGTGACTTTCTTATGGAATGTGGGAACCCAAGAGTTGCAAGTCTCAAAATATCAATGCTTTTTTTAAATGCAGATTTGTAGTTTGACAGTATAGCTTCCTCACAAACATAGTAGGCTTCTGATGTACTTACTTCCAATATGCTCCATGTGTTACTTATTAATCACACCTAAACTTCTAGATAGAATTCTAAAATCTGCTGTTTCAGTGCTTCCCACTTCTCTGTCAATTGTATGGTGACTATCATGAGGATGTCTGAATTGGTAGGAAACTCACATACTTAATCATATTTTTGTCCTGAGTCATTTCATCTGAGAGGAAATTTTCGCAGTAATTTTGTTGTCTGTTTTCTGAGATTCCTAGTTTTACTGTTTGGGTTCTTGAAGTAGTCTTTTTTTTTTTCAATTTGCAAATCTCAGAATTCCATAACTATTCCCATCTCTTTCATTTGTTTGCAACCAGCCAGGGTTTTCCTGAGTATATTTTGTCCTTGTCATCTTTTGTCAAATATAGCCAACATTTGGCTTTTAACATTGTTCCCCTAGATCAGTGGACTCAAAGCACATGGTATACCTCTCAAATTACCACAGGAAATAATTTTACCAAATGCTTTTCCACTGCATAAAGTGGATTAGCATTTTCCCACCTCCAACATTGGCTTCCTTACTGTCCTCAGTCTAACTGCTAAGCCATTGCTACATATTTTAAGTTTCTTTGCTATGACCTAGATATATCACTGGCACAATTTCTGGAGTTGTTGCTTAGAATATGCAAGAAGATTCTAGAGTATGTTAGGCTAGAATATGCTGTGGAAACAAATATCCCCAAAAAACCTAGTTGTTGGACACCGTGAAGTTTTATTTCTTCTTCATCTCATGTCTTCAGGATCCTGTCTTAATTTGCTATACACCATGGTTGTAAGCTACCATCACATCAGATAGGTATACATTGTGAGGAAAATGGAAAAGAAAGTTCAGGATGATATTTTACTTAGCAAACTTAGATTACATGTCCGTATTATTGTTTATGTATATTTATTTGTATGTTCATTCACTGTGATTAAGAAAGTTTATAGTGCTTAAATCACTGGTTTCCCTCCATTGTGAAGAGCAATGGATAAGAACAGGGAGAGGAAGATATTTATCAGATTTACCAGATTGAATTAGGAGAACATTTGGGCTAGTGGACACATAAAATTAAATCTCCTTGAAGTTATAATGATATTCAGATTTTTGCAAGGGTAACTAAGTTGCCATTGCACTTTCTTCTGGTGGCTTACTGATGGAAAACAAACACAGATGTTGTTATTTGTTCTGTGGGGCTTTTTGTTTTATAGTTTATTTGTTTTATAGTTTTCAGCAGCCTTGAGAAGTAGGCATGGTGGGTATAACTATTCTCTTCATTTAATGATATGGGGACAGAGACAACGGCCACAGGTCCCGGCACATCGAGGGTCTTATGAAATGGAGTTCTAGACTGGTTAGTAAGTGACATAATCTAACCAAGTTTTCTGGTGTTCCATTAACATTGCTGCAAAGCAGCTTCAGAATGGGGGCTTACATTTCTGCTATAAATATTTTCTTTAAAGTTTTGCTGATGAATTAAAGTTTCATAACAAAAAGAAAGCAGATGGCTTTGGGGAGGGGCTTCTACTTGCTTTTTGAACTGTGTTTCTGTTTTGCTTGTTTATGCCGCGTGTGCACAAAGGTTGCCAGAGCCTTAATTTCACACTGCATCATTTAATAAAATACAATAAGGAGAATTAAGAAGAAAGGCTACAGGGGAACATCCTGCTTATTATCTCTGTACTGAGAGGACTATTTTTTCTCCCATCAGTTGCCAATGATGGGGTTTTTTGTTTCCATCCGTCCGGGCACAATTGTGATATTCAATGAGAGGAGTGCGAAGTGCCACTTTAAAGCCAAACATTCAATTCCTCCTAATTCACAAGGGACAGAAGGATCAAGTTGTGCAGCTGGGAGGTGATGTTTCTTCCCAGCAGCTGTCATTGAAGAGACACGTGCAAACCATAGAAGTCATTTGTCATAAGAACCCATCCAGAATTTGCTACGCGTGTCTCTCTTGCTAACGTGACATGAAATAGTGAAGCTTTAAAAATCAAGTACGAGACTTCGTTGTGTTGACACGGGCAAAATGAAATGGAGAGCTGAGGCAATTATGTGGATAAATCAGGCCAAAAATATCCAACCACTGAGAGAAAAAGTTCCTTTAGCTCAAATTATTCAGAGTGACTGTCCATGTTCATCAATTTATCAGGATAATGAATTTTATCCTATATTTTACTTTGTCACTACAGATATATCTTTAGTCCATGAATTTGAATGACTTTGTGGTATTTTATTTCACTGGAAATTATAATAGGAGTTGAATGAGAAAGCACTATGTTAAAAGATTGCTGCTGTAGCTATGATAATAGCCCAAGAGAATTTAAACTTTATTATTCAATAGCTAGCAGATATGGCTATTGGAATGGGGGTAGAGAGAGAAGTATGAAATCTGTTGAGAATCAAATACTTGTAACTAATCTGTCTCTTCTACTCAGCATCCCATTATCCTAAAATATCTTGGTCTGTGGCTCCTGGCTGCTTTTCTGGTCATTTGAAAACTGGTTAAATGAGCCTGAAAATTCCATCAGGATTCATATAAATAATAATATATTATTACATTATACACACAAGTATATTCTTTTGTGTATTTTTAATATCCCTTATTTATATACAGAAAAAAATGCTTCAAATAAGGGAAGGATAAGGAAGGTCAGGTCTTATGTCTGCCCTTGTATTGGCATTGAACTTCCTACCTGGACTCATCCAGCATGCTCCACCTTTATCTATCCTTCCTGTTTTTTTCATGGCTTGCAGAGCTAACAGAATCGTGGTGAGCAGGCCCAGGGCCTCCCAGGGGACAGAGGGAGAACTTTTTTTTTAAAATTTTTTTTTAATGTTTTATTTATTTCTAGGAGAGAGAGAGAGACAGCGTGAGCAGGGGAGGGTCAGAGAGGGAGTCACAGACTGAAACAGGCTCCAGGCTCTGAGCTGGCAGTCGGCACAGAGCCCGACGGAGGGCTCGAACCCACGAACCGCGAGATCATGACCCAAGCGAAAGTCGGACGCTTAACCGACTAAGCCACCCAGGCGCCCCAGAGGGAGAACTTTTGAGTGTCCACGTTTCTGCCTCAGGTGGTCTCACCCTGCTAGAGTCTCTTATATATTAGGGGCAATTCAGCACTCACAAGTTACAAATAATGGACATATTCACTGAAATAATAATATACTGTATAAGCAAGAGATACCTAATATTGATGAACTTTTAATCTTTATCATAAAATAATAACATCAGGAAGGACCGAGATGAATGATACTGTTGCTTCCAGTCACAATAACATTGTAAAATTTCATTTTGCAAAATGGAAAATGCATGTACTCTCTGATTGAAAGAGGAAAATATTGTATAAAATTATGAGGAAAATAAGAATCACCTAGAATTCAATTATCCAGAAATAACCACTTGTTATTGAATGTTTGTGACCCCTCTGTGAAAGTTGGAAAGTTTGAAGCCCTAACTCCAGTGTGCTGGTATTTGGAGACAGGGCCTTTCGAGGAGAATAAAGGTAATAAAACTAATCCAGTAGGACTGGAGCCCTTAAAAGAAGAGGAAGAGACACCAGACGTCTCTCTCTCCCTGCCATGTGAGGACATGGGAAGAAGGAAGTCGTTAGAAAGCCAGGAGGAGCACTCAGCCAGAAACCATTCTGGCACCTTCATCCAGCTCCAGAACTGTGAGAAAATAAATTTCTGTTATTTAAGCCATCTATTCTAATGTATTGTTATGGCAACCAAAATAGACTAATGCAGACTAATATTTTACATCCTTTTATTCTTTAATATTCTCCTAGTCTAAAAAATGCATACATTTACATACATAGACAAATACATACAGATTCAGCACTATACCCAGTGGTTTAGAGGAGCACTATCAGTAGAAATATATGGCAAATCATATACATCGGTCAGTGCATCCGACTTCCACTCAGGTCATGATCTCATGTTGAGTTAGAGCCCCACATCAGGCTCACTGCTGTCAGCACAGAGCCTGCTTTGGATCCTCTGTCCCCCTCTGTCTGCCGCTCCCCTGCTTGCGTGTGTGTGTGTGAGTGCGCACATGCGTGCGCATTCTCAAAAAAAAATTAAAAAAATTTTTAGTGGCTACATTAAAAATTTAAGAAAATGATAAAAATTATTTTGATGTTTTTATTTAATCCAATATATCCAGAATATTGTCATTTCAACATGTAATCAATTTAAAAATTACTTTTGAGATAACTTACTTTTTTCTTCTATTCTAAATCCTTAAAATCTGGTGTATGTTTTACACATACAGTACATTTGGAGTTTCTACTGGCTACTTTCAAGTGCTGTGGCCACCTTATTGGACAGGGCAGGTTTAGATCAAGGGCTTTCAATACTGGGTTTGGATTAGGACTCAGGCCTTTTTGCCAAATGGCCTTGAGCGATTTAATTAACTCTGTCAGCCCTGGGTTCCTTGTGTTTAAAATGGAAGTAATCGAAGTATCTAAAGGGTTGTCCTGATGCCTAATTGATAGGATATGGAAAACATGAACATTGTGTGGTGGATAGCACTTTATAAATTTTGGCAAAAATTATTCTTGTAGTTATAGAATATGAATCCTTATTTTATAATAAATGCTGATTTGTATATTTGAAACTGTTTTCTCATAATATTTTTTCCATATAGTCTAAATTTATAGACACATGCCAGAAAGCAAAATGTGTTACCATCAAAGGTCATGTCAGTTGCAGTGCAGTCTATAGGTGTGTATGTGTGCGTGTGTGTGTGTCTGTACGTGCTTTCAGAAAAGTGCATAGGTGAGAACATGTTGCCACAGAAATGTTTCAGAGCAGAGATGTACCTTTATTGAACTGAATTTCAGGGTATAATGAGGTGCCTTATGTTGAGAGCTCAGACAAATATTTGTAATGGTGAATTGGGAAGCATCTTTTAATTTCTATATTGATAGGCACCATATTACCCCAAACACTGCCACATTAAATAGCCATTTCATGTATTGACAGTCTCAGCAAAAAGGCTAGGAAAATCAATTCTGAACATGAATTATGGCATGACTTTGAATAGCAACAATTTCTGGCGTTTCTAAAATCTGTACCATGGTACCCTCTGTTTCTGAGTGGTAGGTTATTAATGAATTCTAGTTTCACCTTTTTCTGTGCTTGTTATAATTTTTGTCAGAAAGATAATAGCAGTTTCTGGCACAATAACCTTTCCAACACTGTGTAACTTGATTTGCTGACAATTCTTATCCTCAGTTCTTATAACTAGAGCAGAAGAGGTGAAGTGGAAGGGTCAATCAAGGGACAGAAATTATCAAAAAAGTTTAAATAACTAAATCATTAAAATGCTGATATCTTCCTACATGACAAAGATATTAACAAGAAGAGGAAACGGTGTAAGGTATGAAAGCATTTTTCATGAAATGAATATAGTGGGATTGGAGAATGGGAAATTGTACCAACCTACCTGCATTCATTGTAGTGTAAATATTGGCCTTTCATACATCTTCATGAGTCATAGGTCCTGCTCTCATTCTCTGTCAAGAATGGCAAATCAATATGGCGTTTTTGGTGAGGACTTGAACTAGTATCAAAACTATGTCCTTTTAAAATTAGAACTGTTAGGGGCACCTGGGTGGCTCAGTCAGTTGAGTGTCCGACTTCAGCTCAGGTCATGATCCCCATGGTTCGTGGGTTTGAGCCCCACATCGGGCTCTGTGCTGACAGCTCAGACAAAGCCTGGAGCCTGCTTCAGATTCTTTGTCTTCCTTTCTCTCTGTCCCTCCCCAACTCACGCTCTGTCCCTCTCTCTCTCTCTCTTTCAAAAATAAACAAACATTAAAAAAAATTAGAACTGTTACACTAGTCATTTTTATTTACTTATATTTTAATAGTGTATTTATTTATTTAGAGTGTGCAAATGGGGGAGGGGTATAGGGAGAGCAAGAGCGAGCATGAGAGAGAGAGAGAGGGAGAAAGAATTCTAAGTAGGCTCTATGCTGGTCATGGAACCTGATGTGGAGCTTTATCTCATGACCATGAGAACATGACCTCAGCTGAAATCAGGAGTCAGATGCTTAACTGATTGAGGCAGCCAGGGTCCCCACACTAGTCATTTTTAAATGTATCCAGTAGAAGCTGTTACCAAAGTGGTATGATATCCATTAGCATAGATTTGAAATTACTAGAACAAATTCTTCTTAAAGAGTCATTTTACATAGTTTTTTTCTCACTTCCCTCACAGAATTTTGCCCCAATGAAATATGTATATTTTTGAGAGGTTTTTTTAAATTGATCATCCTGTTGTATTTCTGTGCTACGAAAACATGTTTATAGGTTGAAATTATTTTCTTCGTAATTTTGTACAGCTCTGTGGGTTAAAATGTTTTTCTCTATTGTCTTAACATTTTTATTAACTAATAATTTACAAAACCAAAGTAAACATACTAAATTTTTGGTACATTAGTATTGCAAAAACATAAAAGCCCATTTCTTAATGAGAAGAATGGTGATTTTGTGTGTGTCTCTTGGGAAGAGGAACTTAGGCTATCTCAAGGGGAGCAATATTTCACATTATCCCCTGAGACAGTGTGCAATAAGGAGGTAAGGTATGAAAGGGATGTGTGCTTTTCTTTTGTAAAATGGGAAAGCCCAGCAGGTATAACTACAGGTGTATTCTTCCTCATATCAATTTTAGGAAAGACTATACTGTATGCTGATGCTGAGGATCAGATTGGGAAATTGAGTTTCTTAAAATTTCTGTGCCCATTTTCTCTTTTGGAATAATCTTGAGCCCATAGGGGTCAGCAGTGCCTCTTGGAAGACATGGAATATAACTTTCCCATAATTCTCAGTAGGACACACTGATGAATGGAAAAGGTTTGAAAGAGAAAACCACTTGTCAAGTTCTCTGTCATATTTTTAGTGCAGGGGCCGTATTTGACAAGGAGCAAGCTCAGTGTGATCTAGTGGAAAGACCCTGGGTTTAGGAGGCTGGCTTGGATTTGTAGTTTTCTTATTAACAATTAAAGCACCCTTTTTGTCATAAGTGATATTGGATGATCTTTAAATAGATGTTATAAATATCTGCAAAGATTCAATGAAATAACATAGCTAAAGCACCTGAGTCATAAAACATATAGTACGTGTTCAGTAAACAACACTTTAAAAAATGTATACACATGTACAGTATTTGCTTTTAGCAAAACTCTTCAGAGGAAGGATGAGCTCAAAAATACACTCATATTGGTCTCAGGTATACTCCTGAGGCAACCAGGTACAGGTATTCACCTGCTGATTCAGAGATAATCTCAGTCATCATTTTTTTTTTGTTTTGTTTTTGTTTTGTTTTGTTTTTGAGAAAAGAGGAAGAAGCCACAACCTACTGCTCTCTCAAACAGTGCCCAGAGAATTGATGGAATTTTGTGAGCCATCTTGGAGCACAGAGTAATATATGCAAAAGCCACTCACAGAGAAGGCCTCTTATTCTAGACACTTAACAGCTGAATACAATGCCCAACAAACAGCTAGAAGGTTTCATTTCACCAGAAAAGAGCTCCTGCTTTGAAATGTGTTCAAAGTTTCCATGACAAAATATTCTTCCAGTCTCTGCATCACTGAGCTGCTTTGTATTTCTAGCACAGCTAAGCAATTAAAAGAAGATGAATAGATGTATTCCGGCATGTGTGATAACAAATGGCATACTTAAGGTGACAAGGTTTTCTGTGTTAACTGGCTTTGCAGTCACTTGCAAGTTTTTGAAAAATTTTCCTTTTTATTGAGAGTTTTTCCCTGCTTAATCTCAGTTTAAAGGCTATTTTTTCTCAAAGCAAATTGGAGGAGGGCTTTTCAAGTCATCTTTGATGGGACAAAATATATGTACATATTTCCTCTGTGCAAAGGAGCTGCTGCTGTTTTTTTTTTTATGACAGCTCAAAATTGACTGAAGTTTTAAGCATCAAGCTGTTCACCATCACAAAAGATGCTCATCTTGGCTAGGAATGATGAGACATCCACAGGAAACGGAGTCCATTTAAATTGCTTCTCTGTGGCTCATGCTTTTAGTAAAGGTTAGTGCAAACAAGGGAGGCTCTCCAAGGATCTTGGACTCAGGATATTTTTGGATCTAGACCATTTCCAGGAGCAGGGATGAGAGAATTTAGATCCTATTTGGTTGTGAATTGATGGAAAGAGAAGCAGATGGCATTAAAGCCCTCTTAATTTAACCTTCAGGTCTCATCAAGTGTCTTTCATTTGTGCTTGCTCTTTTGTAAACTGTCCTTCAGGTCGGCCTCTCTAGTTATTTGAATTTATGTTTATTAAATCTGATAATTATAATCAAAGAGAGTGCTAGCCTATTTGTTTATGAACTGTTCTGTGGCTTCTCAAAACAGGTAATGTAGGGCAGCTGGGTGGCCGAGTCCATTAAGCTTCTAACTCTTGATTTCAGCTTAGGTCATGATGTCCTGGTTCATGACATTGAGCCCCATCTCAAGCTCTGTGCTGACAGTGAAGAGCCTGCTTGGGATTTTCTCTCTCCCTCTTTTTGCACCTCCTCCCCCCCACCCCAATCATACACACTCTCTCTCAAAATAATAAACTAACAAAAAAAGAAAGCAGGTAATGTGATATAACTTCATATAGGCGGACTTGGAGGAAAACAAACTTGGATTCAGGTTCTGAATCTGACACCTTTGGCTCTGTGACCCTAGGCAAATTACTTGATTT
The DNA here is from genome assembly GCF_008692635.1 of Crocuta crocuta. Taxonomy (NCBI): domain Eukaryota; kingdom Metazoa; phylum Chordata; class Mammalia; order Carnivora; family Hyaenidae; genus Crocuta; species Crocuta crocuta. The sequence continues at coordinate 561,435 of NW_027530209.1, read as the reverse complement.
GTGTAGCTACCAGTTGCCAATATATAATGAGGCCCTGGAATCAGTCACATTTCCAGTGGCTGACATAATGGCCTGGTGGTTAAGAACCTGCTTTTCCCATCAGGTGGACCTAGATTTGACAGACGTCTTCTACTTCGTAACTGTGAAACCTTGAGAACTTTATTTAATCTTTCTAGGCTTGTTTCCTTTCCTTACTTAAACAATAGTTCAAATGGTAAAATCATAATAACAACCTTGTAAGGTTGTTGTGGGGAATGAAAGAATGCATGTGCATGGTAAAGAGTAGTTCATATGATCTAAGAACTCTCTTAACTCCAAAAAAGTTATGTTCCGTTGTAAGTTCATTAATAAAGATACAAATCACAGAACACTGGAATGGGACTCAGATGATTTAATCTAAATTCATTATTTTATAGATGGAAACAACAAAACTCAAGTGGAGATTAAGTAACTTACTCCAAATCTCAAACCAATATCCCACACCTGACTCTATCTCCATAATACTAAGGCATGTTCAACAAATATGCTGTTCACTCCAAGAATTTCCAAATATACTATTTCACCCCTAAATCAGTGAATTCACCAAAACCTTCTCCCTTGTGGGGGAAATAGAGATCTTTTTGATCACTGTATTCTATTTTTTCTACCTAAAATAGCAATTTTTTCATGACGAAAGAAAGAAATGGACAAATAAGATAGAGTGTTCAACCTTCAGCAGGAGAGTTAAGACATTTATCAAGACAGTCTTGTCTGGTGCAAATCCATCTGTGTCTTTGAGTAAATGAAAAAAATTCTGCAAACCACTCATAAGAGTTTTGACGAAATTTTTACACTGGATGTTTAAATTTTGTATTCCAGTTCTCATCTTTTCCGTGGAAGATGTTTCCAGACTTCTCCAACCACAGTTCCTTCAAGAATTATTTTTATTGTATTTTCACAGAAACATTTTGTGCCTTCATTCCATTTTAAACAATTTCATTTCATTTGGCTGAAACTAAGTAAGGTTCCCAGTGGAATAAAGGGAAAATGTGAATATTCAACCATAAAACAAATGCGTATTTTATGACCTACACTTTGTGAAGTTACCTTGCTATGTGTTCTGGCTAACTGATGTCATTAGACATAATGAATCTTACTGCCTGATAGACTGCTTGAAGAGGTTAGAGCATTTACCAGCTATTTAAAACTCTAAATTGGGGACATTAAATGACAGAATGCCTTCCAGTGTTGTTATGGCCTGCATGGCAAACACGTGTTGGCATTTCACAGTTTTGTGCATGGTGTCTTTTAAAGATATCCCTTTCACTGTTCCCTTCATGGCACACTCTTTTCTTCTACACTGCAAAAGAAATGTATGCAAAGACATAGAGAACAAATACTGTACAGGATTTATCTACAAAACATGTTGTGGCTGGAGCTGTAATGTTTACCCATATTCTCCAATCTCCATCTGAATAAATAAAGTGGTATCATGGGATAGGATGCTCTACAGATAACGAGTTTTAAACTCATTCATCCTGAGAAATTTCAACTGATATAGTTTGCCTATCAAATGGATTTAAAATTGTATTGTCATCGCACTGCTTTCCATGGTGATTGCTTCTGCTCTGTGGTTCCATGCCTCAATAGACGGTTTGATTGCATATATCTGCTGCTTTGTTCATATGATTCTGTTTGTAATGGTCTGTAATGTACAATCCTGCTATCCAGTAATAAAGCTGAACATTACCCCTTCTGTGATTTTAACTAAGGAGTTTATCTGTTTCTAGTGCTATTTTCTGACCATAAATGAGGATATCCTTTTTGCTGAAATGAGGATATCCTTTTTGGTGATGACTGATTTTCTTTCTTTTTCTTTTGTTCTTTATTTTATCCCTCTCCTTTCTCTTCTTCCCTTTTCTCTCCTTTCCTTGCTTCTTTCCTTCCTTCCTTTCATCTATGTATGCTTCTTTCACAATTTGGGTTTGATGAATATTTTTGCTCAATTTCTGTGTAAAAAAGATAAGTTATCAATGTATTTTTTCCTTGCTAATGGTTTCAGTAGCCTATCATTTATTATCCGAGTGTTGGATGCCTTGAATAGACAGTGGGGTAGATGAGGCAGGCTTTCACTTGATGATCTGCCCCCAACTGTCAGAGAATAGTCTTGGATCTTTGATCGAAATCAAGGACTGTCATTTGCCTCATACTTTGCTGGTTCCAGGAAGGAAGCCAGGATTATTTTCCCCTGGAAAGAGAATCAGCTATATTTCCTTCAAAATGCCTAGATTTCACTCTCAGGTTCAATTATCTATAAAAAGGGCTTTTATAGCAAGGAGACTTCACCACAGAGAAATGATGTTAAGTCAAATGGAATATAAAGAAAACCATATTCCAAACTCCCTCTGATAAGTAATTTAATATTAACTGAAATCTGCAGTTGCAGAATATAAAAAAAAGAAATAAAAAATAACTCTGCTGGTTTCTCCAGGGAAAGATTACTAAGCCGCCTGGCTGAAGTTGGCCCCTGTGTCCTTTCCACAAAATCACCCTTTTAACCACTCTCTCTGACTAAAATCCTTAAAACATCAATATAAGCATTACAATTTTATTAAATTTGATGCTGTCTCAAAATGACTAGGTGTAGAACATCACTGAATTTCAAACTGACCTTGACATGTGAAAGAAATGGGCAGCTATAAACAGGTTCAACTGGTTTAGTCTAGATAGAGGTGAGGAAGAAAGGCTTTGTGTACAGAAACCAGAGGGGCAGATCCACTGATGGACAAACAGCAGAAAACAGATCAGGATATACATGAGCCACTTCATTCCAGATTCTCCTTAAGTATTACCTCCTCATCAAAAACTTCGCTGAACACCGAATTAAATACAGAACACTTCATCACACTCCATTCCTCATTCAGCTTTATTTTTTATCATATATATGTTATATAAAAAGTATAGTATATGTTACATATACTAAATATGTGTTAAATATATTATAGATAAATAAATACAGTGCGTGGGTGGCTCAGTTAGTTAGTTGAGCACCTGATTCTTGATTTTAGCTCATGTTATGATCTCATGGTCATGGGATTGAGTCTCACATTGGGCCCCATGTGGAGCCTGCTTGAGATTCTCTTTTTCGCTTTGCCCCTCTCTTGCATGCATGCATGCACACACGGTCTCCCTGTCTCTCAAAAAAAAAAAAAAAAAAAGAATAGAATAAACTGTTTAAAAATGTGATTATTGTCTGAATTTCCCACTAGAATACAAGCTCAATGAAGGCAATAACTTTGGTTCACTGTTATAGACTCAGCACCTAGAATAGTACCTGGTACTAAATAAATATTTGTTGAAAGAAGAAAATATAAATTGGTTATCTTACATTATAGCAGGAAGTTTTAATTAGGGACACTGATTGCTAGTAACTATTCCAGTCACTCAACAGTTTCTAGGCTTTCTATAAAAACCATGCTCTATTTGGTACATGATCATACTGTATTAGAAATCTGTCACAGATCTTGAAAAGGTAGATGAAAAATACATATAGTTCAGCCTTAGCAAGAATTTCCTATGGGGTCTATTACATTTGGAGAAGCCAAGGGAGAAAAACATAGTAGGAATATGAGATTTAGTAATACTGATTGTATGTAGGAACATCTAATATTTAGTGAACAAAAGTAGCTAACATTTCTGTAGTGTCATTCAGTGTTGTAAGTCCATTTGTTAGCTCTTTTAATCCTTAAAACAACCCTTTGAGGTAGGTTTTGTCATTAGGCCCAGTCACATAATGAAGACTTTGACTGGCCTTCTTCTTGGTTCTGGGGAGGGAGCCTCCAAATTTTTGGAATTTCCTCAGTTATAGGAGTGTCTTTGTTATTTTTGGTAGGCTCTGATAGTTTATGGTAACTAGATCACTCATAGTAGGTTCCTATATAGTAGCAGCATGGGGGCTAACTGCCATAAAGACCAATGTATGATTACAGAGTTGAGTCCTTGAGCCAAGTAACATCAGGTCAGCCTCCTGGGAGCGGAGAGAGGGCTGGAGGTTGAGTTCAGTCATGTGGCCGATGATTCAACCAATCATACCTACATAATGAAACCCTAAGGAAAATTCTATACAATAAAGCTAGAGTGAGTTGGGTGATGTGTCCTGACTCCATAGGGATAAGACATGGAAGTTTTGCATTTGATACCCATAGATCATGCCCTGTGTGTCTCTTCTTTTCACTGGTTTTGAGCTGTATTCTTTTGCTATGGCACAATTGTAATAGCATAGCATTCTACTGAGTTCTATACATTGAGTTAGCAAATTATCAGACCTGGTAATGGGAACTCCCAGATTTTTAGCCAGCTGGTCAGAAGTGGAGGTGGCCTGGGAACCCTTAGCTTATTGCCAATGTTTGAAGTGAGACTAGTCTTGTGAAAGCCTGAGCCCTTAATCTGTGAAGTTGTGCCTCACTCCTAAGTAGCTAGTGTCACAATTGCATTGTAGCCCCACTTTGCTACAGGTCAAGAAATGGAAGCATTTAAAGGCCATATAGTTTGTCCAGAGTTTCCCATCTAGTAAGTAGCAGCATCAGGATTTAAATGCAAGCTATCTACCTGTCAAAAATAGTATACTTTTAATCACTATGCTATTGGTTAATCAAAGAGATCTTTTCAGCTTTCTATAGATGTAGGATTGGAATGAATCAATTAGAACTTATTACCCTGTCCATACTTTGATTTTAAACTTCAGGCATCCAGAACTGTGAGAGAATAAATTTCTGTTGTGCTAAGCCGTCCCATCTGTGGTAGTTTGTTACAACACCCCTAGGAAACTAATACAATATCTCAAACTTGTTATAACCAAAACAGAACTCTTGATCTGTTTGTACCTGGAACCTACTTCCTCTTGGTCTTGCTTTCTTGGCAAGTGGCAACCACATCCATCTAGTTACTACAACCAAAATTGGAGGATTCATTCTTGATTCTTCTTTTCCTCACCTCCTACCTCTACCACTCTAACAGACCAACCTGTTTCCTTTATCTTCAACACAGATTGAACTTTACCCACTTTTCTTCAGCTCCGTTGCTACTACCCACGTTAGACCCACCATCATCTCTGGCCTGGACTACTGTGGCACGTTCGTCACCAGTTTCCCTCCTTACATTCTTGCCCCATCACACTTAGAATAAAGCCAGAGTTCTTACCTTAGCTTACAAAACTCTAACTGATCTAGCTGGTGCCTACCCACCTGAATTGATGTCCACTCACTTTCACTTCCTGTGCTTTAGCCACATAGCTATTCTTTAAGTTTCTCAAAAAGACCAACTCATTCTTACCCAAGACCTTTGCACTAGTTTTTCCTCTGCCTGATATGCACTCCCCCTGCTCTTGTTGCAACAGGTTTCTCCTTGTAAATTAAATCTCAATTTTAGTGTCACCTCCTATATGAGCCTTTTTTCTGATCCCTTGTTTTCTGATCCCCAGAACTAATCTTTCTAGTATTTATTCTCAGTCACATTAAATTCTTTGCATTAAAATTCTAATAAAATTCTTTGCATTGCACCCACATCTAACATTTTTCTTCTTTATTTATCTATCTTCCATCACTAGAATATAAGTCCTGTTGAGAATAGGGAGTTTGCTTGATTGGTTGACCACTGCTTTGCTAATGCCCTTGCCATATAAGGGGAACACAGTATGTATTTGTTAAATGAATAACTCCCATATCCCCACCCCATGTGATACCATGTAAAAAGGTAAATGACACAAGTTTTCAGTCATAGAGCCTTGAAATCTTGGGCAAATCAGTAAGAGAGGAGTAGACAATCATTCTAACATGCTCCCTTTTCCTTTATGAGTTTTTCATACATTTAAATTCTCTAACTTGGTTCCTAGATTTGTCCTTGCTGTTGACAAATACCAAACACCTAATTGGAATGTTTACATGTGAAAGAAAAGAACTCCACATATTTCTTAAGTTGTTTGTATTAGGGGATCATTGTGTAAAATGAATGAGTAAATGTGCTGTTAAATGGTACCTATAAGTCATCAAGGCCTATTGAGTCAGGTATAATTTAATCACTTTGAATTACTTACACACAGTGAAAATAATTTTTACACTTCACTGATAGCTTTAGAAATTTTTATTGTCATTAGAAAATAGTGAAAAACAAATAAATAAATTTCTGAAAAAGAATTGCCTTTTAAGGAAACATTTATGTTCGTCTTCACTCTTCTCCAACTTGACAATAAAATATGAAAGAAAAAAAATAAAAAATAAATAAAAAGGTTTTCCTCAAAAAAAATTTCAATTCAATATCTATTTAACTTATGATTTCAGAAGTTGAATTTTAGGTTGACATAAAAATGCATGATAAATTCATGTATTATCTTAGCACACATAATATCCTGACACAAAAATGTCCACTTTTGTGTGTTCTTAGGTCAGTGAAATATTTCTAATTGTTTGAATAAAAAATTTAAAGAATATTTGAGATACATGAAAATTATGTGAAATTCATATATCAGTATCCATAAAACAGCCATGCTCATTCATTTAAGTATTGTCTACGATGTTTCCCTATTACAGTGACAACACTGAGTAGTTGTGACAGAGACTACATAGCCTGCAAAACTTAGCTATTTATTATTGGCTTTTTACAGATAAAATTTGCTGACCCTTCTTACATATGAAAATATTTGAATAATATTTTTCTCATTCAGTTCATCTTAACCATCTAATTAGACAGCAATATGCTAAACTCAAGTCAGTATTTTGTGGTACCTAAGAACTGCTGGGGTTCAGTGTAAGAATAGCAACACAAACAGATATTAAAAATGGGCCTACTTGCATCAACTGTAATGTTATATATCTCTAGAACCAATTAGTCAAAATATTCTTCCCTAGTCTATATGGGAACAGGGGACTGTCTTTAGTAAGGCATCTATACTCAGGCATACCATTCAACCCAGCATGTTTTTAAAGTTGTTGATGCTGTGACACAAATATGAATGAGGAATCCCCTACTCTCTAGAAGCTCCTGATTAAGAAAAGTTTAGTTTCATTCCCCATACAACTCAATGAGATACTTATTTTCACTATTTTAGAGGTAAGGCAACAGAAATGCAGAGAGATCAGGTAATTTGTCTAACACCATGAAACACTGGGACTTCCTGTTTTTTCTGGATTTGGGTTAGTATAGTAGTGAAAAATAAAGATACACTTTTACAAATGGCATACTGCTGAGAAAGTACATAGGAGAAAGGAAGAATTTAAAGACGGTCTAGACCCAGCAGGGGAAATCTGTCAGGAAAGTCCATGCCAGAATGAATTCCCAGCCCATGTTGTTTCTTTCAGTATCTAACAGATTCCAGTATATGTTTCGGTTTAACATGGTTGAGGGTCAAGCATAAGGGACAGTGGGAGTGGGAGGGCATCAGACTGGAGTCTGTCCTTTAGCAAATATATTTCAATGGATCACAGACACCATTCCAACTTCCCCATTAGAAAAAAAATCTCAAAATAGACTTGGTGGAGCCCTGCAAAGTGTAATAACACAGGGAAGAACAGCTTGGGTGCTGAGAGAGGCTATGAAGTCTGACCTTTCTCAGATATAGATGTGATGACCCACTTCCATTCCAGGTGGAGAATAAATTCACATAAAGATATGTGCTGCTGTCCTGTGGAGCCCACATGTGGCCTTACAAATGAGCATGCTGCCAGAGCTCAGAGCAGCCAGGTTTACACATGCACTGATAGTCACTCCTCTAGCTCCAACTGGAAAGGCAAATCAAAAAACTACAGGTTTAGACTGTAGACTATGCCGTTAGAGAGAAGTGGCTCCTCCCTCTGGCTTCAACTACATACATGAAATTGTATATACCTAAATAATTATACATATACACTTTTTCTTTCTTTCCCTGAACAATTTGAGAGTTAGGTGTAGGCTTGCTGGATTCATGATACTTCCCCTTTCAGCCTACATCTTCTAAGAAATTGACATTCCTTGACATAACCCAATATTATTTTCATACTCAAGACATCTAACACTAACATAACACTATGATATGATATATGATCCATATTCAGAATTCCACAATTGTCCCAATAATGTTTTCATTATTTTTTTTCAAACCTGAACGTCAAGAATTAGTCAAGGATCTTCCATTGCATTTACATGTCATGCTTCTTTAGGGTCTTTCGCAGACAGTTCCCTATTGCTTTTTTGGCATTTTTGAAGAGTCAAGATCAGTTACTTTGTAGATAATCCTTTAATTGGTATTTGTCTGACGTTTTTATTACGATCCAAGTGAAATGTTTTTTTTTTTTTCTTTTGCAGGAATACTACCGACTTGATGTTGTACCCTTCTCAGTACCTCTAGTTAAGAGACACGTTAGCTCATTTTATCCTTCATTGGTGAAGTTAAGTTTGATCATTTAATTAAGGTAGAGTCCATCAGGTTTTCTCAATATCAAACATACCTTTTCCTCTTTGAAATTAATAAGTTATTAGTAAACTGAGACTTTCACACTGTGGAGTATCCTCTCCAGCAATCTTCCACCCTTGTTTTGGCATTTATTTCTGATTCTTAGTAGAATCAGTTATTACTGTGGTGGTTTCCCATTGGTGATTCTCTAATTCTATCGACTCTTCTCGACATTTATTAGAATTCTTCTGTAAAGAAAAGCTTTTTTTCTTCTCCACCCCACTTAAAAATATTATTTATAATTATAATACACATGCATGTAAGATATATTTTACATCTGTATGGACTGATGGATTAAAAAAATCATTGTGTTATAATTGGTTTCTGCCATTCTTCATTATGACACTCAAGTTAGAAGCAGTTTGATGTAGATCCACACTAACTTAGTCCTTCTCTTGAGAACCTGAGAGCTGTGTGGCTTTGAATCTAACATGGATCAGAGCTCTCTTGAGAAATGTTAAGACAATAGCTATTAAGAGTTGAAAGAGGTCTTAAACATTACCTTTTCATGGACAGTAGGAGTTGTCTATATAGTGTCTTATGCCCATCTGTGGAAAGTGTCCATACTATTTGTTTTCTCTGGAATGCATATCTTCTTCCCAGTCAAGATGCCTTTATTGCATCTGATTCATTACACACCTTCTGCCATCTGGTGGTAGGTTACTGAGCCTATATGAGGAGACCAGTCAGACACAGCCTTTTGATATTTGGAAACCAAAGCAGGACCTGTGCTCTCCAATACTGTCCCCACATCAATGGACAGTGCCTAATTAGCAGGTTATTTCTTTGTTGGTAAGAATCTTTCATTTTAAATGCTTACAAAATTTTGGAGGAGGAAAGAAGATGAGAAATATTTACTGGTCTATGTGTTGGGAACTGTTACTACTGCTAAGTTAAACTGCTAGAAGTTCTACAGAGTAGACACTATTATGCTTATTTTATATATCACAGAACAGAAAGGTAAATATTCTGTCAAGGTCATGCAGCTTGTAAGTAAGTGGTAGAGCCAAAATATGAAACAAATTTAGCTGACTTGAAGGCTGTGCTGTTTCCATTCACTACATTGACTCTAAAGAGTGGGGGGNAAGAGTGTGGGGGGGGGGCGGGGAGAGGGGAGCAAGTGACCTATTTATGTGTAAATCACTGGAGGCCTCCCCAATGTCAGACTGAAATTAACTGGGTTATAAACAACTAAGATATATTAGGACATGATATTATATATACTTTTTTAGATGAATGCTGTTCTGATATCAGATTTCCTCATTTCTACCATAAATTTAAGGATTCAGTAGGGTCAAGTATTTGAGACAGCCTGGATTTAGTAATCACAGACCTGATTTTGTTCAAGTTTGTTTCTGTCTCTTAAATGTATGAATCTGGACATGTCAGTAGGTGTCCCTAAGACTTAGTTTTCTCATACTGTAAAATGGTAATGTGTATATAATATTTGGTCTATAGAGTAATAAACATTAAATTAAATATATAGACAAAGTGCTTAGTTCAGAGCCTGACAGAATTTGTGCTCAATAGCTGACAAGGATTGTCATTACTAATTATGAGAGGAATGAGTGGGAATCTTTTTTGGCCCTGTAAATATTCCTCAGATGAAGATATCCCTGATGCATCTTCTTAGAGATGAAACAGTAAGTTATTCTTAATTTCTATCCTTGGCCCTACTTAACATTTAAATTAAAGTAGTTCTTAGACAAACATTTCAGAGTCTTAGTACTTAAACTGTGATAGTTTTAAATCACTGGTGAATAAACATTTTTTGGTAATATTTGTAAGGTAGATTTTGATATTTATATCAGTGTTGTTGAGGCAAAGAAATGGAGTACCATCCTCCAATATTCTTAATGTAACTTTTTTGTGTATATAAGCATGTTCAATTCTCCCTTGACTTATTGCAAATAGAAATACATGACATTTTAATTAATTTGATACATTTATTGTCTTGTTATATATAGTTCATCATTTTGTAGAATACTTTGCAATGAATTCACTTAAAAATATTTGTTATTTATTATATGCCAGGTGAGAAGTTACTTTACAAGTTGTAAGACATAAGAAAAAAGTTAGTAAATATAAAAATATCAAGTATTAAGTAAAAATATCAAGTGTAAATATATCAAGTATCAAGCACTATGCCTCATATAGGAGATATAAAAATTAATAAAGTACTGTCTTTTTACTCAATGAGGTTAAAGTCTGGTTTATCATCATAATTTAATGAAATTAGTATTATTAAGTACATTCAGTGAGAGATGAGGAGACTGAAGTTAAGAGAAGTTGAAATAATTCACATAAGTTCATACAGAGAGTAAGAAGTACAGTCGCAGTTTGGGTTAATCAAATATTTTTATAATATGGTTTTATTTCTTATATTGACTTTGTAACTATATCTAGTTATTTATTATTTATTTATTTTTAAAAGTTTTATTTTAATTTTTGAGAGAGACGGAACACAAGCAGAGGAGGGGCAGAGAGAGAGGGAGACAAAGAATCTGAAGCAGACTCCAGGCTCTGAGCTGTCAGCACAGAGCCCGATGCAGGGCTCAAACCCACAAACTGTGAGGCCATGACCTGAGCTAAAGTCAGATGCTTAACCCACTGAGCCATCCAGGTTCCCCCAGTATAGTGGTCTTTACAAATGTATACTGGGGGCGCCTGGGTGGCTCAGTCGGTTAAGCATCCAACTTCAGCTCAGGTCATAATCTCGCAGTTTGTGGGTTTGAGCCCTGCATCAGGCTCTGTGCTGACAGCTTGGAGCCTAGAGCCTGTCTTCAGATTCTGTCTCCCTCTTTCTCTGACCCTCCCTTGCTCATGCTGTCTCTCTCTCTCTCAAAAATAAATAAAACATTTTTAAAAATGTATACTTGATGTTGTGGGTGAGACATAATTTATGGATTATGCTGTTTTCTTTGCTGAATTTTGAGTTTTTCTGGATGACAGTCAATTCATAGTGATCCCTTAGATCTTGTAGAGAGGTGTTTCTCAACCAGGAGTAATTTCTCCCATCCTAGGAGACATTTGGCAATGTATGGTGATATTTTTGGTTGTCACAACTTGAAGGTAATGATAGTATATGGTAGGTAGCGATCAGGAATGCTTCTAAACATCTTCAATTCAAAGTAAAGCACCCTACAACAAAGAAAGATCTGATCCAATATTTCAATAGTGTTGAGGTTGAGAAAGCCTATTGTAGATGTTTTAAACGTTGTTAGAAAGGGTATAGTACAGTTCCCCACTGTCCCCCCCACCCCCAGAGTATTTCCCTTATTCTAGGACACAGTCCTCATTTCTAATGTGTGGCCTTTGTAGGGTCTTAACTAAATGCCCAAGGTACTAAGTGAGGTCTCTCTATTCCACTGAGACTGGCTAGAACTCTAAAGTCTCACAGCACTTTATAACCACCTATATCTTTATTCAGGAATCACTTCACAGCAGCTGTTCTCTGGATGGACTCAGTTTTACCCTGCTCAAGTGCAGTCTAGTGCCTGGCCAAAGTCATGAAGGGCACCTCCATGCAGAATTCTGGGGACCCAACTTTTCACATCTTCCCCATCTCAACTGTCTTTCCCTTTAAATTATAGCCTCTTAAGCAACCCTAAATTCTAAACTTTGTCTCCTCTGACTAATGAGACTGCCACTTTCTGTACTTAGATAGATAGAAATATGTGGTCAATATGAAGCTCACCCTACATGTTTCCCTTCTGTCAAGGATTATAGCCCGGTATAGTTCTTCGTCCAGTGCTTGTAAACAATTGCCCCATATACTTTGTACAGTTTTATAGTTTGCAGTGAGAATATTTCCCATACTAGTCATTCAATCAAGGCCAGAGTTAGATATTTCATACTGGAATTGAATGTCAAGTCTAAATCTTAGGTATCCTTATCATTCTTTGAGATTAACAAGATATTCTTTTAATCAGAAGTAATTCTTTGGTAATAGATGAAGATATCATTGTAGCTTCCTTCTCTAGAAAATACTAGAGAGGAGCATTTCTGATTGACCTTCTTATTCCATTCTCCAAGGAGCCATTTAAATGTTGGCTAATGAGAACATACAAATAATGCCTTATCTCTACCAGTGATAATAATAGCTATCTTGTATTGTAGCTTTCTATTGCCAGCACTGTGCCAGTAGACTTACATACATTTTATTTTATTTAATGCTCACAGCAGCCCTATTTCTTTTATTTTACTTTTAAGGAAACTGAGGCTCTATCAGTTTGAGTAACTTGCTCAAGTTTTTAGAGCTAGTGAAGTGACAGAGCTGAAACAAAGGCTTACGTTTGTCTGACTCTAAAGCCTTAAATGTATATCAGACAGAGCAGGACAAATGATGTTTCAAGCAACCCCTAAAACTCAGTGGCTAACCACAGTAACAGTTTATGAAAGTGTTTTTCTCATTCCCAATACATTCCAGTAAGGATTTGTTGTCAATGCCTCCTCATGCCATCCTTCTTTCCTGTGGCCCCATCATTCCCTGTGGACTTGGAGTTCTTTGCTCCTACTTCATCAGAAGACAAAAAGAGAATGTAGAGGAGCAAGCTGGAGGCTTTTCAGGCTGGTAAGTGGAGAACATCATTTGTGATCACATCCTGTTGGGCAGAAGTCAGTTATAGAATCTGTCTCGAGGCCAGGAAATATAATCTGGCTATGTCCTCAAGAAAAAAAAAAAGGTTTTGTTAAAGAACTAGCTAGTCCTACCATACCACATTAAGCCAGATTCTCCCCTAAGTTGCTAGTTGGGAAGCATTTATACACTTTTCTCTAAATGCCGTTTTTTTTGTTTGTTTGTTTGTTTTTAATGTGGAGTTTAAGAAGCAAAACAAATGAACACAGGGAGAAAAGTAGAGATGAAACCAAGAGATAAACTCTTAACTAGAGAGAACAAACTGATGATTACTTGAGAGGTGGGGGAGGGGAATGGGTTAAACAGGAGATGGGCATTAAGGAGGGCACTTGTGTTAAGCACGAGGTGTTGTATGTAAATGATAAGTCACTAAATTCTGTACCTGAGACTGGTGTTGCACTGTATGTTAACTAGCTGGAATTTAAATAAGGATTTAGGGAAAAAATAAAACACTTGTATCTTAAAAAAATAAACAAATTTTTCTAGGCTGAGACTTGGTTTAGTATCACACATTATTATCCTTGAGGTTAGTGAAAGTTAACACGAATCATGTCTTGAGACAATTAGGATCTTCAGAGATCATGTATCATATTGTCTCTCAGAGGGGCAATAATAATTATCAATATCCCCAATTTTAAGGTATACATTTTGATTCCTCATTTTTAATACTTTAATCTATAGATGGTATCTACATTATTTTAGTTAGGACACCACTTGCTCTCCTATCATTCCCTTCTCTCATATGCTGCTTTGACCTGGGCTACTGAGGAGTCAGTGCCCTTTTTTCTTGGCCTTTATCTTGTCCACATATCAGGATTTCAGAATGGTATCTTCCAGTGAAAGCTGAGAGTCTATAAACACAAAATGGGTGTCAGGAACTTTCTAACTGTCCTAAAACCAATATCAGTGCTAAATTAAGAGCCAAAAAATAATTACTATTGCTTCTCAGCTTTTTGGCTAAGATAAAGTATAGTATTTGTTCTTATCAGTTTAATATTTGATATGTCCTCTATCCTAGGACAATATATTAAATGGATTTTTGGAGCAGGGAGATGGATACACGAGCTGGCTCTATACACTCCGTGCATCAACCTGGTGTCATGATACTTCTAGGAAAGGTGTACCCATTGTGGTTATAAACGACAAATTTGAGGAAGACACTTCCAGAAAAGGCTGTGTAGGTTCCTTTGGGAAATGGTGGCAACGCAAGGGACACCAACAGTTAACTTAGAAAGAGGCAAATGGACAAAGCACTTTGATCAGGTTGCTTTGCTCGCCCACCTTTCTTTTGATTTGAGAACATCCATACCATTTGTTTGTTCGGAGTGTTTGTTCGGAGTGTTTGTTTGGAGTGTTTGAGCAAATTCCCTGAATTTCATTACAACTGCACTTGCCCTAAACCTGGACCTCCTTTGCCCTCCTTATGCCAACACATCTAACATTTCCCCGTCTTTAATATCTTTCCTCCTCATTCATCCTGCAGAGGACTGCCATTATCTTTTGAAAGTGCAATTCGCGTTAAGTCTTATTCTCGCTCAGACACTTTTGGCACCAGTGGCACATTTCTGTCTCCAAATCACAGCTCTCCCTTACATCTCTAACTTTGTGTGTGGGTTCTTCCCTCATTCACCCTCTGATCCAGTCAGACTGGTGCCCTTTGTGTTCCCAGAACTTGTTCCATGCTGTTTCACATCTATGACTTTATGAATGGAGTTCTCTGTATCTGGAAACCTCGTCTCTCCTCCTCAAAATCCTGCCCAGTTTTCAGGGCCCAAGTAAAACCTGATCTCTTTCATGAAGACTGCACCCACATTTCTGGTTAAATAAATCTCTCTCTTACCTGTGTTTGTGTAGCACTTTTTACTGGTCATAGTCAGCTTTGTGTCTCATCTTCTCTGCCAGGCCACAAGAGTCTAGGAAGTAGGTATTTTGTGAACCTTCCTATCCACCTCCTGCAGTGCCCAGTATCACTCCTTGCTCAGCAAAGATGCTTAGAAATGCTTATTGGGCAAAATTAAAAGCAGACTGTGATATCAACTGTACAAAGACTTTTTCCTCAAGTTAATCTGGAAACTGAAAATAGACTATCCTCAAAATGATTAGTAATGTACTTGAGATAAATTACTTATGTACAACCTAAAAGTGCATTTAAATGGACTCTCTTTAAAAAAAAAAAACCAGAAACAATTCCTTCAAAAAGTTAATTTTCTAATAGATCTCTAGTATTTTATTTTTAATGTTTATTTTTGAGACAGAGAGACAGGGAGGGGCAGAGAGAGAGTGAGACACAGGATCCTAAGCAGGCTCCAGGCTCTGAGCTGTCAGCACAGAGCTCGACGTGAGGCTTGAACTCCCAAACTGCGAGACAGTGACCGGAGCCAAAGTCAGACGCTCAAGGGACTGAGACACCCAGGTGCCCCTATGATATCTTTTAATGGTCTGCATTTTCTCAAAGATAATATTAAATACTCTAATTAGGTAGGAAGAAAGGTTGGAATTATCCCCATAAAATGTATTCTGATTTCCAGTTTCCAAAAAGGCATCTGAAATGATAGGTATCAAGTGTGCCTGCAGTGCGCTACTGCCCGTGGCTTCGTTGGCAGTGTTCTAGATACAGTTCTGCTTGTAGATTGGTTCTGTCCAGGAGAAGCACAACTTTTGTTGGAAAGCACAGCCGCTGGTGCAGCATCTAAACGAGTCATCTATAGGAGAGAGATCCTTCAGAGAGGATGTGTATCTTCATCAAAATTCTAACTGCGTTGAAACTGTCACTCAAAGAGTTAACATCTGTGCAGAATAAAAAATGCAATGGAGAGGTTTCAGGCAAAGCATGGGGAGCCTGATAAAATTATCAGTGAATTAAATTCAGACAGATGGCTTTGGAAAGAAATGAAGTACACAAACCTTATGTAGAGTATAATGACTCTCACTCTGACAGGGGCTTTGTCAACAGGGTAAGCGCTTTTTTTTTTAACTGGATTTTAAAGCAGTTGGAAGTCAAATTCTTCTCTATTTCTGAAGGTGTTATTTAGTACTTAACAAAAACTACAATAGTTTGTAAAGCCACCTGGACAGCCTCAGACTCCAAAGCTCTGGGTGGAGGTGCACAGCGTGACAGAAGGCACGGGGTAGGTGTCAACTGCTGCTGCTTCTTACTCTCCTCAGACTCATTGCCCACATCAATAGGTCCTTGGCAGCTAAAGTATTTCTACAGAACAGAGGCCAGTCATTGGCTCTGCTTACAACAGCAGGATAGCAAGGGAAGCTTCCTGCCATTTAAACACACACATGCTGACGAAAGACACAAATAGACTGATTTCTGTTTTTTAAAATTTCAGTTTTTACCATTGTTTGTGGTCGTATTAAAAAAAAAACCTCTTAGAAAGAGCATCCCATTTAATACTCTCGCTTTATATTTAGACAGAAATGACAGGAAAATAATATGTTATTTCTCTCTCAGGAATTCTTTTTCCTTATAGTTTTTATTTTATCTTCACGCATTTGGCTCCAGGAGCCCCCTCTTTCAGGTGACTAGCCCTACCATATTCATGCTTGGACGCCGAGGCCCAGGCTGCCTCTTAGCAATGGACTTTGCCTTTGTTCCAGACCAGATGTTCTGTTTCTCCCTGGTAACAGTTTGCATTGTGGTACCTTATTATACGGTGCTCTCTGGAACTGGTGCCAGGGTAGCCTCCGAATCAGCCAAGAGCAGCGCTGAATCAATGAGACAGCTGGCGGCCTCCCGAGGGAGGGAACGTTTTTACCTTTTTGATTCATGCAGTCTCCGCTAGTTCAGATCCAGGATGCCGTGAATGATTTTTCTTAGCGACAGGTGAGAACAAAAAAGCTTTGTAAACCTAATTCAATAGAAGCTGGAGACTCGGTGTGCTATTGATTAAAGGGAGAAGACGATGAAGAGGAAGTGTACACACAGTCCAGTTGCATTTTCCCCATAATCGACTTCTGTGCTCTGGCCTGTGTTGGAGCTGTCAGCCTTGCTGGGAGGAGAGGCTTGAAAATCAAAAGTATTGTGTTTATTGACCTAGAGTTAGGATTTTAATCATGTCTCTAAGATTGCATGCTATCTACAAAAACAAGGAGATTACTCCTTTTTAAAAAAAAATTTCTAGCTATAAAATTCACTGACCTATTGCGAACCTTGCTAAAAATTTAAGGTGACTTTAATGGGCTTGTTGATATCACCCAGGCTTTAATATTTGGGATGTGTTTATTTATCAGGGCTATGGATTTGGGTAAAAGTCATCCACATTTTCACTCAAGGATTACAACTCAGTTTGAGTTCTTGTCCTAGGTCCTACTCATCAGCATACTTTTTGAGTGAACAAGAATGCCAGTCCTGCCCTGCCTTGTCTCCCACTGCCCTGTAAAAACAGGCCAGTTCTTGAGCCATTGTAATCAGAGGACCATTAGATGACATGGCACAGTACCTGAGATCTCCAGTCCTAGTGTGGCGGAGAGGAGAAAATGTGACAGTAACAGAAGTCAGGGACCCTGTAGTACATCATCCCCATCAATCATGGCAGATGTGTTGGCAACATGATGGATGACACCCAAATACTGACCTTGGTGGGTCAGCCTTTGTCACATAAGTAACAGAATAAGTCAATGCAGTGGGTCTACCTACCATCAAATAGGAGCGATAAGCTGTGACTGCAGCAGAGGGAAAACGAACATTAGTGTCAAATGTTGTCTATATTTCTGAGCCAGAAGTAGCTGCTATCTTATTGTTCAACCATTGAATGGGATGGGAAATTTCAGGAAGGAGAAAAAAATCAATGTTATCAAGGCATGCTTGTAGCATTATGAGTTTTTCTTTTAACTAAGCTCTTACTTAGACAGTAGTGAGTCTGTACAGTAGACATTATCTTAGGGTGAAAACTATTATAACATAGATTACTTTAAACCTGAGTATTTGCTCATATACATGCAGTTCAACACTTAGTTGGTGACAGATGGTTTGGCTTGGGGATAGACATAATTTAGTCTGGGAATTCTGGTGATTTTTCCCATGGTAGTCTTAGAATTTGTCTCTCAAAAAATCTCCCAAAGTTTCATAGTTATAAATGACCTATCCCAAATCCCTTCTCTGAATTTAAATATTACTTGATTGGTTATAGAATGTAAGGAGAAATTCTCAACAATGAGCAGCGGGACATGTGGAGGGCTTGATGGCTACTGAGGATAAAAGAAATGAAGAAAAGATTATGATCCACTTGATTTTCATAGGAAAGTGATATTGGAATAGATTGAAGCAAGATCTACCCATTTATTTTCCAGATGGCTGTATGCCATGTTTTAAGAAATTCAGTCAGCTTTATCATTGAGAACCACTTCCCTAAGCTGATGGAATCACTGAAAATCCTGTCTCCTCTCTTTTGGAATCAATATTAAAATCTCAAGAGACTCAGATATCAAGTTCTTGTCTCCTCTTCAAAGTAAAAAACTCAGGTTGGCATCCCTGAGGCATCCAGTCAAGGGGAGCCAAGCAGGTGGTGCATTTACTTTTAGGGGTCAGAACTTGCATATTTCCAATCCAGTCTGTTTGAGTTGGTATGTACCTTTCTCAAGACATCTTCTGTGTCCTTACCACTGTGCCAGCTATCAGTAAAGAGTTTTTTGTTTGTTGAGAGAGAGAGAGAGAGAGAATCTTAAACAGGCTTCACACTTAGCGTGGAGCCTGATGAGGGGCTTGATCCCATGATCCTGAGATCATGGCCTGAGCTGAAATCAAGAGTTGGACACTCAGTCAACTGAGCCACCCATGTGCCCCTAAAAAGAGGTTGTTTTAAGGCAAGCAATGAAATGTTATCATAACAAGCTTCTTGGAACTTCAAGAGGTGGGTAAAAACTGAACATGCCTATGAAGTCAGGAAGGATTTAGAGAGAAAAGGGGCAATATTATATGCATATTAGCTTTGTAAAGGTAAAGAAATCTAGGGGTGTTTCAGAGTCAACCTTCCCTCTTTTGAGATTGGTATCAGGGAGGGTGACTATATCTTCTCATGGATGGCCTGATGATATAAACTATTTGTCTGATGCAGAAAGACATTTCTTATGTTCTCCAGTTCTTGCAACTGGAGCAGATGCTGAGCAGCCAAAGCATAGGGATGGATTGTGTTTGGCTGTGGGGACTACTGTCTAGAGATAGAAGATAAGGCATAAGTGCTGATGGTATTCTGGATGTGTTTCTTTCCGTTCTGGATGAAAGCCAAAGATTCTAGTAGACGAAAACTAAGTTGTCTTCGTAATCTTTCCCATTCTTCTTGACTGCAGGATTTATTAGGCATTGCTCTTTGGGTCTAGATATCATTTTTGGATCATATCATCATAATTCTATGTGTGTGTGCTGGGAGGGCAAAGTTGCAGAGCAGTTACTCAGCTGTACTGAGGAAAGAGGCAATTATGAGAACACATTTTAGCCCCACTTGTCAGAGCGAGTTTCACCCAGGCACAAGGGAAGCATTAACTTGGGCAGTGTCCCTTTTTGGAGGCTTAATTCAGTTTTTTCTTCCCTTTAATTGTGTGATTTCAGTATTTTAGCCACAATCCCTAGGCTGTAAGAGCCTTTAAACAGCTCTTTATTATGAAGCAGGGCATGGGTTTTTGAAGAAGAATGAACAGGGAACTGCATAATTTATAGGAAAACTGCACGATAGACTTTTTCTTTACAAAGAACATTGGGGCTACATTGGCACTAGCCAGATACCTTTTTAATGAATAGTCAGTAATCAGCAACAGCTATAGTAAATGCTTGAATTTTTTTCTTTTATGTGCTATAAGTCCATAAATTAAGCATCTGATTCTGATTGCTGTCATGAAAACATATGCCTTTTGCTACCTACCCCCACTGCTCAGATCCCCTGCATCAGCTCATGCTCAGTTTAGAGCAGTATGAAAAATGAAGGGCAAATCTCTTTTAATATGTTCAAATTTCATTTACTTTAAATACTCTAACAGAAAAAGGATGTTGACAATACACTCTGCTTTCTTTTTTGGATCTAGATCACAGTTTGGGTTTTAAGACAGCAGTATTATGTTCTAGAATATAAGAAAACGAGTTTTTACTCTTTTTTTTTAATATTCAGGAGCCATTAAAATAAATTGAATTGCCAAGGTGTCTTTTTTTTAAGCAGAGCTTTATCTGAATTGTAAGCTTTCCATTTGCTCATTCCTCTAAGATTTTGCACATGCTATTTTCATCACTTGGAATGTATCCTTCTTTTTTCTATTCTCTGCTTCTCAATATTTCTAATTTTAACAAAACCCCAAACAAATGCTTCAGGAAATTATTCTTTTCTAATGTCATCTGCAGCCAGTCATGTTCACTTCCCTCTCAGTGGTTCCTTAGCCTCTGTGAAGTTAGTGCGAACAGATGGTTATTAATTTATAACCAAGATCCTTTCTGAAAGTTTAAGAATATTTTTAAAAATCTAAACATTTTTTTTCTAATTTCAACAATGTCATATGTGGTAGTTATGGCTCCAGGCCCAGCAACAAAGTCTATTTATCCCAAAGTATATATTAAGTACAAATATTTAAAAAGCATCATCAGAAAATATTTTGTAATATTGACAATAAAAGAAAATCTTAGAGTTTCATATATGCCAGGTACTGTTTTTAGTCCCTTACAAGTGCTAATTCATTTACTTTTCACAATATTCCTGTAAGGCAAGTACTATAAGTTTGCTTATTTTACAGAGGTGGAAACTGAGGCACATGGAGTAACTTCTCAGGTTTGCAGAGCTAAGTGGTAGAGCTGAAATTCGAGTCCAAGAGTATTCAGAAGATAACTTTGGGGCCCTGTTAAGTGCTTTAGATGGCAAGAAACAAAAACAACTTCATAAATTTGGTATCTGATAGTTTCCTCAAAGGCTTACTAGGTGTCAGTGTTGTCCGATACAGCTTTGTGGCTAAAGGGGCTAAACTAGGACGTAGGGTTTGTAGGGGGAGGTGAACGTGAGAAATATGTGTGGAGTGTTTATTATTCAATTATCATAACTTGGAGAATGCCTTATTAATGGTTGTCACTTGCTGTTACACTTAACTTTTTTGAGTTTATGTTTTTCCTTTAGCTCAGTAAATTATAGTATTTTAGGGACAGACAATATTGTGTCTTTCCACAGCTCCTGCAACTGACTTTCTCATATTTGGAAAATGGCAGAAGTCATTCCCACAGAGTACAGAAGTAAACCTTGCCATGGGAGAAACAGCTTCCTGTTCAAAGTATTTCCTCAGCAAGGTAAGTTTCTTACTGCATCTCAGGCAGTGATCTGAACATCAAATTTACACACTTAGTATTGTTGAATACATGTCATACAGCATTTTGAATCTTGACTTTTGCATAAGTACAGTGATTTCGTAGTGTAAGTGTGAAAAGTATCCCTTGTGTCATTCTGTTAGCTGAAGAGAGTGACTTTTGCTGCTGTCTTTTGTATTTCCCTGTGACTGCCTGAGGAGGGAGTGACATGGAATGGAGGAAGCCCAGGAGAAGATTTGGGTAGGATATAAACACTGTGGAGAAGTGAGGTGTTTTGCTTTGTATTAGATAAGAAGAATTTCCGCAAGTCAGGATCAGCAAATTTGTACACTGTTCTGGTAAGCCGCTTCCCTTCTCCAGCCCACTTATTAATTTTCAGAAGCCTGACAGAATGGCTAAAAGGATGATCAATTTCAAGTGTCACTCCTGGCATGTTTTTAGCCTCATGTAAAAGGAATTCCTGACAAGTAACCCTGTTAGTGCCCTCAAAATGTCTCCTATTATTAAATATTGGAAATAAGCTGAAATAATGAAATGAGCTTTTTGATTTTTTTGGTCACCAGTGTGGTTGGGCTAGGAGATGATGAGATTAGTGTCTATTATGGACTATTAGGTGGGCTTACTTAAGACTCAGACCAGGACAACTTTGAGAGAAATGAACACATTTCAGGAAAACTACTTTTCTTTAGTAGATTTGTTTGGAACAAATGACATATCTTTACTCATTTTCCAAGTGATTGTATAACATTGTTACCTAGCAGATAAAATCCTCTTTCTCTTCCTCCCCCTCCTTATGCATTTTTATTCTAATATGTTGCTTTAATCCTGGGTAGGTAACTGGTGTCACTGGGGCCCCGAGCTGTCCCTGAGAGCGTTGTGGGTGGCACTGTGGATGTCTTTCTACCAGAGGGACACAGTATCTTTCTCTCTTTGGGTTTTATTTTCTCTTTCTCCTCACTAAGGTATTTTTTTTTCTTTCCTGGATGTCACATTTTCTTCCTTTTTCTTTTGATAACACCTTCTATCCTTAAATCTTTAGGCCAAATCGTAGGTGATGTTGAACATTTAGATGCGTATTGGCACTAAAGCATATGCTGATGTTGGTCTTAATTCCATTTTTATCTTAATACTTGGTGAACTGATTTTATTTCCAATGTGCTTGGTGAAAAAAGGGGAGAAGGTTATTGCAGAACCTAGTTGCAGAATTTCTACTGCAAAGATGTGGAAAATTCTAAGAAAGATAAAGCCTTAAGGTCAGACAAACATTGCATGGTCCTATGTGGATAGGTAGTGGCAAACAGGAGTGCCTGCCCATGGGAGCCAGATATTTAACACAAGTAAATGGCATAGACCTAGTAAGAATGGAAAAGAATGGAAGAGCATGTCGGCCATTCAAAGGGGGCCAAGGGGATGCAGCTGCTGTTCAATTCTATAGCTTCAGTCCTTAACAATGTGCAATCTACATGACTTTAACTTGGGGTGATGGTAACTAATCTAGCTATATCTGTATGTGTGTGTGTGTGTGTGTGTGTGTGTGTGTGTGTGTGTGTGTGTGTGTGTGTGTAGTTCTGGGGAAGACAGAAAGAAAGATAGGGAGGGTTCCTGGGTGGCTCAGCCAGTTGAGCGTCTGACTTTGGCTCAACTTATGTGAGTTTGAACCCCACATTGGGCTCACTGCTGTTAGCATGGAGCCTGCTTTGGATCCTCTGTCCCCTGCTCTCGGCCCCTCCTCCACTCATGTTCTCTCTCTCTCAAATATAAAAATACACATTAAAAAATAAAAAGAAAGAAAGATAGGGAGAAGGAAAGAAAGATAAAGAAAAAAACTGTCTGCAGGCCAAGAGCACCCATAGGCAGCTTATTTGTGATTTCTGCCATAAGTACTATGAGTTCTAGAGATAGATTAGTGTAATTTTGTTACACCTGGGAATCTTAATGTTACCACAGTGTTCTGACAGAAGTTTGAGCCCAGTTTTCTAGATGAATGTTCATCCACTCCGTTAAAACTCTGTAACTCATCAGAATGTGAAATTCTGAACTAAGACTGGAAATAATAAACTGACTAATTAAATGACATCACCTACTGTAAAAGACAAAGAGTTATTAATTTGTAAAGCTAATTGGATTGGAATCCAGCTAAACTTAAACCAGAGTTACATCCTAATTGCTCTTTTACTTTAGAAAGTATGAAAGACCATGAGATGATATTTTTATGGTGACAGTTCTTAACAATCCATGCAGGCCTTCAGTAGAAGTCTTTATTAGAGGAGTGGTATTTGAAAGAATAAAGTGTTACAGCCCAACCTTATAGAACTGACTTGGGGTGCATTAGAGAAAAAAGAAAAGAATTTATAAAGAATGTTAAAAAGTATAACCTCCTTTCTATATGTACTAATATCTAATACCCTCATAATGTGTTCTTTAAAAATTTTGTTTTCTGAAATGTTGTCTGAAATACAGATTCTACAAACGGAGTTGTTTTCAATACTTTAAACCAGTTACGAATTGTTTCCTTTGTGTTAATAGAGCTGTCAGGTTGCTTATACTCATGTTGGCTTTCATGTCTGTCAAGAATGGACAACCAAAGAGAAGGTTGGACGCCTGTTTGATGCGGCACTCCCGTAGATGCAAAGTGACTGACTTTACCAAGTGGAAGAGTGTGCACACACGGTGTGACAGGAGTAGAGGGTGCTCGGTTTTCTGGTCCGAACGCGCACTGATGTTTGAGCATTGCATCGTGAACGATTCCGTTCAGACATGTTTCTCAGATGTTTGCCTCAGACTGCAGGGGCTCTTCCTTTCATAACTGAAGTTAGAACAACCTCAGACAGATCAGTTTTCCTCCTCGGTGAGTTTCCTCTAGCTGTTACCCAGCCTCCCGAACCTGTGCGGCCTGCTGAGCTTCTAGGGAGTCCTGACCACACCCACATCTCCTGTTCCTTATAGTCTGGTCAGGAAGTATCAACTGCAGCTTAATCCCTAACACCGAGGACTGTCGGAACGCTCATCCCCACCCACTGTGGGCTCCCAGGAGAGGTGCTGAGTCCTCACACAGGATGCTGGAGGCCTGTTTGTGTCAAGGTTTGTCTCCTGTGGCAGCTGCCTGGGGAATCCGGACCCTGCCCTGGTGGCCGCAGCTGTGGGGAGCCAGGCCATGCAGGGCATCCCCACTTTCCCAGCTTCCTGCTGCTGCTTGCCTTGCACAGATGCCTCTCAGGGCTGGTGACTTTTACCTCTTTGGGCTCTTTCAGTCGTGCATTCCACCTAGTGACCTGTCCTTCATGTCTCTTTACTGGGTGCCCATTTACAGGTGCAAACAGTGTCTCATTATCAGCTCCCTCGTTTTGTCATTTGCCAGCCTTGTGTCAGGCTGCCGTCTGTCAGCAGCCTGTCTCCCGCAGTTCAGAACCAATGTTCCTGCTCGTTGTTGCCTGCACACATCTCCCCTCTCCCCTCTGTCTGCCATCGGACGGAGTCTCAGCGCCACGCTCAAGGTGCCGTTGTGTGGCACAGGGTTAGGAGAGACTCTGAACTCAACCACTTGTCAAAGATTATGTCTTTATGAGGCACTTTTAATTAGGCTTTGTTACTTGGCTTCTAGTTTTTCCCTACATCCCTCTCACCCTTCTTATCACTTGACCACATGCCCACCAGAGAGAACCATGATAATGATGAAGTGGGATTTTAGCTTGAACAACTATAGGACTTGAAAGGTGAATGAAGGTCAGGGGCAATGGCAATGCAATGAGTGGGAAGAACAAACCATTGTAATTCAGTCGCCACCCATACACCTTGTGGAGAAGACTATCGATAAAGGATCATAAGGCCTCTTTAAGGTTTTGCGTAAGAGAAGAAATCATCTATTTTGTTTTAGATAAGGCACATTGCTTCTGAAGCTGCTTGGTCTTGTCATATGACTATACTTTCTTCTTTTCAAATGTTTCATTTCTCTCTCTCTCTCTCTTTTTTTTTTTTTTACTACATGTAGAAACCTACTTCCTACCATAATTACACTGAATTGAATAGAACTGCATTTTGTTAACAGTACAAAAGAATGCAGTCTAGCATGTTGTAAGCCAATATGTGTATGATGTGCACATATTTCTCCCTGGACTTCTCTTCCAGTGAGCAGTGAGTGAACACACACACACACACACACACACACACACACACACACCTCCATAACAATCTCCTGTCATATCTGCCTAGATGGTAATGTCTTATGTAAATAAAGTCTCTAATTAATTTTTATAACCCATGTAGGCTTCTGAAATTCCTTTTCTCAGCACCATTGTGTACAGAGTTAGCATAATATTAAAGTTCTTTTTATCAATTTTTATTCTTTAATCTGCTATCCTATTTCTAATCGGTAGCACTTTAAAAATCCATTTTTTTCTTTTGAAATCTTTTTTTCCATTGAACAGGAAAATTTTATAATTAGATGGTGTGATAAAATCAGTAAAATAAAAAAGAATCTCTCAAGATTTAACTTCCTGTGTGCTATCATTGGACAGCAACTTGCAAGGTGCCTGAGAATGCATGGCCTGAGAATTTGTTTGGACTGCACTTTTTCCAATAATTGAAGTAATAGTTCATGTGTGGATGCAGATTATAAAGTTCTGTAATAGTTCCCATTTGTTCATATTTTTATCCTTGCTGCCAGCATCTGCTTTATTTTCTGAATGCATTTGTAAGTACTTCCTAGAAGCCGTATGAGAACTTAACCTTCTCTCTTCCAGAGGATGAGAAAAGAATAAAAGATGAGGCTTTAAGACATCATTTTGCATCTTCCCATATTTTTCCAAACTGTGGATTTTATCCTATTTTGGTTTTATGATTCACACAGTGTAAGGACATAATTTCATTCATATTATCTCACTCAGGTATGTACAACAACAGGCATGTACTTTATACACTGAGAGGAATTCTCACTATTCATTGCAGAGAACTTCTTTTTAAAATTTCCTGGTAGTAGGATTTTTATTATATTTTAGTCTGGAAACACAAGCATTCCTCTGGGGTCTTTCTTTTTCTGTGAGTGGAACCAAAGAAAGTCTCTAGAAGTCAGGAGCTGTGTCTTCCCTTTGCTTTGTTATGGGCAAATTGTAGAGGTTTCTCGTTACAGATTGTGCACTTGGCGTCCTCTTACAGGTGCAACAGACCTTTCCACTTAGTTACAGGATGTGTTTCTGAAGACAAATTAAATCTTTTCCACTGAGAGAGGAGAGATCTTTTCTTTTTCCCCAGCCAGAAAATATCTGGTTAGCTTATGTTAATAACAGAATCCTCTATATTATGGCATAACTCTCTCCCTGTGCATCATCTGAAACGCTGCTCACATGGCTGGGTGTAATCAGGAAGTGGGTGGTATGATTAAATAGCCCTAGTTTATGTTGGGGGCAGCTTGGAGCTAGAAACTTCAGAAAATATGTATAAGAACGTCTCACATTTCTGTTTCTTTAATTAAACAGTTTAAAATGCACATTTCCCCAGAATTTGATACCTTATCCCACCCACTAAATATTCTACATTGTAGATACATTGAATTCTCATAATCAGAACTTCTTGATAAATTATACCCCAACTGCCAGGATGTTGCGGACGAAATGACACAGAGGACAAGACACACACAAAAGACAGACACAGACACAACTCTGGCCGGAGGAACAATTCTACGCAAGCCCCTCTTGCGGTTTATTTTATACCCGGTAACTGGATACAAAATGAAATCTACAAGATGCATTCCTTTACCAATTAAGGGCAAGTAGCCAAACACCTTTCAAGGACAGGGGGGGGCAAAGGGAGGAAGCGACCACAACATGTTTACTAAGAGGCCTGCTCACAATTCCAGCCTCCTCCTTATTTCTAAGGAGGGCATGTTCCCTCGTTTGCGAGCGGACCATTAAACTTGGATATTGTGTGCAGGCCTCCTGGCAGAGCATCCTGTTTGCAGGCATGCTTTGCCCAGGCAGGGAGCCCCGTGTGCAGGCGCATCCCCGCGTCCCTAACCGCGCTTTCTTGTGGTCACTGTCGGGCTCCCACACAGGAGAATAGTGTAGTTAAAGCATCCAGAAGGTGAGGTTGAAGCAAGGTCAAATTAGAGGCAAAGACGTGGTGTGATCATCCCCGTACACGTCTTAGGTTGGGTGCCTCAGAAGCAAGTCCCCAAGATGAGAATTAGTGTATTGGTGTTTTTCTAAAGAAATGTTCCCTGGACAAACACAAGGGAATGAAGGAACCAAGGGTGTTATTCTGTGCTGAGATCCAGAGGCTTTGATCTATCCCACAGGGAAATACTTGAGGCAAGAAAACTGGGCTTCTCTAATTCTGCACTCCATGAGTCATTAGTTAAATACTCCGATGGTGAAGCAAGCTGACCCAGTAGCTTGAGGTCTGTATTTCATAGAAGAGTAACAAGTGTTATCCAATGGAGGTTAAGGTACACTGCAGCCAGAAGAGGCCACAGAAATAGCAAAGGGCAGGTAGGCAGAGCATAACACAACTACAGCTTTCACTATAATTCCTGTGAAAGCTGGTTTCAGCTTCATAGTACCACCTCAAAGGTGGTTTCCTCAAAGGTCAATTGTTTTCCCTTTAGTTAAGCCTACTAGGATACTAGACCATTAACAGGAAGCTTGGGTACTAAGGAGAAGAGATATTCTGGAGCTCAATTCAATTTACTTGCAAGGTCTGACTGTGCACATCTCTTCCTAACTCCTTCAGTGGTGCACTGGTAACTTGCAATCACCTGTGGTGGGAGTGTTTCTATAAGGATATTTGAAATCACCACATATTAGGGCTTAATTGGGGGGGGTAGGGATGGTAGCCAGTTAAATGATTACCATCATACCACTCTGATAGCAAGCAAAAGTGTTAATATAAAAAGATATTATTCAAATTGAACATTTATTCTATTAAATACACCAAATAATGTATATATTAATCACATAATGTATGAGAAAACGTTTTGTAATCATCAAGTGCTATACACATGTAATTCTTGAAATTGCCTATTACAACATAAGACACATACAACACTTCTCTCCAGTGCAATTAAACTGGCAAAATACTATAAAAATAATTGTGAAAAGGTGATTCTTTGGTTGTTCTGAAAAAACTGTTGCTGCTATCAGGCAAAAGCTATCCCACAAGAGAGTTTAGTTATCATTTTCTTCTTTTATTTATTTTCCCAAGATGCCTAGTTAATTGCATTATGCCTCATGTCTTATACTTTGCTTCTCTCATAGGCAGATAGAACATGTTTGTTGGGAGAGGTCACCACATAAATGTGTAATACTCTCTTTTCTGGTAGATATTGTGAGGAAAGTAGACTAGTCCAATAGAAAGAAGCCACAACAAAAAAACCCAAGAATTTCCAGTCTGCCTGAACATTTTAGTATATGTGCTGCTGAAGTGAGCACTGCCTGAAGATTTTAAATGAACACAGTGCTCTTCAAACTTAAAAAAAAAAAGTAAAAAATATATACTTATATATATTTATATATTTTATATATATTTTTAAGTTGTATTTCTTGAAATCTTGT
>NW_027530209.1:498917-532458 GCF_008692635.1 Crocuta crocuta | reverse complement strand
GCCCTCGATGTGCCATGGCCAGTACCCAGGCCCTGGGAAAGGCAGTGAAGAAAATTGCCCTGAAAAGATACATTCATACCCTTCTTCCATTCTAGAAAGGCAGTGAGTCCTATTTTATAGTTGAAGTTTTGAAAGCTCAAATATGGTAGGAGAATCAAACCCTACTGCTCAAAGGATGTTCATATCGTAATTTTGAAACATGGGAATATGTCATTTTATGTAACAAAAGAGACTTTGCAGATCAGATTAAATCAAGGATTTTTTTAAAAATTTTTAATGTTTTATTTATTTTTGAGAGAGAGAGATAGAGACAGAGTGAGCAGGGGAGGGTCAGGGAGAGAGGGAGACACAGAACCTGAAGCAGGCACCAGACAGGCTCTGTGCTGACAGCTCAGAGCCCGACGTGGGGCTCGAACCCACAAACCGTGAGATCATGACCTGAGCAGAAGTCAGACGCCCAACCGACTGAGCTACCCAGGTGCCCCTAAATCAAGGATTTTGAGTTGAGGAGATTGTCCTGACCCATTTGGATTCATCTAATGTAATTACAAAGATCCTTGTAAGACATACTCAGGAGGGTCAGAGCCAGGGAAGGAGTGATAGGGAAGCAGAGTGAGTGATCTCAGGGGGCGATGGACCAAGAAGGTGGCCTGGAGAAACTGGGGGTGGAGGGGGTGGGGATTCTTCCCCAGGGCTTAGGGAATCAGTATAATCTGGCCAATATCTGTTTTAAACTATTGCCCTTCAGAAGAACAAAATGATAAATTTGTGTTGTTTTAAGCACTAAGTTTGTGATACTTTGTTACAGTGGCAATGGGAAACAAATACACCAAGGTTCTAGACTTTAATCTCTCCTCTGAAGGTACCCATTAGACCTCCTTTTTCATAGCGCTGTTTAGTGATTCCCATGAGCTAAGCAGGGACAGTAATAAATGCAACTCTAGAGAGGAATGCTACATGTGACTTTTAATGAGCTCAAAAAATTTTTTCTGCCTTGACTCATTTATCCCAACAGATTTTTTTATATTAGAAAGGATTTTATTCTAACTTAGCATACAAAAACATTAATAGTTTCTAATATTTGAAGTCTTTTCAAATTTTATTATCTTCCTGCTAATCTGATTTTTACAAGCATTTTCTATTATAAATGAATTAGGCATTCATTATAGAAAATTGGAAATAGAAGGAAAAAGAAAAAGCATCCATTTTTCCATTATCAGAGAAAACCATTCAACGTTTTTTCTTCCAGTGTTTTATGCATAGTTTTTATATTTATTGTACTTATTTATGTAATAACATTTTGCATCCTGCTATTTTCACTTAATACTAAATAAATATTCACTCTATGCTTGTGAACTTATTGTAACTATAACTTTTTTTTCTGTTCTCTAATTTGTATTGTTGAATAAACCCAAACCTAATAATTAGGGTTCTTGGATACAAATATAAAAAAATATAAACTCTGGCTAATGGAAAGAGAAAAACATATTATATTGAAAGGGTATTTGGGTAACTTATGGAACTAATGGGCAGACAGGAGAATCAAGGGAGATGAAATGTAGCCAAGGTCACGCTGCCTAGGACACAGGATTCTGGTCATCAGGCTCTCCCTTCTGACTGTGCCATCTTTAAGAAATTATTATTTTTTTTATTTTTTATAAGAAATTATTTTTAAAATGTTTTTATTTATTTATTTTGAGAGAGACAGAGAGCTCAAGCAGGGGAGTGGCAGAGAGAGAGGGAGAGAGAGAATCCCAAGCAGGTTCCTAGCTGACAGCGGAGAGCTCGAGGAGGGGCTTGATCCCACAAACCTGAGCAGACATCAAGAGTCAGATGCTTAACTGATTGAGCCACCCAGGCATCCCTGACTGTGCCATCCTTAAATGTTCCATACAATACACAAAGAGAACCAAGAAGCCTGTCTTTATGGTAGGAGGCTCCTTGCATAGCATAGGAACCATGGAGAGAATGTTCTGATATTACCCTCCTTAAATTGTCAGGTATTTTTTATGTTTAAATTTTTTTTAATGTTTATTTATTTTTGAGAGACATAGAGAGACAGAGCATGAGAAGGGGAGGGGCAGGGAGGGAGGGAGACACAGAACCTGAAGCAGGTTCCAGGCTGTGAGCTGTCAGCCCAGAGCCTGCTGTGGGGCTTGAACTCATGAACTGTAAGATCACGACCTGAGCTGAAGCTGGACGCTCAACCAACTGAGCCATTCAGGCGCCCTGAATTTTTTATATTTTTAAGGGATTTAAATGCTACTTTGTGATATGTAGGTATCTACCCAAGATTTCTAGGATAACTCCTTTCTTGGTTTACAGAACATATTAAGATATCATCTATATAAGGGCAAACATGATGCCTTGTGGAAGGATGTGATTTTGAAAAAAAATTTTTTTGTACCAAATAGTGGCATGGAGCTAGAGATTTCATAAGATTCTGAGGCAGGATAGTAAAAATATACTATGCTTCTTCCCAGGTTATAGCAAACTGCTTACGGACTTTTCTGCTTTTAGTGATACAGAGAGAGAAAAACACTTACAAATTGAAATCTGTGTTTATTTGCTTCAGGAAGGACAGCACGTCTGGAACAGCGCTTTCACATGGCGCAATCAATTGATGAAGTGAGCATGTTGTTATTCCCTTAAATTCCTTAAGACCCTAATGTCTCCTGTGTGGGCTAAACTGAAAGGTTAAATGGGATTTTCCATTTTTGTTCCACAAATATGTATTCAGTGCCTAGTGAGTGCCACATCTATTCTACATCTTTGAGATACATCGGTAAAGAAAACAAAGTTTCCTGCCATAATGTAGCATATATTCTAGTGGGAATCACCTCCTCTGCATTTGTCATGATTAGAGGAAGACAACGGATCCTGGAGATTTACCCTGTGGGCAGAGAGGGAGGGTGCCAAGAGCTTCCAGGCAGCCCTCCCTGCTGTATGGCACTCACTTTTTTTTTTTTTTAACAAATAGTTTATTGTCAAGTTGGTTTCCATATAACACCCAGTGCTCATCCCCACAAGTGCCCCTCTCTGTGCCCATTCCCCTTCCCCCCCCAACATCCATCAGTCCTCCGTTTGTTCCCAGCTTTCAAGAGTCTCTCATGGTTTGCCTCTCCCCCTTCCCCCCACCATTTCCCCCCTTCTTCTCCCCCATGGTCCTCCATTAAGTTCCTCCTAATCCTCCTATACGTGCAAACATATGATATTTGTCCTTCTCTGCCGGACTTATTTCGCTCAGCATAACACCTTCAAGGTCCATCTATGTTGCTACACATGGCCAGATTTCATTGTTTCTCATTGCCATGTAGTATTCCATCGTATAGATAAACCACATCTTCTTGGTCCATTCGTCCGTTGATGGACACTTAGGCTCTTTCCATGTTTTGGCTATTGTGGAGAATGCTGCTATGAACATTGGGGTACATGTGCTCCTATGCCTCAGCATTTCTATATCCCTTGGGTAAATTCCTAGCAGTGCTATTGCTGGGTCCTAGGGGAGTTCTATTGTTAATTTTTTGAGGAACCTCCACACTGTTTTCCAGAGGGGCTGCACCAGTTTACATTCCCACCAACAGTATAGGAGGGTGGCACTCACTTTCTACCCTTGTCCTCAACATGGGTAGTACTGCCTTCAGGGACATTTTGAAAATTTGTGGGAACATTTTTGATTGTTACATGATTGATCAGTGCTACCAGATTTAGCAGATGAGGGCTGGGAATGTTAGTCACCCTGCGTGCAAGGCAGACTTCTACAAGAGAGAATTGTCCTATTCCTGCACAAATTGCAAATGATAGTCCAGATATTCTAATAGCCTAAACTAATTATATTCTTCACCAAAACGCTAATTATGCTTGGACACTTTTGATAACCTTTGAATCTCCCAGGAGTGTAAATTGGGAGTAGATTTTTCTTTGGAACTTTTTAAGAGGTGCACACAATTTTTCAAAATCAAATCCATGATGGCAATGCTGCTTCTGTCTCTTGAGTTATCAACATGACACACATATGTCACCCTTCACTGACAGCTGTTACATTCACAGTGATTCTTTGTATGGGACAAGCATCTGACCAATTCATTATTACTTCTAATGCAGTCATGCAATTGTGTAATTATAAATTAATTTCCTTTTATTTCTTCTTCATATTATAGGTAGGCCATTCTGAATGTTCTCTATGTGTGTATGTATTTGTGTAAATTGGTTATATTTATGAATTTAATTCCAGGGAAGTAAAGGAGGCTTTTAAAAATATTTCATGGGGCCCCTGGGTGGCTCAGTCGGTTAAGTGCCTGACTTCAGCTCAAGTCATGATGTCATGATTTGTGGGTTCGAGCCCTACATTGGGCTCTCTGCTGTCAGTGCAGAGCCTGCTTTGGATCCTCTGTCCTCCTCTCTTTTTCTTCCCTCCCCTGCTCTCTCTCTCTCTCTCAAATAAATAAACATTAATACTTTTTAAAAAATATTTCTCAAGTTTTTTGACTTGAGATTCACCACTTCACTAGCTCCACAAATCAAGGAACCAGGAAGAGGATCTGTCAGCTGATGAGTTGGCAATTGTATTCCAGAATATAGGGAAACAACCCATGTAATTATGTTATTTATTGCATTATTATACTCATAATATTTTTGGGGTTCCACCATGGCTATTTTGATATGCTCTTTGTTTGGAATTTATTGGTATTTATCAGAAGACCCAATAAGCCCTTATCTAACAGGTGAACTCCAGTGGTGCTCTGAGTAGCCAAGATTCAAAGTTAGCTTTAACATGTGACTAAAAGTCCCCAGTGCCTCAGATTCCCTTTGAAGGCTAGGGGGAGGTTCATAGAAAGTGCCTGTATTGAGTCCTCCTCAAGGAAACCCCACTTCCCCTCCAGTGAAGAAGCTCTTCATCCATGAGGTATTGGAATCGTTGATGCTTGTGGCTCAGATTAGGCCTCTTTTCACCAGCCTGGAGTCTTACCAGTTATACAAACTAAGAAGCACTTTGATGATCTGCTCATACACTCTGGTGCCATAGACTTCATGGTCAGTTGTTCTCTGTCAGAATAACTGCAAGTCAGCCACTCCAGTTTTCACCCTGGCCCTCCTTTTGGTTTGTGATAGCCACTCTTATCTTGTGTTAGGTGGTTCAGCAGTGCTCCTGAACCTCTCTCATCTCAGGATCCTTCCATCCTTAGGGATTTCAGGGTCTCCGTTTGCTGCAGTATCCCAGCCTTAGGAAAGAGCCATTTAAGTGCTTTTCAGCAGAGATACAAACTCTCCTCACCAATGTATTTCTCAAGGCCTTGGTGAGTGGTGTCAGAGCCACTTGACTGATACAGAGGATGGATGACGGCAGAAGAGTTGGATATGATTAATTCATTCCATCATTCATATTCATGAGCTCTTTGTATATTGTCCTGTTTATAAGCCAAGTTTATTTTTTCCCTGGCATCTCATTTAGTGTTACCTACTGTTATGTCTTAAGTTTCAGGAAAAGCCTCCCAACACCAATTAAAACAGCTTGTAACTGCTTGAATTAGTTTCTCAAATCTAGAGTCTCTGGAAAATGTACTTGTGCTAAGTACACTTGTTTGATAACCTTCAGGATTCTTTCTACACATATTCATCAGATTTTTCTGACTTAAAATTATACTTTCCAGCAATCCTTTTTGGTGTAGACACCTTTCCTGCAAGTGTTTGACTTTGTAATTGTATTTCCAAAACATGCTGGGATCTGACGCTAGTTATAAGACTAGGTGGTAGCAAGAGGCAAGGGATAAAGAGAAATGGCTTTTTTCTTTCAAAACAACTTCTTTATATGAGGTTACTAGAGGGCTTTCTCATTCAGTAGGGACAGCTTCATCACACAAGAGTGGCAATTGACTGTTCAAAGTACTTAGCGACCTCCAAATCTTCCCTTATGCATGAGTCAGCTTAGGTTGTTATGACAAAATACCATACACTGAGTGGCTTAAACAACAGGAACTTATTTATTACAGTTCAGGAGACTGGAAATCTAAGACTGAAATGCTAGCTGACTTGGTTCCCAGGTAAAGGTGAAGGCTTTCTTCCTGGCTTTGGACAGCTGCTTTCTTGCTGTTTCCTCACATGGCAGAGAGATAGCAAGCCCTCTGGTGTCTCTTTCTATAAGGGCACTAATTCCATTGTGAGGACACCACTCTCATGAACTCATCTGAAGTTAATTACCCCGCAAAGGCCCCATCTCCAAATACCATCACACTACGGGTTAGAACTTCAACATACGAGTTTTGGAGGGAAATGATTCAGTCTATAGCACCATATATCCTCAGGATAATTTTCAATGTCCAATTACTTTCCAGCTAATGTTCTGACTTTCACATATGACACATGGTGAACATATGAATTTAAATGATGTGACTCAGGGGAACCTGGGTGCCTCAGTTGGTTAAACATCCAACTCTTGCTTTGAGCTCAGGATATGGTCTCATGGTCAAACCCAATGTTGGGCTCCATGCTAGCTGTACAGACTACTTAAAAAAAAATAATGTGATTCAAGAATCCCCAGGATAAACATTCTCAATTGTTGTTGATTTCCAGCTGTCCCCTAGCATGACTTTGTGTGACACTTTCAATATTCGAAATTCCAAGTGAGTATCGGATTGACTGAGCCTGTGTTCCAGGCACACGGCCCACTTGTCTTCCATAGAGGGAGGCTAGGCCTGGAATTCTTTACCTCTTGGGATTTCCCCTAAGTCAAAGGGATGCTCATGTGCTAAATCTCAAGTGCTTCCTCTAAAGATATTCAGATTTTTTTTTTCAGTGTTCTTGCTATTTTAAATGACACAAGTTTTCAGTTATTTCCTAGAGAGATTTTCCAAAGTAAAGTTTGAGGAGGGGATGGGGGGGGTCAAAGGTTTTGTTTTAAAAATGTAGGATTTTTTATATATACTGTCAAATTGCTTTTTATAATTTTGTACCAATTTATTCTCACTCCAGCAGTGTTTGAGTGATCCTCTTTCACTGTGTTGTCTCTTGTCTCTCCCACTGACATAAGACATTTCCTTTTCTGTCAACAAGTCCATTATATTTTTCTTGAAAACATCAACTTTTTGTCTTTTAAAGAAACTTAGCATTTCCCATGCCAAAAAAAAAGAAAACAGAAAGGAAAAAAAGAAAAGCAGAAGAAAACAAAAACCTTCCTCAATCCAAATAATACTCATGTAAATTTACTCTTGGCAGAGCTACTCACAGCATCAGACCAATTTCGATATTTCTAGATTTTCCAGATTGAGCCAAGGTACACCCTTGCATCTCTTTATGTCTAACTTGGTACCATTATTTATTTTTTTAAGCATGATTAAAAGTTCTGAAATGTTCTTTCTTTTGGATTGCATGGGTTTTGTCTCTGAGGAGATGCCTCTCATAGCCAATAATGGGCATATCTGCTAAGTGCCTGCTGTATGCACAATGTCACAGAAGACACAACAGTGGATGAAGTTGCTAATTGTGTTCAGTAACAGGATGGCTTTTCACTTCCAGATGTTTTTTATAGTCCTGTTTTTGTCAAGATCTTTATTCATCCATATGTGGTGGGCTTGGCCATT
This sequence comes from Crocuta crocuta, assembly GCF_008692635.1. Lineage (NCBI taxonomy): Eukaryota > Metazoa > Chordata > Mammalia > Carnivora > Hyaenidae > Crocuta > Crocuta crocuta. The sequence goes on along the minus strand of NW_027530209.1, from coordinate 524,881 downwards.
TCCCTTATGCCTGTGACCAAGCCATAAACTGTCAAAGCCCTTTATGAAATCCGTCAGTGAAACTCTCCAGCCCGAGTACACTCTCCCCTCTGGAGTCATTCTCTATTAGGCTTCTGCTTGTTCCTTATGTCCTTCTCTTCTCCAACACATCTCCACCCATTAGTCCCACCCTTTTTAGGATGGCTCCTCAGTGTTACCAAGAAAATGGATAAAGGTCCTTATGAAGCATATTTGATTGTATTTTTTTTGTTGACCGTTAACGTCTTCTTTGAAGAAATTAAACACACTTCTCACTGTGGGAGACTTTCATGCACTATGTTTCTGACATACTACATCAGTTTGCTTTATCAGTGCCTCAGGTCAGGCCTGCTTTCACTTCTCTGTCTGCTGACATGGACAAGGACAGCCTTGCATGTGAGCCCAGTGCTTCCTGGGCCCTCCTGTCTCAGGAGGACATTCTTATTGATGACGATGCTTGTATGCCCTTGGACATAACTATCAATATAATCACTATAAGACAATTGGTCAGCATTAGGCTTACTGTCTGTAGTAAGATTGAAAGAAGAATTACCATATGATCTAGTAATTCCACTTCTGGGAATGTATCTGAAGAAAATGGACACTTGTGGGGATGAGCACTGAGTGTTATGTGGAAACTAATTTGACAATAAACTATTAAAAAAAAAAAAAGAAAATGGAATGAAAAGAAAATGAAACAGTAACTTGAAAAGATATGTGCACCCTTGTGTTCATTGCAGCATTATTTATAATAGCCGAGAGATGGAAACAACCTAAGTGTTCATCAATGGATGATTGGATAAAGAAAATGTGGTCTATATAAATATGTCCTACAGAGAAAGACAAGTACTGTTTGACATCATATTTCTCTCATTTTGGATTGAAAGTTTTTCTGAATATATAATTGAAAGCTGGAAATATTGTTTTGTCAGAATTTGAAGAAAATGTTTGATGACAAGAATTTCCTGGGAGAGCTCTTTCTCTCTAAACTTGAAACTGCAATTGGAGAGACAGAAAGTTTGAATCATAATCTCTTGATATGAAAGCAAAGAATCTGTATTTTCAATAAGAATTTCATATTTTTATTATGTTTGATTTTGTCTTTAACCAAAATTACTTCTCTCTGTATTTTATTTTTCTGGACTTTTTTCACACCTCTATTTCATGGAAAGGATAGTTGGTTTGTTCTTTTAACAAATATTTTTTCACTGAGAATTAACTTTGAATTATCCATGGATACAAAGAAGAGTCAAGGTTCCTGCTTTTAAGGAATGAACATTCAGAGTGGGGAGACAGGCAAGTAAATCAGTTACCCGCAGCTTGAGGAGGACTGTAGTAGAGGAGGATGTCAAGTAGAGGTGAGCCTTGGGTTAGGTGGGGCTTACTGCAAGTACTAACACCTGTGCAGGCAAGGATCGAGGGCACAGGTGTGTCTGTGGTTTCTGCTCTGTGTGCACATGCATGCATCTCTTTTGGTGTTAGTCTGACTTTAGCCATTTCCTTTCTACTATTTTCAGTTCTATAGTTAAATTCCATCCATTTCTTACATCCCTCTCCACCTTATTTTATCTTCCCTGTTTGTTTGTGTATTCGTTCATTCATTCATTCATATTGTCAAGGGTCCAGTTGCGTGGCCCCAGTTGAGGTTAGGCTTGGACCCCCCCCTCATTTTCTTTTAACTAAACCATTCTGAAACGCTAATGTTCTTCTATCCATTGGCCTTGACCTGCCCAATTTGTTGTTGTTCAACCACTTATTCCTTCTGCCTCTATTTCTTCTTCTTCTCCCTTGTTCTTGTTAGAACTTGAACTAATAAATGGATGTGTTCCTTAGGATCCCTGCATTCCCGCACCCTGTGCTGTGGGCCCCATCAGTGACTGAAATGGCTGATTTCTGACACTGAATGAGGAGTTATGACTGGCCCAAAACATGTGCGATGATTTCTCTCCACTCTCTCCTGAGACTCAGGAGCAGGTGGTTTACCACTGCCCTCTCCTGCCACAGTCCTGTCTGACATCAGTTTTCCCAGAGTACATGCTGCCTTACTTGGATGAGTGAAGGCTGTGAGATTGTCAGCCCTCCAGAAAGACTTTAAAGACTGTGTTCAAAAAGTATCTCTGGATCGAGTTTCTTGGAGCACCTAAGGTAACAGTAATTTGGGTTCATTTTTGTGTCAGTTGCTGCCTTCTCCAGAGTGTGTTTATCCCAGTGACAAATTATCTACTGATTGGGCCTCTTCATCCCTTGTTTATCTTTTAGAAACTGTATAGATCTCAATTTTCTTCTCATTTTCTTCCTTTAAGATGGCCTTCAAGGTTGGGCAAAGGTAAGGTGGTGAAACATTGAATATTTGGAAGGATTTGAGCTAAGCAAGGATTCAAATATGGCCAGGAAGAGGGCTTTAAGTATGTGCGGAGAACCTGTGTAGGACACCTTTCCTGAATCCCTTGCATCCTTTTAGCCATGTTTCAATGACTGGTTCCATGCATCATTCAGGTAGCTTCTCACAGATGTTTTCTGTTAGCACCTTACCTCAGGTGCTAACATCTGCCTTGCTTCCACTCCTGAGCTTTTCTAGTGTGAAAATCTTGACCTCCATGCATGTGAATCCTGAAAGTGCATCTGTGGAGTCATCCTTGACCACTGGAAATAGAAATAGAATGGATAAAGTACATCTATCTCCCTTTTGTCTCCTGGAAGAACAGTTATGACATTTCCTAAGGCTGCTGAGAAGGTTACACCAGGATCAAGCACAATTGCCATATAGTAGTGGCAAACTCTGTAATGCATCCTTGTATTATTCTTTCCTCTTTCTCTGTTTGTTTCACTCTCACTGCTGCTCCATGAATCATTTTCCCTAAAGAAACTACCTGTGATTGAGATGTTATATTAGTCTCTGCTTTCAGGGGAAACCCAGACTGTGACATCAAGATTGGAGGGAAGAAATCCAGCCAACACTGTTCACCAAAGCCTATGCCCTGTTGCAGGGCTTCATCCTTCCAGAGGAAGGGGTAACCTCTTCTTTGTACAAAAGTGGTATCTGCTTGTCCATCCCTACATGAGGCTCTGCATCTTCCTAGAGAGGAGCTTTTCTAATTTGTCTGTTGAGAGGGAGGAGAATTTAAAAAATGTATATAGGTGCCTTAGAGGCTAGTGTTGGCTCTCATTCCAAATCAGGTTATCAGATTAAATGATTGGCCAAGATTTAGTTCACACTAAAAATTCAAAAGTATTTTTCAAGATGTTGGGTAGGGGTGGGTGGGGGGCAGAGGGAAGAAGGGAGACTGAGATGGATAATGGTTGAAAGAAATGGTGGTAGAGAAGGTGGAGGGCGGGTGCCTGATGTACTAATGATGTGCCTAGTTGACATACCTAGTCATGAGCATGGTTTCATTCTCAAGTCATTATTGTGATCCCACATGGGATGAGATTTTGAATGGGTGTAAAAATACTTCAAAATGCTCTCACACACTGATTGACATTTTTATCATTCCTTTCTTCCAAGGCTTCCCTACTGGGCCCTTAAATTGTACCCCAAATTTAGAGAGTACACAATTATGTGGATTCGTTTTTGAAGGAAGTCTATGACATTAAAAAATTCTCAAAAGGATCCAAGACCCAGGGCAGGTCAAAAACCAGAGTAGACCTGGCCTTGTGCCTCTGAGTCTCTGCAGTCCAGACACGTGTCCTATCTTATTCTGTATCTCCCTGTATCCCAGCATGGCCTGTGGCTCCTGGAGCTCTGATGGATGCCCTCCCACAGACCAAACACCCTTCCAGCTCTCAAGGACACCACTTCACATTGGTAAAGTGGGTACAGTGATTCTTTCCTTTCTACCAAATTGATCTTAAAAGTTTTTGCTTGCATTCTCCTAAAAGGAATTTTGAAAAATTGTTTACAACCTCCCATCTAAAAATGGATATATAAAGATTTTATCAAGTTTAAATAATTACAGAAGATGTATATTCTGGCATATTTTATGTACTTTAAATATATTTGAATCAAAACTTTAGAGTTTCAGATTTAGCTCATTCACTATATTCAAATGTCTGACACATAATATAATTAGCAAAGTCAGTCCTTGCAGTTGAACTTATCAGCCAGATCAAAGTTATTTGTCTCCAAGAAAAAAGTTAGACTTTAATTCCTTTTTAATGTTTATTTATTTATTTTGAAAGTGAGAGAGAGGGAAAGAGAAAGAGAAAGGCAGAGAGAGAGGGAGAGGAAGAATCCCAAGCAGTTTATGTGCTATCAAGGGAGAGCCCTATGCAGGGCTCAATCTCATGAACCAGGAGATCAAGACCTGAGCTGAAATCAAGAGTCAGACACTTACCTGAATGAGCTACCTAGGCACCCCTAGGCTTTAATTCTTGAAAAATTCACATGAATATATTACCACATTCCTGTGATAACCTACTTAGTTCTCAGTTAAAATTCTTAGGCTGGTAGGCAAGGAAATAGGCAAGAGAGAGAGATAGAGATTGGCTACAGGTTAAAAAAAAAAAACAAAAAAACGCTAGCTCTGGTCATTATTCCTTCCTGCACACTCTTTGCTTTCCTCCCACCAAACTCACCCTCAGAGGCATTTGAGGTGTGTCATCTGGTGTGCCGAGGGCAGTTTACCACAGCAAAATGAAGTATGGAGAAGAGGTGTTTTGTCAAATGGGAGAAGAGTTGTTGTGAAGGGAAGAAGGAAACCGGAAAATGATTAGAAGGAGAAGCATTCTCAAGCATGTCAATTAAAAATTTTTTAAATTTTGAAATAATTTGAGGTTTATAGAAGAGTGGCAAACGTAGTTCAGAGAGGTTCTGTACACCTGTCACCCAGCGTAAGAAAGCTGAACACTCGTTCCAGCTCTGCCTGTAGCTCCAGAGTCCTGTCTCACTGTGATCTTCAGATCTGCTTTGCAGGGGAGAGGGCCCCAGGATCCCTGAGTCTTGCCAGGAAACTAGGGCATCCCTGTTCCCAACAGAGAATATGGGGCTTGTGGCCTGGCAACTGTTTTGGGACCAAATCAGACAAGAGATTCTCCTCCTCATAGGAAGCACATCTCAAAGTTAATAGCCTGGATCTATTCTAAACCAATAATTGATCTCTAGGCAGCTACTGTTATGTACTACTGCTAACTTGAGAGCAGATCACTATTCTGTGGGCCAGCCGCCACCAAAAAGGGGTCAAAGGAAAGGAAGGATCAGTTTAGCCCTTGGGTACATCGGGTAATACTAAATCTTTCCCTATGCCACTTAGTCTCAGAGCAAGCATACCATTGAGGTTAATCTTTGTATAATTTCTCATCTTACTATCACCTTTACTCTATTTCCTGGCTTCTTGTCTTTTCGAGTAAGTGGTTTCTACAAGCTTATAAGCATTTTTATCTCTGATGAAAATAAAGGTGTTTCTTCTTCTAAAACAACAACAACAAAAAATCCAGCTTCCACTAATGTTAACATCTCAACACAACCATGGTGTATTTATCAAAGCAGAAATTAACATTGGTATAGACTTTCCTGAATGGTACACATTTCAACAGTTTCCTGGTGTCTTCTTAAACTAGTCTGTGACTGTTTTGGTCTTTTCTTGTCTTTCAAGACCCAGACACTTTTGAGGCATACTTGTCAGGTATTTTGTAGAATCTCTATCATTTTGGGTCTGTCTGATGCTTTCTCATGGTTACATTGGGGTTATGCGTGTTTAGGAAGAACACCCCAGAGGTGAAGTGTTCTCATTGCATCATACCAAGGATACATGATATCAACATGACTTACTACTGGTGACATTAACCTTAATTGCTAGGGTAAGTAGTGTATGCAAGTTTCTCCAGAGAAAAGTTACTATTTTTCCCATTTGCATTTTGTATTTGATGGAGTCACTAAGTACAACCTACACTCAAGTAGAGAGAAATTAAGCTCCAATCCATTTCCTTGAGGGAGGAGTATTAAAGACTGTGGATATACGTTAAAACCTCCACAGTAATTAATACATATTTTGGGAGAGATTTTTTGAGACTATTGAACGATCCTGTTTCTCATTACAGTTTGCCCACTAATTTTAGCATGTGTCAGTGGATCTTCTCCACGGCAAGTTTCACCGTGGCATTCTAATGGTGAATTTCTAGTTCACTCATTCCTCTTTGGCTTCACTCCTATCCAAGCAACTATATAAGGAATATTTGTCCTTTTTCACTTATTTATTCGGTCATTTGTTTATATCACAACAGGGCCACGGATATTTATTTTATCCTTTGGGTGATAAAGCAATACTATTGTTAGGTATTTTGTTGCTCAGTTTCTTCCAGCTCCCTGAGCAAATAAGTTTTAAGAAGGAGTATAAGTGGAAGCTGAGGATCTGGAAATGGATTTCCTTAAAGCTATCTATTTACCCATATGCCCTGAACATTCTTATGTGTTAAATATTATTATAAGGCTTAAAGATACCATGTGTATAGCACAGCCTGAATACCTGAGAAATAAGTTTTATAAGATGCTAAAGCAGAGACTATAAGTTTATAACCTATGTTATATGTGATAGCTACCGTGCTTTCTTAGAAATCAGAACAATGGCAGATCAGAGCTGGTGAAGAAAAATGAAGCCGGCTAACTAAAAGCTATGGATTAACCCTATTCGCTTGTTCATAAAATTCCTTAAAGCTAATTGAGCTCAACTCTATAATTAATTAAGTGGCATTTTACTTCTTCAATGCTTACTCTGAACTTTTCAGCTTCTGTTGTAGGGGCTTTAGGTAGGTATTAAAATCTCTGCATCTTCTCCTGGTATCTTGATGTTTCCTCTCTTCCAAATACGTTGCATTAGCAATTTCCTGCTTCACTGCTCTTCCCTATAAAACAAGCTGTAAGGTTTCGTGGTCTTACAGCAGAGTTGAGTAACGGTACGTCCACTCCTTTTTATGGAAATCAGCCTTCTTTTTCTTGCCTGGTGTTTGCCTTAGCATGGTCACTCAGGCTTTGAAGGTATGTAATTGGAGCAAAGGGATCTAAGAAAACCACCCCATCAGCTGGTAATGGCTGAGCTTCCCTGTAATTTCTCTTGACCCTGTGCTGACTACACACGGCCCTGATCTACACTGTGGGAAATGTCTGAGATCAGTAGCTGAGACTGAGTACACACATAAAGTAACTGAGGGAAAAATTTGGCTGTGGGTGACTTTCACCCTGAATACTGTGGCTTAAAAAGGAAACGTTCAGCTTTGAAAGTGGGTACTGTTGCCACTTAACTTGTTTCTTTTCTGGATTGTTGCAACACCCTCCTTGAAGCAGACAATGCTTAAACATCTCAGAAGGGGGTAAGATAATTAATTTTTTACCCACTGTAGAACGCTGGCTAAACAGGGATCATCTGAACTAGATTTCGATTAATGTGTCCAGTAAGTGAATACCTTGCCTAACACCACCAAATTTACATGTGTACACCTATTTAAGTAATTTTCAACCTTTTTGAGTACAAAGAAATGTTTTTAATGTCCCCTCATCTTTAAAATCTTCATAATAGCAGTTGTATTTTTAGGATGCTCTGAGAAAATACTTGAAGACAAAAGCTGTTATGAATTTAGCAATGCTCTGGAATAAATTTGTATTTTTCACCGCTACACACACACACACACACACACACACACACACACACACACAGGAAAAATAGTTGTCTATGTTTCTATAATACCTAATGTTTATTCACTCTATAAGTAACTCTTGGTTCACATACTCATTCTGGGACTCACCATAATAAGCTTGGGGCCAGGATCAGAGCATGGTAGTCTGGCATCTGCAGATATAAAAGAAAGTTGATTTATTTAACTGTTATTACCAAGAGTTCTTACTTAATTAAGGATGGTAAGCAAAACAAGATTGAGCCTTAAGGACAGAAGCATATTCTCTCAGAAGGTTAATTGATAAAAACAGTACTTTATAACATCAAGTGACACACGCACTTTTTCAATGTTTAATCAGAATTCTGCCAGGGAGCTTAACTCTTTTTGGAATCACTTGATACCTGGAAGTAGAGGGTTGAGTAAATTAAACTGTAGTTGGTCATGATAAGAACAAGACTCATAATGGCCATTTGTAGAACAGAGATTGCTCTGAAACAATAATACTAAAATGTGGCAGTAAAACTACTCTGATAATATTAGAGAAAATTAAATGAGTACAATTTCCTATGATAGCAATTTGGCAAAATTCATTGAAAACTTTAAATACCTTGGCAGAGTAATTCTATCTCTTGGAGATATGAAATAACTTCAGCATTCTTTATGTTCTTAAGGAGTATAAAACAGTCTGCACTTTCAACAATAGAGACATAGTTAAGCTGATAATCATCTATTGACTGGATGGAACATTAAGCAGTCATTAAAATTATATTTACAAAGTATTCATTAGATATAGAAATGTTATTCAAGAAGAAAATAGTATACCAAGCTATACATATAATATGACTGTGTAAATAAGTTTCCTCAGGTTTTTATAATAACCCTGAATGTCTTTTACAGTGAAAACTCAGCATGCCACAACTAAAGAACATCGGTGTATTCCTATGACAATTGTACTGTAGCAATGTATCTTTGCTGCACCCTAGCAAGAGGTCAAAAAGTTCCTTTTTGAACCTTCCAATGCACAAATTGAGGAAGCTTGTTCTAGCTTTGGTCAGCTCAGAAGATTAGATTGTTCACTCTTCATTCTGATTCATCCATTCAGTTAAGGCCCCATGCTAGGGCATTAAGGTACATGGGTGAAGAAAATCAATGTGGCCTCTTCTTTGCAGGGTTGACTGGAAAGTGCATCCCTGCAGTAGGCAGACATCTGTTTCCATGCAGTGTTCAACCAGTGATCCTACATCTACCTGTTTTGATGCCACAAAGTATATAGAAAATCTCTTGCTCAAAATAATTTTCAAATTTAGGAAAGCAATGACCTTGCCTCCCCTGGGCTTCCTCCAGACAAAACGCCCTCTTTCCCTTCAATATTTCCTCAAATATATAGTTTTGGTTTCTCTTTGAATCCTGTTTGTCTTTCAGTTTTTCCATATTCTTGCTGGGGTATGGAGTTCAAAATAATTTTAAAACGACTATTTACCTATTTTGCCCATTGTGTGACATACTTTCATGAACTGTTTGTTTTGTTAACAACAACAACAACAACAACAAAAAACCACAGTTGATATTATTACCTTACCTTACCAGTGAGACACTGATACAATGGTCAATGCCATTAATTCATTCTGCACATGTTTAAGGACCTACATTGTATCAGGCCTTCTTAAAAGTGTTGGGGCTAAAATAGTGAATAAGGTAGATAGCATCCTTGCCTAATGGAGTTTATTATTCTAGAGCAGAAGCTAATGAACTGTCACCCATGAGCCAAACTCAGCACCTGTCACCTGTTTTTGTAAATAAAGTTCTGTTGGAACACAGCCACACCCATTTGTTTACATATCATCAGTGGCTCATTTTCCCCATAATAGCAGAGTTGAGAAGTTCTGACAGAGACCCATCTGCTCCACAAAACCAAAAATATTTACCATACACCTACAAAGCCAAAAATATTTACTATTCGGCCTTTTAAAAAAAAGTTTGCTCACTCACGTTCTAGAAGATTGAGGACATGGGGAATGGTGGTTAGGCACTGAAGGAGATTTTTCCAAAAGTTAAGTAAAGAGTTATTTTTTTAAAAAAAATTTAAGACATTTATTTATTTTTGAGAGTGAGGGAGACAGAGCATGAGCAGGGGAGGGGTAGAGAGAGAGGGAGACAAGAATCTGAAGCTGGTTCCAGGCTCTGAGCTGTCGGCATAGAGCCCAATGTGGGGCTCGAACTCACAAACCCTGAGATCATGATCCAAGTTGAAGTTGGACACTTAACTGACTGAGCCACCCAGTCACCCCGTGTAAAGAGTTCTTTATGTCAGGTAATGATGGATGCAGTGGAGCAATAAAGGGAGACAAGGTGTGCAACAGTGAGATATGCAGGCGTAGGTGATGGAGAAGAGGACTCTCTGAAATGGTGACCTGGGAGTAGAGACCTGAAGGCACCTGGGGAGTAGACTGGAAACTGCAAAGACTTCTCAGGAAAGTGTCCCTAGGTTTGAGAAGAGAAGCGGAGGGAAGTGAGTGGGAGGAGATGATGTCTGAGAAGAGAGGGTCTGAGAGGAAGTGGTGTGGGGTCTGCATGCCTTGGAGGCCATTTTACTTCTCCAGCTTTNCCCCCCCCCCCGTCCCCTCCCTGCAGTGATGCTCTGGTGGCTGCATTAAGGACAAACTGAGGAAGGGCAAAGACAGAAGTACCTGGTGGGCTACTGCTGGCTACTGCTGCAATGCAGGCTGCAAGCAATGGTGGTTCAAACCAGTTACACAAGGTAACAAAAGCTGATACTGCACTCCCAGGTCTTCCTCATTCCAGAGTCCAGGCCTGTCAAACATGGGTTTTAATCACAGAATCTGACACTTTAACACTGGGTCATGCAAGGCAGCATATACCTGCAAAAGATCTAAATTCCCCATGGATTTTCCACAATGTATCAGGAGAGTTGGGTAACTCTGATAGATAAATCTGTAATAATAAGATAATTGCAGGGGCTGGTTAAATCCTGTGGGCAGTGCTCATTAGCTCTTTGAGTCAGAGCAGGGACACTCTTGAACAGCTAAGTAAAGCTGTGAAACACACTTCCCAGAAAAAAAGGGGGTAATATATACAAATACACAACATTTTACATATACTTTTAGGGTGTTTCCAACCTGTGACTCTAGGTTTAACTCTAAGAACTGATTCCTTTAGGTTTGTCTACATCAGAGCACTGATTTTAAAGTTGAGAGTTTGTGCTTTAGAAATAAAGGAAGATGGCACTTCATTGAGCAAGTGGGGAGATAGTTAGGCACATGTGAACCTTGGGGCAGCCCTTAAGTCACATGAAGCAAGTCACCTACAGGACTATTTGAACCTGAATGTATCTCCTATTGTACTGAAATAAAATGATATATTTAGAATCATTTTTCAAAATGGAAATTTAATTTTATAAAATATTGTAAAATTTCTTTGATGCTAAAGTTAAAACAAATGTCTCTGTTGAATTATTTTTTAAAAATTGAGTACAAGGTGATGTTACAGCTTCTTCTGAGCATCAAATGCCTTTGTTACATTTCTGCTCTCATTTATAGTTTGTAAATGAAGAAATTGAAGCTGTTCTATAGGGAATCTAGATTCTTCTCCATTTACGGACTTGGCTAGAAATGGAAAAAAAAAAAAAAAACAGGCCTAAATGATGAACTTTCTCCTTTCTCCTTTATTACCTGACTAGAGTTGTACATCAGTGTTTGGCTTTTCCATGAGCAGATCAAGTTAGTTTATTACCCTGGTGTGTATCTGGATTAGAAAGATCCAGATTGTAATTCTGTTTCCTTAGACAATGCTTTTTAACTGACCCAATCCTAGCACTTCCTATCTAGAAGCAAGGACGGTTTTTCCTGGTTGTTGGATTACTTTGATAAGGAGATTTGAGGAAGAGAAAACTAAAACAAGAATAATAGGATATTTCCTTGAGGCATGTATAAAAACTGTCTCATTTTTATGCGTGTTTAAGAACAAGGGGATAATTTTTTTTTCTTAGTTGGTGCTATTCTGTGACATACCAAACATATTTGACACTTGGAGTAGATTATTTTTTAACAAAAGCTTTTCTTTGTATGACAAAATTATTTTCATTAATTACCATGAAATAAAATTAGAGACCTATGGCTTTCATCCATAAGGATGGTGAAATAAGGGTTTACCTCTAAGTGGCCTTATGTCCAGCTATTGGTTTGGAATGGTTTCTGGTTGCCTGATGTTGATCGTAATATAACAAGATTCTGCCTGAAGAATGTTGCCACATTTGCCTCTAATGAATCTATCATACAAGATAGTTTTGTCAGCACTAAAAATGAGGGAACCAAGACTTTGTTAAACTTATAGAAGAGACTGTACCAACAGTTTTGTATGTGCTAGCTACTGAATATTTACTTAATATATGCCTGTATGTGCGGCATAATTTGATGAGACATGCTTTCATTATCATTTGGTAATGAGGTTGTAGGGGAGTAGATGTCACCCACCTTAACATCCTTTTGTGACCACTACTTCTGATAACAAGTTCTGGAGTGTTCTCAGCCAAGTCAGTCCACAAACATTGGGTATTCAATGGTCACCCTTTGTTTCCATATTTCCTTGCCTGTTTCTATAAATCCAGCATGCATATGTATAGGTCTTCCACTCTAAAATGCTCAACTGAATCAATTATAAAGTCATTTGACTTTATCAGAAAACAGGGTCAACCTTATAATTGCATCAGTTTGCCAGGAAGCAGTGATTAATTAAGACTGTATCAATGGAAATGAACTACAAAGATAAAAAAGACTTTTAGTTCAACAAAAATAAGAGCCCTTCAGCAATTTGGAGGTATTAAAAGAAGGTAATAGTAAATATATTGACTATAATATTTCAGAATCAAGCTATGAAGTTCCCGTACCTTTTATTTAGGATGTATGTCTACTTTTGTAAGAAATTGTTAGTTTGGTTGAATAGGTGAGCTGGACAACAGAAATATGTGAAAACCGCTAGGTGGCGCTGGAGGACTGTAATAATTGACCACAATTAGAGTCCTTTACAAATCACACCATTGTCAGAATCATGGAGAGTGTGAAATTTCACATTAAAAGTGATGCAAATGATCAGATTTCCTTCTCTTCTGACTATGGCTTCACTCACTAAAAATCTAAGTGCAGTTTTGTCATGAGTGAAATAGAGTTTTTGCAGTGCTCACTGGGCAATAACTTTCCAAAACAAATTACACTAGAGAGACAACATCTCTTTGTTTTTGATGCTCCCATTTTCAAATTTTGTCCTCAAAGTAATGGTCTTAGTTTGGTTAACAGTCTTAAATTCTTTGTAATCTACATGAAAATGTACTTGATAGTTACCTCTCCAGTGACTGACAGTTTTCTTATTTTGTGCATTTTTTTTTTTTAAGTTTAGAGGGTCACTGTAAATCTTGTAGCATAGCAGAGCACATGATGAAAGGTGAAGGCTGTTCCTTCACCCTCCATTTGCTCACGTTGTAAAAAAGAAAGAAAAATGTCTGCTCCATAAGCTGATCTTTTTCATGTTTCATCTTCACTCTTCAACAGGAAAATCCACTTTATAATCATTCCATTGAGGGTTATTATTGTCCATTTTCATTGAAAGGTGTACACATTCTGGCAGTCAGTTAAGATTTGGCAAAAGAGAAAAATAGTATGCAGAGTTAATTAACATTAAGTTTTTCTTCTCATTTTAAAAATGATAAAAGAAAGCATATACCCAGATTTTCAATCAGCTTATTTGTCAAATTCCTCCACAATATCTGGAAAGGTTCTATCTCATTAACTAATGCTAAAACCTTAAGACACAAGTTAGAAGTAGTAAACTTGCGATTTAAACTATAAAATTACATAATCTAAAGATAAAGAGCATCTTAGTTAATTGGAAGATCATTTTTCACAAAATTAACATGTATCTAATATAATTCTTTTCTTTTTTTTTTGAGAGAAAGAGTGTGCACGAGCAGTGGGGGAAGGGGCAGAGGGAGAGAGAGAATCTTCAGCAGGCTCCATGCCCAGCACAGAGCCTGACTTGGGGCTCAATCTCATGACCATAGATCATAACCTGAGCTGAAATCAAGAGTCTAAAGTTTAACCAAGTGAGGCACGCAGGTGCCCCTAGTTCATCTTATTTTGAATTATAGCGGCTAAAATCCAATGTGTTTACATTGCATATTCACAATTTGCCATGAAAACAACTGAAAGGCATTTAGTGTTATATAAAATGAGAGAAGTAATGACTAATATACAGTTAAATTTAACTTATCCCAACTTCATACTTATCAAAGGCGATTTTAAATATTAAAGCACTTTGGTTTTACACATAAATCCTCTGAATATTTCAACCTGGCTTCAAGTTTTGGGACAGATGATTTAGGTTATAGGCTGCAGCCTGAGGGCACCCTGCCTGGGCACTTGGCATGCTGAATGAACTACTTGGCTGCTTTAACTAGTTGAGTCTTCTTTAAAAAATTGTTTTTATTTTTAATGTTTATTTATTTTTGAGAGAGAGAAAGAGAGAGCGAGCTAGAGTAGGGTAGGGACAGAGAGAGAGGGAGACACAGAATCTGAAGCAGGCTTCAGCACAGAGCTTGACGCAGGGCTACAACCCTTGAAACATGAGATCATGACCTGAGCTGAAGTTGGATGCTTAACCAAGCCACCCAGGCTCCCCTCTAGTTGGTACTTCTTATTAGAGAATATATTTCTTTTATAGCATCATGTGTTGCCATGTAACTTTACTTTCTTAATTTTTTTTTTCTTAGAGCCCATGATCAAAATTAAAGCAAATAGGATTGCCAGACTTTTGTTGTTAATTTTGAAAGATTCTATCATGTTGGGATACCTATTACTAAATTATTCACTCAGATCTCTCATGGTGCCCCAGTGACCATGAGGGTTAGGAAGGCTTTCAAAATTCACAAGAATTTACATACTGAGGAAGTAAACAGAACGTCTTTTTAAAATATCTGAGGTATAGAGTTCATATAGGCCAAGAAAGCATTTGCTTAATAAACTATTCTTTGTTTTGTTTTCTTAATATCAGAAACTGAGAGGAAGGTCTTGTGGTAGAAGAAAGTCTAGTCCAAAGAAATGTATTCCCAGAGAATATTTTTATCTTGATTTTCAGAAAATCAAACTTATAAACCATTACTGTTAGAGTTAATGATAATTTGACAAATCCTTGGAGATGTGAAGGGATCAAAACCAAAGAGAGTTGTTTAAGAATGGTGCACTTTGTTTTGCTGATATTTTGTTAAGTTAGATGATCAAAGCAATTGTGACACTAGTAATTCACATGTTATTAAGGAGCAAAAGAATAGAATTAAAGAACTACATTTTCATTGAAAAACAAATTCAGTAAAACCTCATCAATTCTGAGTGAAGAAGCTGCAAAACAACTTTGCATTAGGTTTTGAGTGGGTCTATATTTTGACCCAGCAAGCAGCTATGAAGGAAACAGAAAAGGGATAAATTCTAGAGTCAGAGATTTAGATTCCAGCTTTCTGGCATACACTTGGGTAGGTCAGCCTCTTCAGGAATATTTTATCACAGTCTTAGAAAAAGTATCCTACCCACATCATATGGCTCTTGAGAGAATCAAAGATGATAATGTGTGATATATGAAACAATTGTAGTGTAAAGTTCTTTTCATCTATTCCTCCATCCCTTCATCATTTATTTATTCACTCTATCATATAGTCATCTTTCATTAAATGTCCTCATGTGTGGTGATATTTGTTTCTCATCTGATTTTTCATTGGTTCTAATGTTACTTGATAGGATAAACAGAAAACTAAAAATGCTAATCTTGGTCTATGATAGTTTTTAGAACATGGAGTATACATAAAAGTACAGTTTTTGAAGCCAATAGATAATGTAAGAGAGGCCATGATATTGAAGTATAGATGATAAGCCTAAAATCTAGAGTAACTATATATTTAAAGAGAGAGAGAGAGAGAGAGAGAGCGCACCAAAAGTTGAGATTAGGATTCTTTCTTGGTTAGTTTCTGAGAGGAGAAAAGCCCTTGGGTTACAGAAGAAATTTCCAGAGAAGGATAATATTACAATTAAAATGACAGGTAAAAATAAGAAATATCTTCTTTTCAAGAAATGGTCAATAAACTGTCTTAACTAAAGCAGAGGGCTATATAAGAAAATACTAAAAGATACATTTTGGGTAGGACCATTTCATGAAGATTCTTAAAGTTTAAAATGTATTTAGAAATTTGACGTATAATTGAAATTATAATCAGGCAGAAGAGCTAGAAAAAGGGGTAGAGAATGGGTAAATATTAATCCATCATGTATTTTCAAATACTGTAGGTGAAGAATTGTATAGAAGCACCAATGGTGTTTTGCAGATGGAGAAGGGGATGTTGATTCTCTCTATTAAGACCTTTCAAAGTAGTTAGGAAGAAGATTTAAACATAATAAGTATCATTGAGGGCAAAATATGATAAAATGCCAAAATGAGTAAACTGGTACTCATAGATGGTACAGAGACTCCGGTAGAAGGAAATTAAAAGAGATGAAAGAACATCCTGAAAGACTGTGTACACACTCTTGCTTTCTACATTTCTTTCTTGAATCTGCTCCATTCAGCTTCCCCCATATCCGCCCACTGCAACTCCTCTTGTTAAGGTCACCAAAGACTTCCTGATTTCTAAATTCAGTTGGCATTTTCAATCTCACCTGACTCAACAAAGTGTTTAATTGGGTTGCCTTCTCCTCCTTCTGGCTTTCTCCTACACCAGTGAGTAGTCCTTCTCAGTCTGATTTTCTGGGTCCACTCCACTCCTGACCTCTTAACAACAAAGTGCTCAAGGCCTCTTTTCTTCATCTACACTGATTCTCTTGAGAAGCTCATATCTTCAAATACCTTTTTATGTGCTGCTCATATCTAAGTAATATCCAATTTTTTATTTTCGTCTCAAACACTTCCCCTGAATTCTTGACTCCTAATATTAATGTATTTACATGGATGTCTAATATACATCTCGAAGTTAGCACGTTAACATGTCTCAGACTCAGCTTTTGGTTTCTCCTTTCCCTCAATCTATCTTCTCTCACAGTCTTCCTAATATTAATCTGGATACTCAGGGCAAAAACCTTGGAGAGAGCAGTGTCTCTCACATTCTACATTCAATCTATCAGCACATTATGTCATCTCCCTTCAAAATACATCCACAATTGGTTCACACCTCACCACTTCTACCACAATCCATGTCACCAAGCCATCACTGCCTCTTGCTTCGATTATTCCACTAATTCTTAACTATTCTATTCCTGCTTCAGGCTGCTTTTGGTGTGGTATCTTCTGGTGTCATAGCAGAATAATGCGGTTAAAATGTGAGTCAGCTATGTCACTCTTGTTCAATGTAAGGGCATCCTGTCGGGACTTAAGAAGCAAGTCCTTCCAATGACCTTCAGATGCTATTCCGTATGCCACCTCTGACCTTATCTCTTTGTCATATCTTCCTACTCACTTTTCCCTAGGTACACTGGCATTCTTGTTATTCCTAATATATGAGGTGTACTCCTGTCACAGCTTTTTCACTTGTCATTCCTTCTGCTTGGATAGCCCTTAGTCCAAATATCCACATGGCTCCTTCTGTTACCTCCTTCCCTCTTTATTCAATTGTCACCTCCTCATGAAGCTTTGATCTTAATTGCTACCACAAGTGGTTCAGATGTCATCCTGTGAGATAGGGTTTTTACATTCCAATCCACCACTTTCTAAAGTAAAGTTTATCAAAGTGCATTTTTCTGACAGTGTTTATCAGAATCATCTAGATGCTTATTAAAATGCATCATTTTCAGCATCAAAACTTAGGCCAATAAATTGTAATAGAAAGTGGGGCCTGGTGATATGTATTTTAATAAACCCTCTAGGTGAAAATTAAGCAAACTAAGGTTTAAAAACTACTGTCTTAGGGTACCCTAGATAGATAATAGCTCAAGGATTGCTTTTGGGGATGGGGCAGAGGAAGGAAGGTGGCTTAGAGAAGTCTATAAGTGTGGTTCCAGCATTATACCCCAGATTTAACCAGAGAAGCTTTATGTTTCTGTTTTGCTTACCATGTTTCTGAGTGAGGGCTCTCTTGAAGAAACAGTTTCTTGGAAAAAATATGTAAAAATAGCCCTGTTAATGGATGTTGTAAGATAAAAGAAGGGGTGTGTGTGTACATAATGTAATAATAGAGCAGGTATGTTATTTATGAAATAATCTGGAGGTAGTATAGAGAATTGATCCATGTATCAGGCAAATATTTATTAAGTATCTGCTATATCCTGGAAGTACCCAGGTGAATAAGACATGGTCCATACCATTATGGTACTCACAGTAATGAAGTTAATTGGGGAAGACTATAGCCAAGGAAACCAGTTGGAAAGTAGCTTTCCAGATATGAGATGATAGAGACATGGTCTACAGTAGCAAGGAGGTGAATGAAATGGATATTCTGAAGGATGACTTGACAAGGCAGTATGCCTGACTGGTCCATGAGATACATACAAGAACAATGAGAGCCAATTGTAAGGTTTAAAGGCTGTGTACAGAGAAAATTTGGGTGCCACTAATAAATTAGGTTATGTGAGTAGGGACATGTGTCTTTGTTGGGGGGCGGGGGTGTGAGGAGTATTGGTGAGTTCATTCTTGAACATTGTGTGTCAGACATTTGAATGAAGATGCCGTCCGGTAGCTGAAGATATTGGAGTGCAGTTCAGTCAAAGGGGAGGACCTGAAAGGGAACACTGACAGCCTGGGGAGAGTTGGTAGGAATAGCCAGCACTGGAGACAAGAAAGAACTGCCAAAGACATAGGACAAAAACTCTGAAAGGAGGGTTTGTGGAGAATTGGTAATATGAAAATTGAGAAAGGCCATTGAATCCAGTGATATGTAGGCTACAACTTACCCTAGGGTCCAATTAATGAAAGGAGGGAGACACAGTTCAAGGGTGTTTAGTGAGGCCTCAGAGATCATGAATGAAGAGCCATTGGTGTCTGTCCTTTCAGGAGATTAACTGTGACAAGAAAAGTGGTAGAGGTTTTCCTTGACCAAAAGTCTCACAGTTCTACTTTCTGACAAAATGATTAATTCAGAATCCCAGAACCACAGGCCTGGTGTCCTGTTTTTCTATGGGTTAACCCCACTTACTAGGTCCAGAATTGATAGTATAATGATGAAGGTGTTTATGTTCTTTCTTGAACCCTCATCTCTCCATCTGCTGCTGTCTTTCACCTGGTCCTAAAAGCAGAGTGGATAAGGAAAGGTCTGATCATAATAAATTTTGGGGTAAATTAGTAATAAGAGGTGAAGCAATAGAAATGTGAGATAGGATTTGGGGTATGCCTGTGCAAGGATGAAACTAGAATTTAGGGACATCTGGGGACATTTTGGTACCAAGGCTCACTTGGCCCTGAAAGTGAGGGGGGTTAATAAATCAGTCACTGAGTCACACATTCAGGCCAGATGATTCATTCAGCCCCTGATTCTGAGAAAAGTCTTTGAGTGTTCTTCGGGTGAAGCAGCTTATGCCTTCTGGCCTAAGCCTCCCACACTGGTTTTCCTTTTGCTCATTTCACTGCACTGAGCTTTGCCTCAAAACCTTCTCCAATTATGCACTGTTTGCGTACTTCATAGAGAAAGACTTGTTATTCTAGAATCTCCAGTATGCTTTTTTGTAAGAAGTGCACTAGGCTGTTTTCTGGACACTATGTTTTCTAAGTGTGGTTCAAAATTCAACTTAATCCAGTCCAGGGTAAGGCAAGGAGTACAAAACTGAATGACACAGCCCACTAGAAAAGACAAATGTATAAACAGCATGATGTAATTGATTTAATAATATGTTTTAGTGCACAGATCTCTGAGAAAAGTGGAGAGGATGGGAGGTGATCTATGAGCAGAGGTTTATAGGAAGATTGAGAGTTCATCTAGAGGTTGGGTTGAGAGGATTCAAAACAAAGGAAGGAAGGTGCAGAGGCCCCAAGTTGAGACATATAGTTGTGTGTTGGCAGCTCTAAGGATCTTGTAACTGATGAATGTGAGGTATGCAGTCAGGCAGGGGCCAGGAGGCCGGAGATGAGGATGAAGGAGTGAACGGAGGCAAGCTCAAAGCAGCCTTCTGTGCCTAGCTAAGGAATTTGACTCGATGCTTTAAGCAGTGAGAGGCCGTGAAGAGATTTAAACAAGCATGTGATATGCACACATTTTTGTTTTAGCTCTGTCATCTGGGTGGCACTGAGGAGGATATATGTACAGAGGTCGAAGCTGAGAAGAGAGAGGTCAGTTAGAAGACCATTGCCATAGACCAGCTGACTGACAATATGAGCCTCAGTGAGTAGCAGAACAGAGGAGAGAGGAGATATAATCAGGCAAAAAGTTGAGAGGTGTTAGTAATTTTATTTTTGATATGTAGGAAAAAAAGGCTTAAGGGAATCTGATACCTTTATTTTTCAGTATGTTAATGGTGTCACTGATTAGTCAACTTTGCCTGTAAAACAAATAACCCCAATACTTTGATAGTTAAATAATAAACAATTATTGCTCACTTTGGGATTTGTGGGACTGCAAGTCAGCTTTGGTGGCTGTAGTCCAGATCACAGGTCAGGTTCCAGTCTTCTCCATGTGGTTTTTCATTTTAGGACCCACACTGAAGGATGCAGTTTCTACCTGGCATGTACTATTCTCCTATTGCCTGGAGGAACAAGTTGCAGACATGCTATACCTCTTGAAGACTCTGATTAGGATTGAAAGGAATCCTAAAGAAGGATTTCCTAGGAAGTAAGGAGAGGAAGGAAGGAAGGAGGAAGAAAGGAAGAAAGAAAGAAAGAAGGGAAAGAGAAGATAGGAAGAGAGGGAGCAAACGAGGGAGGGAGGGAGGAGGAAAGAAAGAAGGAAATAAATTTTGCATATATGGGGAAGAAAACTCTGCCATTCCACTGTGAGATCACTTGGCAAAGGGCATGGGCTTAATCCTATTATAAGTAGAGAACTCCAGAATCTGTCACATCAGCCAACAGAATATGTGTATAATGTAATGGTATAATGTATTCAGTTTTAGGCATATTCTTTTTTTTTTTTTTAATGTTTTCTTTATTTCTGAGAGAGAGACAGCATGAGAAGGGGAGGGTCAGAGAGAGAGGGAGACACAGAATCTGAAACAGGCTCTGAGCTAGCTGTCAGCACAGAGCCTGACGTGGGGCCTGAACCCACAAACCGTGAGATCATGACCTGAGCCGAAGTCAAACGCTTAACCGACTGAGCCACTCAGGCACCCCATAGGCATATTAATTCTTAGGGTCTGTAGGACATCTAAGTGGACATACAAACAACCAGATAGTTGGGTCAAGAAAAATATTAGAGCTAGATTTATGAACTAGTTGGTCAATGGGTGGGAGTAGTAAATAAAACCATGGAAATAGATAGGGTTGCCTGGTCAGAGTGAAAAGAGAAAAAGAGTTACTGATGGAGTCTGAGAAGCACCAGTGTTTAATGTATGCAGATGAGCATGTAGATGATCTGAGAAGGAATGATCAAAGGATTAGTTAGAAAGATCTGGAGAGAGAATGGTGATACTGAATCAGAAATAGAGAAGAGAGTTACAGAAGGAGGAAGTGAGAATGAATGGTCCAGGGACTCTCAGATTTATTTTAAGTCAGCTTTGATGGAGGATGGAGTGTGAGGAAGTAGATCTTGTTTAACCTGGGAAGTTTCCTTTCAAAACAAAATTGCAAATAGATGCTTGCAGAATCACTAGGGAAACAGTGGGATAACATAAATAAAACCTAGGGCATGGTTCCTGGCATGTACCTAGCACTCCCTCAATGGGTAGTCATTATTATCCTATTGAAATCTGTAGACCTTTGGGAAACTACCCCCACCCCCAGTTTAATACAAAATTTGATGTTACACCATTTTGCTTTGAGTTTTATTAAAAGCATCTTATCAGAGCTAGAAGCAGCATAAAAAGGTAAGAGTATATAAGTTTTATGGCATCACCCTTGAAGTTAATTATGGTGAAATTCTGGTGTAGTTGTTTTCATTAATTTGATGGTAAAAAGGGAAATTGAAGGGGTTGTTGCATCCCTGTGTTATCTCTTATTTAAAGGTGTCTAATCTAAGACATTCTTATCATAATGATATTTGGTTGAAGCAGCTTTGCTCCCTACCTGTGTAAATCATATTATTTTAAGTTCTGTTTTCATATTTCCAGATCAGGATAAAAGCTGGAAAGTTGTGTGTTTCAAAATGAAATATGCATTTGCAGACTCATTTCAGTGTTCAGGTAACCACAGGGTTTGCAGCCTTTGTCCTCATAATTTCTTCCATCTCTATGTGGTTCAGAGCCCCAGTGTTCTTTCTGGCTGAAAGCATATACTGTGTTTCACTTTGTTAACAGAACATTGGTTATCAAGTTCTTTGTCTTTAATGATTCTGCTTTAGGGAACCGTCAATTAATAATCCCTGGAGGGACCACCATGAAGAATTTTTGTAATTAGATTATAATGCAAAGGTTTGCTTAGTCACAATATTTGTAAAAATTTTAGTTGCGGTTTTTGGGGAATGACCCCAATCTTCCCATCTTTTACACTCAACTGCCTTTTTAATGCTGACTTTCTTCAATTTATTTTATTGTATTCATTCTCTTTTTAAAGTTTGTGAGTATAATTAAAATTACCCTACCTTTGAGAACCCTCTGTTCTCACCTAGCAGAATAAATGAAATATGGATACAAAGACTGAGCATATAAATTACCTCTAAAAAAGAAAATGCCTTCTACATAAAGCTTTTTGATTCTCTTTAATTTTTTTTTTATTTCAGAGCTTGACGGCTATTTTTTCTCTCTAGTCCAGTGATCTTGTTATTAAAGCATTCTTGTAAAGGTAATTTAGCACACATGCCTCGTAGTTATTAACCAAGTTCTACTCCATTCAAATACCAAATCATTTTGTAAATGATAGTTCTTTCCTTCCACTAACAAAATAGCTTGGGGTGTGGAAGGGACAGGGAGTTTCTTAGTTGTCCTAAGTGACATTTAAAAATTCTACAAAGTTAGTAGAAATGGTTTTTGGGTCTTTTAAACAAATAATGGTAAGTCTAATAGAGATGCCATTTTGAGTGTACATTATTATAAATCAATGACATTAAAAACATGCAGAATAATTTATTTGAAAAAATGATATAATTAATACAATAACATCAACCCTTGACTTAGAAAAAATGTTATGAGAACGGGCACAGAAAAGATGCACAAAATGCTCTCAAAACCACGAACACACTTGATCAAAATCTTTGCAATGCACTGAACAAAATATATTCCTTTAAATTGTTAGTAGTTTTGAAAATCATAATGCTGTATACAGTTGTTATTTGTGATATAAGTTTTTAAAGCCAGAGATGACTTTACATTTATTTAATCATACAAAAATAGAATAAATGCATTTTACACATCATCTAATCCTACTTCTTCATTATATAGGAAAGGGTATTGATGCCATAGGAATCTTCAGGCATTTGCCCAAGGTCATCAACATGCAAATACCAGGTTATACTGAGGTCAAGGCAGAAGGATAATGCATACTTTATAAGTGTTTTGGCACTGTTAGGGAAAAAATAGATACAATGCAGTTACTATGTACAAAGAGATATAATTTGGCCTGAAGCTTAAGCAAGACCACAGCTGGGTGCTTCATAACAACAGTATTCTGTTTTTATTTGGATTTGGGGTAAATGATGATGATATTTATGCATTTTAAGACAGGTTCATTTTAGGACAGAGTTTTGTAGAACTCAGAGTTAATGTTTTCCTTTTCCCCAGCTGCAAGATAATTCAAACTTTCAACTCCTGCCCTTTCTTTCCACCTTAGAAAAGGAGGCATANTCTCTCTCAAAAATGAATGAATGAATGAATGAATGAATGAATGAATGAATGAATAACAAAAAGAAAAACGAAAAAGTCATACAGATGAACGAAACCAAATCAACCAAAACAACTAATTACACGTTAACAGAATTATCAGTATATATCAGGTGAATTCTAATTTTAATTTCTTCTGTTATTCATTATCAGGAAAAAAATTTCATATCACTGTTTCTTTTTATTAGCTCATTTTAATTCTTTTATGTGTATTAAATTGCATTACACACAAAATTGTGAGAGTGATTTTGAAAGGATTCTCAATGTAAACTTTTCAGAGTAAAAGCTGAAAAACTTGGCACAAATACTATACTCTTTAAAGATAATCACACTTTTGTTCTATCTAGGGCTGATTGTAGATGTATTCTAAGACTGCAGTTCAGAGTAGGGTAATCCTTTAGACAGAATAATGTATGCAAATCATGTCCTTATCATTTTTACTTCTTTTTAAAGCTAATGATTAGGAGAGAAGGAGGGTGAATGAGCCATCCTTGTCTCCTGTTGCCTCCCCATCACCCCAATATTATGCCATTAAAATTGGAGAGGTTTAGCAGAAACAATAGTGAGTTTTACTTGGCTTAGTATCCTTTTCTAATTGAATACTACAGGAAATGAAGACTCTAGCAAAGACACAAAAAAATGGCAGTCCACTGCTATTTCATATCTCAGGCCAAGCGTCTCATAGGATCCGGTAAGAGTTGAATGTCCAGGCAGAAGGTCTCAGGTCATTACCATAAAAAGCTCTTTGGTTCCCTCTGTCACAGAACAAAGTGTCAGACCAGTTCCCATTACTAGGTGCCTGTGGTGCTTTTCTTAAATAATCAGTCCCATTCAGACAGAGATTTTAAGGTCCTTGATCATCTATTTCATAGGCAGTAATTTTTAAAGCTAAATGGCACTAGAGGCCGAATGTTTTTGAAGTGAGGTTTAGGAAAAGAATTAGGTGTATCCCAAAGCTGGCCTGATTATCGCTTTTCCCAAAGGTCATATTCCAAGTTCAGCTCTGACAGCATTATACCTGGGCATCTAGGGAGAGGCACACAACTTTCACTCCAGCTCCATACTCCCACCTGGGAGCTTATGTACAAGTGGGGATGAATTTTAGGGTGGCCCTTTGAATCTCAGAGGCTGGAGACAGACAAAGCTTCGGCCTCAGATATGGGTGCCCTAAAGTTTATTTTTCTTCTTTAAACATTATAAGAACGTGGAAAATCAGGTAAATGAAGAGAGCCAAGATAACATTGCAACTATGCTATATATAAATGTGCATTTTTTTTCCGAAGTGCATTTTCAGAGTCCCACTTAGAAAATGTGCTTCACTGCCTTACTCTGCATATGCCCCAGTGAATTCCAAGAGGTCAGGGCCGCAGAGTACAACTTTTGAGGTTAGAAGAGTTTGCTCTTTAAAGAGCTATTTTTAGCTGGAAAGGAAAGTGTAGGCCTCAAAGTGCCTAGGAGTATGTCCTCCAGGACCTAAATTGGAGGTCTGATTCCAGGGGAAGGTGTCAGTAGGGCTCTTTCTGCCTTTGCTCCAGAAAAGGGTGGTTCTGCTGATGGGCAGTGTTAGGGGCTGGGGTGGGGGGTTAGCAGCTTCTCTAGGGGAACTCAACCTGTAGCCCTCCGGGACCTGTTGTGTCTGGGCCTCCAACCAGCTGGACACAGAGGAGCATGAGATGTCCAATAGCTGCCCTGGAGGAAAGGACCCCCCCAAGACTTATTAAACAATCACGATTCTATTTTCATGCCATCAACTAGGGGTCCTGAGATAAATTTCAGCCCAACACTTACAGATGATTATCGAGTTTTCATTGTGCAGAGGGCATCATTCCAGGTCAAGCTCTGATGCAGGAAGGGCTTGGAGAGGTAACCAGGGCATGGGGGGCGGTGTGTGTGTGTGTGTGTGTGTGTGTGTGTGTGTGTGTGTGTGTGTGGAGAAGGATGCTTTTAGCCTTGCTCAGGCTTGTGGCCCGAGTATGGGCACCCTGAGGAGGTGCTGGTGGCCCGGTCCGCACTAGAAGGGCCTGGTGCTGGGATCTCACCCCAGCCATGGGCAACGCTGGCCTGAGGGTGCGCGCTGGAGAGAGCGAAGGGAAGAAGAAAAGGACAGGGTTCGAGAGGGAATGGCCCGGTGAGGTAAAGAGAGAGAAATCCAGAGCTGGAGAGAGTCGGAAATCCTGAAAGAGAGAGAGGTAGAATATGCCGCTGAAGGACAGGCACAGAGCGCGAGAAAGAGAAAGAGAGCGAAAGAGAGGGATACCGAGAGAGGAGAGAGAGAGAGAGAGAGAGACAGTAAGAGAGAGATGGAGAAAAACAGCGAGAGGCAGAGCGAGGAGGCCGAGAGTGGGAGACGCTGGTTGGAAGGAGGTGTCAGGAACAAGGGAAGTGGCAAAGGCTCAAGGCATCCAC
>NW_027530209.1:490214-498740 GCF_008692635.1 Crocuta crocuta | reverse complement strand
GACTAAACTAGTCTCTGAGGAATCGTTCACCCACGCGCCGAGGTAATTGCCAGTGTCGGGAAGGGAGGCGCCGCGAGCTGCGGACCTACGGAGAAAGCCCCGCCTCGTGGGCGCCCCGAGCCCCGGCGCGCGCCGGCGCGTCCCCCAGCGGCCGGGCANCTCTGGGGCTCCGTGGCTTCCCAGGGTCGCGGTTTTCGTGCAGCTGCTCGGTGCGCCGGGAGCCTTCGCGCCTTGCCAACTCACCCCTCCCTCAGAAACTCGGACCGTTTGCGCCCGCCGTGTGGCTTTTTTTTCCTACTGAACGGCCAGTGTTTGTCTCTCGAGTTCAAGTCCAGTCTCCTCCCCTTAAGTCATTTGCACCATCCTTCGGCAGCCTCGCAAGGCGAGGAGACCTCGGCTGCTCGTCCCAGAGCCTGGGCTGGCAGTCCCAGGCTGTCCGGTGCATTCGCGTCTCCCTCCCTCCTCCTCCCTCCCTTTCTCTCTTCCTCCCTTTTCCCCGCTGCTTCCTCCTCCCTCTCTTGCCTCTTAAGTTTCCTGCACCGTGAACCCAACTGTGCCGAGCCGAGGCTCCCGCGGAACCCAGCCTGAGCGCCACCGGGGCGCGGAGACGCGGACTCGCCAAGGCTGAACCGGGCGGCGGGACTTGTCCGCGCCTGAGCAGGGAGATGAAGCGCCAGGGAGGGCATGTCCGGGGCTCCGGAGACGCCAGGCCCGAGTAGCTTCTCCATGGAGCCTGCCCAGAGCGGCCCCTGCTCGCCGAATTCGCCCCCAGTCCTGCGCGGTACGTACACTTCGCCTCCACAGTCCCGGAGAGGGTATCATCTCGGGGCGGGATGACGGGACAGCAGAGAGGGGCGGCGGGAGGGCCCCTGGTTGGGGAACAGAGTGAGCCTGGCGGGTGACCTCACAGACCCGGGCAGGCTCCCACTCCAGAAGTTAGCGACTGACTGTGCCCCGTGGCTCGAAAAGAAGTCGTGCCAAAGACGTGCCTGTATGCGCGCGTATCTCTGGGCAGGGGGCTCCAGTGGGTACACTGAGCCCGGCTTCGCTGTATGCAAATTGCATTCCCTTTCCCCACCCCGACTCCATCCAACGGGTGAAGATGCCCAGCGCCTAATCCTGGTCAGCTCTACGTACCCCTTCCCCTTCCCGCGCTCCCCCCCCCCCCACCCCCCAGTCTCTCTAGCTCTCTTTCCCTCTTCCCCTCTCTCTCCATCTCTTTCTCTGCTGGTGTGTACGCGTGTGAGCACTGCCAGCGCTGGCGAAGAACCAGCCGCCGCTTTAAGTCCGAGCCGCCTGGACATCAAACACTAGGGCAGGTCTCGCTGCCGGAGACGTTTGGGCTCCGAACCAGCGTGCACGCGGCTCTGGGTGCCCCGCCACCTCCTGTCTTCACCGCCCGGGAACACGCACTCGAGGAGCGCAGGGCGCAAGGAGCCCTTCAGCCTCCTACCCTTCGGCCCGCCCGCCTGCGGACAGCGCGCTCTCTGGTTTCAGGCGCTGGATTTACTCGCTTTTCAATTTTTCCGGCCCCCACCCCCTTCGGGTGTTTGGTCCAACCCCTCCCTTCCACGACCCCCTTTTCCCGCTTGGTTGCCAAGCCTAACCTTGCCCGCGTGGTCATGGGATGTCTAATTTCATTTGTATCTAGGCTGCTGAGAGCGCTCCTGGCTCTGTAAAGTGGATGTCAGGTGGATCTATGTTTCTGAAGGAACAAAGACTCAGCGAAAGCACCGCCGAGGAAGTTTGAGACGCGGGAGGATGCAGGCTGCGTGCTGGTACGTGCTTCTCCTCCTGCAGCCCACCGTCTACTTGGTAAGTCGCTGTGGATCCGGCGCCCCCGCAATCCCACCCTGGTCGAGAGGCCAGGCACCCAGGGGCGCGCGGGAGGAGGGTGAGACTGCCCGTTCGGCGAGAGCAGCGTCCTAGCGACAGTGGTGGAGCAACTTTGGCAAGCTGGTGTCTGCATCCCTACGGGATTTTCCGGGGTTCCCACCGTCATTTCGTGCTCCGGTCCTCCCTCTCCTGTGCGTGACTCTGAACATCGTACAGGGCGCCCTAGACCCCCCCAGAAACCGAGGAGATAGCGGGACAGGATGCTTTTGTGGGGACAGAGAAAGGGTGGAAGACGTGGAACTCTCATTAGTTCATCCACAGAGTTAAAACGAAAGGAAATGGAGGTATAGAGTCGGGAGCACGAATCTGCCCAGGTCTGTGGCTTTGAGAGTGAACCCACCCCAGCCCCCCAGTTTTGAGATATGGCACAGAAAGAAGTAGAGGTAACTTTGTTCGACTTGTAGGGTTCACCCAGGACAAGCTACTCAGACAGGAGCAGCACAAGCGATCAGATCAGATAGAGTTAAGTCAGGGGCGCCCCGGCAAAACAAGTAGTGGCTCTCCTCCGTCCCCTCCCACTCCCTCCTTTCCACCAAGTAACGGAACCCCCGGTCCAGCGCCGAGCCCCTTACTGGGAATGGCGGGCCTTGTGGTCAGGAAGGGAATACTGAACAGCCAGCCGCTGCCGGAGTCTTTCCGGAATGGAGTTTCGGGGGTCTGGACTTTGCACACAGTTGGAACTGGGGGTGGAGGTGAATTGGTAGCTCTGAGTACCGCGTGGAGCCAAGACGCAGGGAGCGGTTTCTCCTGTCTGGCCTCAGGGCGGGCCAGGGACACTCCCATCCTGCTGTTAAAGTTGTGCTCAGTGCACCGACTCCCCACAGCTTATTTCTGGGCCACAAGAGCGCACCGTGGGCTCAGTGAGATCTGACCAGGGGCGAGGAGTGCTGGGGCGGCTGGAGCTCTCTGACGGGGCTGGATAAACCGGATGGGGCGGCGGGGGGCCGTTTGGTCCCTCAATCCCAAGGGTTTCAGGACCCACAAGCCTGGGAGTAAGTGTTGCTAACCTGAGAACATTTCCCAGCTGTTGCCCTGGTGCATGTGACTGAGGGGCTGCTAGTTGCGTGAACTCTGTGTATGTTAATGAGTGTGTATGTATACGCGTGTGTGAATATGTATGTGAGGGCGTGTGCATTTCAGGGGTTTCAGCTTCAATCCGAGAACCCTCAGTGTTGCCGGTCTTTGCATTTTTATCGCCTGACTATCATAGCCGTGGACGCCAGAGGGCGCTGCGCGTCAGTGTCCTCGCCTACAGGACACCTTGGGGTAAACAGGTGAAAGCCAGGGCAGCCAATCCAAAAGAACAGCCTTTCTGACTCTGTCACCGAAGTCTGTGCCTTCCTAGACTGGAACGCAGACAGAATGCAAAAATTGTCCTTCCCATTTACCATCTTCAATCATTCTTGCCCCCACCTGTGTCCGGTCAACCTACTGACATTGAGAGCCCAAAGACGGAGGGCAGAAAGTTTGGCCAGAGGAAATACAGAAATTGTTGATTGAGAGAAGGGAAGGATGGCAAAATGAAGGCTACAGAGAGGGATATTAACGACTCCTTTGACCATGGAAAACCTTCTGCCCCTTTCCTCTGCATGCCTTTACGCATGACCTGAACCTCAAGACTGTTCTTATGTCCTTGGACTGTGCTCACATACACACACGGCAAAGGCTCCCAGCCGTGGTTCAGTTTATTGCTTGGAGCAAGTATTTCGATAGTCTGTAAAATAATCTATCAAAAGCAGAAGTGAAATCAATACGTTGTGTTAAATTTTAAATGTGTTTGTTGGCAGTTAAACCGTTTTCCACTCATTACAACAACAGTGCTGGATTTATTCTAATGCGCTGCGTTCTCAACAACAAGCGCATTAATTCTCCTTTAATTGTAAACTGGGAGCATTTGAAAACCATTCAGTGTGCAAATTATGCTGATTCAATTACCGTTTAGTTACAGACTTCATTACCTGAATGCCTTTTGGCAATACGGAGAAAGGAGACAATTTTTCCAATTTCACTCAAAACAATATGAAATGTGAACAATAAAATAGAGAAGGTGATTTAGAAGTCCATTCTTTTCTTTCCGATCTAAAGTTGTTTTGTGTGTCGGGGATTAGAAACCACCAAAACAAAAGGCTGGTCGCTGTGACCCCAGGTAGTATTTCCAGGGATTGTAATCCCCTGGTTATTTGCCCACAGAATTCCAAGAGGTTCTCCTGGAGGAGCAGGGAGCTGGTTTTTACCATGGAAAGGAACTTAAAAGAGTGCACTGGCAGTCAGGATAGGTTGGTTCTAGGCATTTAAGGAAGTGGAGAGCCTTGATTAAAGCTCTAGGGCAACAAGAAATGGTCAAAGCTTACTTCCCCATCTGTTTTTATCAAACACCACATACTCATTTATTTGTAGTTGTATCTTAGAACATCCTAGATCTTTGCCAGAAACTGCAATAGATGCATGCAGTTTGTCAGGAGCTGCTTCAAGTTACACTCCAAGAAGACAGGAGTGGCAAAACCATTATTTTATTTTATTTTTCTCCTTGAGTTGCCATAGCCAAGAAGGAGTTTAATGACTAATTTTATGTCTTGATGAGCTCACACCACAAGTTAAGAGACAGGGTGCTCTATTTATGTATCGCCTTCTACCTGATAACACAGTGTACCCTCTTTTCCCTTTTATGCCCCTGCAATCCCAGTTATGTTCTCCAAGGAGCGATCACCACATTATATCCAGGGACCAAGATTTGTTTGGGTATTTCTTACACAAAAATATTTCTGCTTCTGCTTATAGAGAAATAACTTAAATATTCCCAAATTCTGGATTTTTTTTTTTTTAAATGAAAAGCAGTTCTCTGTAGAGAGCAGGTCAGTGCTCTATTCTTAAGCCACAGTCTCCTGCCTGTAATTGGGTGAATGTTCTCAAAGTATGTCTCTTGGCCCAGAGTTCTTTGAATGCCTGTTCTAGGTTGAAGATTTTGAGTGGTTTTGTGTTTATGAGAGATGAGTCCTATTTCAAACTGGAAGCTTATTTAGTACTGCAAAGGGAAGTTAATTAGAAATGTGTCTACAAAGTAACCTTCTGAAGCTTATTAGCTGGCGTACTCAAAAATCACCACAGGGCTAACTCCATCCATAAATGCAAGGGAATTGGAAACCATTAAAAAAATAAAGGCAAGGAAAATTTCTGTCTATTGAATTTTATGTATTGTAGATTTAAAAGTCTCAGTTCAGCAGGAGAGGAACCTATGGCATAACAATACTTGTTCAAAAAAAAGTCCTGCAATCTTTATTCTCCAGTCAGTTCTGGACTGATTCCAGGATGTTTTCAGTATGATAGAATGGGTAACAGGACGATAGCATTTTAACTGAATTGAAGCACAGACTGGATAAACTAGGAAAATGTGCTTTTTGGTTCTGAAGAAAGGGAGACCTCAACTGGGTTATTCTCAGTGGATCAAACTGAAGGATAGGCCAGGGCACTCAGGGAGAGCACCTCCCTGCAGAAGGCAGGGGTGTCTTGTTGGGGCTCACCTGTGGCAATTTCTGCATTTAGCACTGAGTCTAATGAGCACTCCCTGGGCATGTCAACAAAAATGTTTATTAGAAATTGAGTCCAGAGAATGTGACAAAGGGTTGAATGATGTTATTGTAGTCAGTTACACGTCCATAGTTCTCTTCTCATGAGAAGAGGCTCTTCACTTTCCCAATTTAGGCCCCACCAGTTCTGCTAGAAATTAAAATTGCTAATAATCTGGTTGCTTTTTAACAAACATGGGCAAGAATTGAAAAATTCTTTCCAAGCCTTGTCTGTAAAAAAAAGATTTTGAGTCAGTTATTCCCTCAAAATTAGAGTGTCCTTAAAATGTGAATTCCACACCAGTTTTTAATACAGACAAAAGAGTGATTAATACATCCATGGAATACTACCTCCTCGCTATTAGGAGCCAGACCATTTGGGTGAACTTCACTCAGTATGAAGGTGGCAGTTAAGAACTGAGGAAGCTGAGGAAGAGCAGCAGGAGAGAGACCACCAATCTCTATCCTTTGGACTAGGTCTGAACACTTTACATCCTTGGAAGATTAAACCACTGCCCACTGAAAATTTTACAATTTGAGTTTATTTCTGAAAAGAAAAGTACAATAACGACCTAACAATGGCCATTCAGTGTTTTTTTTATTAAGTCCAGTTCTTGGAGATAGTCCTGAAAGTTCCCCGCCCCCACTGCATTTCCTGAGTTTTCTACTCTGGATCAGACTTTGTGATCTAGGATTAAACCTAGATTTTTGAAGGAGACTATGCCCCAGCAGCACAATTTGGGAACTAATCAGTCCCAAGACATATTCCAGGACTCTGCGGGAGGAAAAGTTGTTATTATTCCAGGTATTTTCCTGAAATGTTCAACTATCCGTTGACCAAGAAAGCAGCTCCCTGGGTGGTAGGAAGCACTTGGGTGGGTTGTCCTTCTGCCACCCTGCAGAAGGATTATTGTGGTCTGGGGCCTTCTAGTAACAGCTTCTGGGGGAGTCTGCCTTCAGTATAAGAAGGGGAGAACCAGAATTACTCCAACTTTCTCAGCTGTTTTCCCGGAAAGCCATTAAGTTCGTGGCTCCTCTTTGTGTGAAGTTGATTTCTATTTGGCTTTGAATTGTTGACGGCTATTTCCTCCTTAATGAAAGTGTTGTCTGGGTGAAAAATATATCTGGTGGCAGGGAAATTGGTTGATTTTTTTGAGATAGGTGCCCAATGTCCTACTTTTTTATCTGAGGGAAAATTTTCTGCAGAGTACAGAAATTGACAGCATTGTCCAGGTAATAACCACCGTGGACAATATTTTCAAAAGGACATTTGAGTGATGAAAGCATTTGGATATTGCTTTTCCAAATAAGCAATTTTCTGTCTTGGCCTTCTTTGATTTTATAGTGGGTGAGGGAGAAGGGACCACGGATTGGCAAAGGGATGCCTTCCTGGTTTCTCCCAGTCCTGAGTTATCAAGGTGCTAATCAGCTTCCCTTGGATTTCCAGGGTCTGAAGAGCCTAGAATTAGTTTGGCTTTGCCGGCATTTGTTTAAAGAGTAAAAGGGAATCTTGAGAATGAGAAATAACACTTTTCTTGCACCCCTCCGCCCAGAAAGAAAGCTCTTGGAGACTCTGAAGTTTGCTTACTCTCCTGTGGCGACTTAGGAAGTGTGGATTCTTTCTGAGTTTTTTGTTTGTTTTTAAATAAGATGCCTATCTTTGATTCGATTCTGGAAAGTTCGCTTAAAGCAACCAAGTCCTGTAGGATCTTCAGATCTTTTTCTAAGACTTTAACAGTCTTGGCTATTTTAATTAATAGAGAGGGGTGGGCTAGTCAGAGAGGCGAGGCGCGGTTGGGTCAGCTGCGTGCAGAAGCAACCGGGTGGTGGGTCGGGTTTACTCTCTTCGCCTCCTCCTGCAATCTACTCGCCATCATAGCTCAATTCCCGACCCGCGTTTGCAGAAAGTTGCGGTCTTGATTTATCCGCTACTTAAGCTTCCGACCAGCTCTTTTTCTCTATATCAGCACTAACCCCTCCCCGGAGCTTGGTAAACAAGACGCGCACATTTTTTTTTTTTTCTGCTGTCGATTGGCATGTTGACGACTCAGCTTGAAGGAATGTGACAATAAAGTGGGAAACCAAAGCTTGGCAAGCACTTAATCAAGGATAAAAAGGTTCCGCTGTAAGGATGCCACTCAATTTATTGTGAAAGTCGAATGAATTACGTTTAATGAAAGTGCTCCCCAGATGAATATTACCAGCAATTTCCTGAGTTGGCTCTGTCAGCTCGAGATGAGGAAATGCCAACCCAGATCAGAAAAGAGCGCCCATCTCAATTACTATGCAAGCTTTCCAAGAGCGGCTTTTTATTGAGATGATATATATTGGCGGCTTCTTCGCGCCCCTCCGCGCGCCTAGGAGCCCGTTTGCGCCTTCTCCAACTTCGCAGTCTGCCCTCGAGGGTTGCTGGCTGTTTGTGGAAACTTCTAATGAGCTCGCCGCGTTTCTGCTGCTGGCTGAAAACCTAATTACCCCGTCTGTAAACAGCTTTTTTCTGGTGTATTTTGTTTACTACGGAGGCGAGGGCTGGCCGGGGAGAGGTGGGGGTGGGAGGGAGAAAAATCTTTTGCTCAGGTGCCCTTCGTTACAGAAAGTTCCTTCGGCGTTGAGTCGGGTGCCCAGGGTGGCGGAAAGCGAGGAGGCGAGCGGGGGCTTTGGGACGGTGAGCGCCGTGGGGTCCCAGGAGCCGCGAGAGTGCACAACTTGCCTCTCCAGCCGGCGCGAGCAGCCAAACGCCTTCCGACGCTCCAACTTCCTTTAAATTGATGAAGGTATTTTACTTGCTCAAGCCGGAAATACAATGGGGAGGGGGATACTCAGGCCGCAGCCGGAGCGCGTCACGTCATCGGCATGAGCATGGAGGACCGAAAGGCTTTTCCCGTACTGCTTCTTTCTCCTACAAAAAGACGGACTGCTGCTTAGACATACCGAGGGTTTCCTTAGAAACTGGCTCGTGGGGCCTCTGCGCGCCTCCGCTGAACCCGACCCCGGCCAGGCCTCGCCCGTCACCCTCGCAAGCCGAATGGATTCCGACGGGAAGGCTCCGAGGCAGAGGCGGCGAAGG
>NW_027530209.1:489754-490200 GCF_008692635.1 Crocuta crocuta | reverse complement strand
GGGGGCGCCCTCCTTCCACACCCCGCCCCGGGCCTCGGAACCCCTCCCCGTCCACTGACTGTAAAGGCCGTATCGAGTCGTCGTCTGCAGTTTAGGGGCCAGAAACGTTCTTCGACGTAGGCTGCATCCCCGAGACTCGGCAGCACCGCTCTCTCAGCAAAACCGCAGGGTTCGGGGCCCGGGAAGTTTCCGGGCAGGAGTCGCCGCCGCCACAGCTACGCGCGCCCTGCGGTCCTGCTTTTCGCCTCAGGGGACCTCGAGCAATGCCAACCGATTCGGGAAAACGCAGGTGCAGCCCTCTGGCGTCTGGACCCCGAGCCTTCCCACGAAAGCGTCGCTTCTGGGGAACTTTCCTGTCGACGCCGCGGAGTTTCGGCGGCTCTGGGGCAGCAGGCAGGGCTGCGGGCCGTTCTCCGAAGGGAGGGCGCGGGTGCGGGACGGAACGG
>NW_027530209.1:489495-489723 GCF_008692635.1 Crocuta crocuta | reverse complement strand
GCCGCGCGGAGCCGGCGCTTCCCGCGGACACGTCTTCACCGCCCGGTCGCCACTCTTAACGACCTGCCTCCCGTTCCCAGCCGTTCGGAGCGCTGAGCTCGGACAGTTAGGTCCCAGTGTTTTCTGCGGCCAGATCGGCTCCTTTGCACCCTTGCACCCCCAACCCCCCCAGCAGCAGTGGTTGAGGCGTCACGTGATTGCCACAGAGTTTAGGCTGAGGGGTAGTGA
>NW_027530209.1:360474-489364 GCF_008692635.1 Crocuta crocuta | reverse complement strand
ACAGTTCGTTAAGTATCCCCCTCCTTCTAAACAAGACCTGACTCAAGTGATGTAGAGTTGTGTCTAACAGCGTAAAAGCCCCATTTGACACACAAGGAAATTAAGGTATGGAGGGAGAATCAACTTTCTTTCCACAGTAAACCCAAGTCTGTGTGTGGGGGGGAAGGGGGTGGGGGGAGATGACCTGCAGGTGCCCTCTCTCCCACCTGCAGGGAACACGATTGGTGCCACCGAGACGCCCTCCAGGATCGGCGCCTTTAAAAAGCGGCGCGGGCGCAGGGTGGGAGTCCTAATTATTATGAATTTCTAAAGGAGCAGCAATTATTCACGGGAAACAGGACAAACCACGGCGCGGGCAAAGGAATCGATAATATTTCCTATCGAAAGTGCCCGGCTCGCCTTTAATGCAGACGAATTGGGATGCAGCCTCATTATTTTCCGTGTGGTTAGGCCCCCCGGCGTGGGGCCTGATGCAGCTTGGAATCTATCATCATTAGAACAGGGATGGGGGGAGGGGAATTTCTCCTTATTTACTTAACAAAACAAAAACAAAGCTCCTAACCCCCCCCCCAACAAACCCCAAAACCTTCCTACACATTCACATTCACTGGCCCTCCTCCCAGTTTCCTTCCTCCGCCTCCCTTCTTCGGCTGCTGTTGCACACCCTCCCTGGGCCTTTCTGAGCCCTCTGGAGCCGTCACTGCGGTCATTTAAAGTGTGTGCAGTTCCTCCTTGGCGGTGGTCACACGCTTGATTTGGTCCAGAAACAAGCCGGGGAGTACCCAGAGTTGGCGCTAGGGGTTCTCTGTGTCAAAGGCGAAGGTTGGCTGGGAAGTTCTGTCCGTTTCTCTCGCCTTATTGGAAGAGGTAATCCTTTCAGAATACCCGATTCTGTAAATCCCTGCGGTATTAAAGGAGCAGAGGTTGGCAGGCAGTGCTCCATCAACCTGTGTGAGAAGGCGGCTTGGGAAAAGGCAAACCCGGGAGAAGAGAACCAATCTGGAGGTGAAGACAGACCGAGAATTGAATAGGAATGGAAGGAAAGGTTCAGGCGCAACGCCTCCAAGGTATTCTTGAAGGCCTGGCTGAGATTAGCCTTCCTCTTCCCAGAGAGAAGCTGGTCTTTTGCCTTCAGGGCCAGCCTGCTGCAGTTTTTAAAGACTGGGAATGGGTCCCAACCTTAACCCACTGAAGTCACTGCAGTGTTCAGGGTCCTGCCTAGTGAATTGCACAGCATTTTCCTGTTTCTCCCCATTTGTGCAGCCTGCACTCCTGGGCACAGTCTATCTTACTGTTAGAAGTTGCCTGCTGCCACTGAGATGAAAGTTGTATTTCCTGTACCGGTGTCTTCAGTATTTCCTGCAATACCAATGCTTTTAAGATCAACCGAGGGGTGTGTGTGTATGTTGTATTTTTGAGTGCTTGGCCTTCATCTGCCACACACCTTACCAGATCAGTCTAGCAGAGAAGAAAGGGTGTGGCATTTAAAATACTCAACTCCTCCTTAATTGCATTAAAATGATCATAATTATAATAACATCTGTAATAACATTAATGAAAACAAAGTTGAAAATTCTGGACTTCCAAGCACTAAAGTAGAAATCATAATCTTTACCCCTTGGATTTTCTTTTCCTCTGAGCCCAGCCTTTCATGGTATATTGTGATTACCTGAGTGTCTTTGTTCTGTGCTGTCAGAGACAGCCAGCTAACTCAATACCAGAACTGTATGATCTACTGACATCATTTCCTCCCACCAACTTCATTTTTAGAGGCTTTATAATTAAACTCCGTGAGATATATGTAACATGCATCCAGTGGAGAGCCTTTTTATTTATATTTATGTAGCATGCTGAGGAAGGAAAATTAAAGAAGTGCTTATATTGAAGTAATAAGCCTGCTTTGATATTAGCAGGAATGTCCTTTTAATTTACTTTTCTCAAGTCTAAAAGACTATCTGTGTAAGACCAGACCTCACAGTCATGCCTTTTTAAGAAGAGGTCCCAATAAACTGAAAAGACATTTATTAGCTTGTACTAACTTAGTGGAACAAAAGGCCAGGCTAACCACTCACTGAAAATGTACACTGAGCTAAGCATGGCAAAGTTGCATTATGATGCAGGAGGCTGAGCAGAAAGAGCTAGTTGGAAACAGCTGCAAAGCCCTGCATTTTTCTGCCTCTCTCTGTACCTAACCGATCACAGTGCACACATTTATACGTAGCCTTCCAGAGCCAACACAAAGACATTACACTGTAAATCGGGAAGAATTTTAATAAAATTGAAAGTCACAGCCTAAAAGAAAGGAGGCACAGATTTCCTTTTCTAAACGAGATTATTACGAGAAAAATTATGATAGAAAGGCTTGGAGAAGATTTCCTCATTTAGAAGAGGCTTTTTCATTTACAAGTTAAATGCAAGCGCGCGCACACACACACACACACACACACACACGAGGAAGATTAGATACATACCAGTACATCTCCTCTTTGAAGGATTCCATGGGAAATTACAGTGGGGAATCCTTTTGTTTTCTAAGTTGCTGGCCTTGAAATTTCAACTTGAGTTTGACAGTAACATTTCTTTGATTGGAATCTGGTAACTGACACTATACTACTGTCCTGTTTATGTCAGTATTTTCAGCTATGGAATGAAAGCAATTTTGGTAAAGAGAAACTACTGGCATGACAGCTAGAATTTTAGTTATGTATATGTATGCCAACCTCTCCAACTGAACTTTAGAAAATGTTCTTCTCCTTGTAACCTTGTAGCTGAATGTTATTAGAGGCCCACAGGTATATAAAACAGCTTATATAAAATTAATGGACTGCTTTACATTCACAATCTCTTACTTGGGAAGCCCTTGTAAAATATCACTTCTACTTAAAATAGGAAGAATATAAAGTCAGGTTTTGTGTGCAATCAATAGTTGTGAATGGTTCAGTGAAATATTTGATTGTTTTGAGTGAGTTTGACAATATAATGGAAATTTATTGTCCTTCTTTGTGAACTGATGTGCTAATCATAAGGCTGCCCCTCCTTTTATGTACTTGACCAGTTTTGAAACTGATTGTAATTCTCCAAGGCAACATTTAGGTACACAGTCAAAATTTTAGGAAAGATGCATTTGTTTGATTTACCAGACTATAGGAAGATCCATGGGCTACTATAAAGAAAATTTTTAAAAAACCCTCCAATATTGTTTTTATTTTGTTTAAAATCATCAACAGTGTACTTACTGAAGTTGTGTACTGTGACTATTTAATATGAATTTTTGAAGAAGAAAATAAGTAGAGGTTTTAATTTAACCTCAAACTTATAAATGAGACTTTCTGAATATAATGATGTTATTAAATCTCTTCAGCTACTTTCCATAAATGTGGGCAAAATTTAGAAAAATTGGTGGTTCTTTCTTCTCTTCAAACATACTTTTAAAACTATGTTTTTCTTTATTTTGTCACTTGGTTTATGGATCTCATAAACCCCACTGTGAATTTCTTTCTTCTTTTTTCTTTCTTTTTTTAACGTGTATTTTCATTTAGAGAATGAAGATGTTTTTTTTTTCTTTTGCCTGATTGGATTGAAAATTATAATGGCCAAAAACCATAATGACATTTTCAAAACCTTCTCCCCTGTTTCATTCAAAGACTACCTAGAATAGTCAAACTCTTTTTTTGTCCTCTTTGTAAAAATGAACCCTGAACTATTGTGTTAACATCTTCTTTAAATAAGAAACAATGCCCTAAGTTACCAACTGGTTATATTCATTCCTGATGCTGCTCAATGCTTGATAGAAAATTCTTAAAAACATGGACTGGATTGCATGAATTCCATTACACTTTCTGTTTGAGAAGCTTTCAATGAAAATACTATAATTATCCCAGGTTTGATTCTAAATCTCTTCGTAAAATGATGAGTTGTCATTTGTTGTTGTGGCAGCTGTCATCCTGGTAATAGGCTGACTATATGATCTCTAAAATTGAAAATATAAAATACCTTTACTCACATATCTTTTTTTCAGTTATTTGTGTATAGTTTCTTTCACCAGAGTACCATCATTTATTGTTTTCCAGAATTAAATGCAGAGAAAGATGCAAACCACTGCATATGAAAGGAAGTTATTCATGCGTAGTCAGTGTAGTATTTCTCCAGTCTTGATGTGAAACTTAATTGCTATTGATGTGGAGATTTTGAGAACATGACAAGAGTTTTTGCCTCTTTCACAAGAAATACATAATTGAATGATGACTGCCTCATGTTAGATTTTCAACCTTATTTCTTTTGGTTTAATAAGGCAGAGTTATGAACAGCTGCACCAAAGAGCCAGCCACAATCTCTGGCCATTATCAAACTAATGCAGATCTGGCATTAACACAGGTTTGCTGAACTGCCGCTTTTGGATCTGCAGCTCTGCTCTCTGAAATGTGCTGGAGAGTGGAAACATGAGAAGTGAGTGATTTGGCCTGAGATGTTTAATCCTGCCTTGCATTCGTGACTGAAGTCCTTCACAATTAGAAGGGCTCTAATTAATGTGTGGCTAGATATATATGCACCTCTCTCAGATTGATGTATGCCTCCCCCTGCCTACAGCCGCACACAGTCCGCTTCTGTTCTTTGATCAAATGGTGAAGAAAACAAGAGGCTTTAAAGGCAAATGCACATGTGGAAAGATGGCTGATATCCTACCAAGACTACTTCTACCATTACTTCTACTAAGTGGGTAATGTCATGGCCCCTGTGCAATTGTCAACACTGAATTCATGATGGAAATAGAAGAGTTATGATGAAAAAGTGGACAACTTGTTGACTTCAATGTGGACCTGGCCACAGGAGGGAGAAAACAAGCCCCTTTTCAGTCATTTTAGGCTCTCTCTCTCTCTCAGATCACTCACTTCCATTCCTAAGGGAAGCAACACTAAAAAATACTTGTTAAGAGAAAGAAGGGGAAGAGAATGCCAGTGTATTTTCTTAATTATGTGACCTTTGGCAAACTTTTTAACCTCTCAGAACCCAGTTTCCGTATCTGTAAAATGGAGCTAACAATTCTTCCTACCCCATAGAGTTACTATTGAAGATTAACTGAGTTAATGTGCTATAATGAGCTTTGGAAGGTGCCTGGCACATAAAAGTAGTGAACCAGTAGAGAAAAAAGTCTTGATACCATTTAGGCAGGAAGGTTCCTGGGCCAGTTTTCCCTGCTCCCAGCACAGCCCTTATATGGATGAAATGCAAAGGCTGACTCTACCCTAGGACCATCCTATCTTTTCTTTCCCACTGGTTTATTGCCCAGTGTTGCCCAGAGAGTCATATGTATTTAATGTGAATACTAAGCATTGTGTAAAGCCAGAAGAAAATGGCCATTTCCATAGCAACCAATCAAGTGCTTATTGAAATGAAGACACAAGTCATTGACAGGCCTACTGAACAGATTGAATAGTTAAGTGAGAATTTTTGTGATGTTTTAATTGTAGGTGGCAAACAGTGTGAACATTTATTAAGATCTGATTTAAAATATTGATATTTGTGTGGTGCCTGTGTGGCTCAGTTGGTTAAACATCTGACTTCATCTCAGGTCATGATCTCAGAGTCTGTGGGTTCAAGCCCCGTGTTGGGCTGTGTGCTGACAGCTCAGAGCCTGGAGCCTGCTTCAGATTCTGTGTTTCCCTCTCTCTCTGCCCCTCCCCTGCTCATGCTGTGTCTGTCTGTCTCAAAATAAATAAGCATTAAAAAAAGAAATAAAATATATTTGTGAGCAATATTTCCTTTTAATTACTGTTGACACTTGAAATTCTCTTAAAATTTGTATACAAAGTAATCAAAACATCTAGCCTACTGAGTTTTGAAGTCCAGAGACCTTTGGCCATGGTATAGACTACTTTTCTCCACTGAAGTTCATACTAGCTGAATTCCTAGATGTGGCAACACCTTAAGCTCCTAGCAGGACTAGATGCAGTAATTTAAAAGGTGAAAGCCACAGCACACCTCTCCTATACAGCTCAAAATATCTCCTGTCTGCCACCATATGCCTCCTTCCTAGGCATTGCTTTGGATACCCAAGAAGAGTTCCTACAGAGAACTTTTTTTGTGTCTTGGATTTAACATGAGAATTGGGAAAGGTATGGGATAACTACAGAGGATAAAATGTTCTACATTCCTATTTATACCCAGAGCCAAGCATTGTGCCAGGACTTTAGCAACTTTAGCATGGATTAATTTTTCATTTTCGTTTTATTTTTCTCAGTCCTTTGGAATGATAGGTACTATTAGTATCAGTATTGTTAATATCATTAGTGTTAATATATAACTATGCCCATTGTAGTCATATCATTAACAATACACCATTTTGTAAATGAGGGAATTAAGGCATTGAGAATGTATCTAGCACAAGGTGGCTATATTCTATCCCAGGCAGTCTAATTCTTGAGTCAGTGATTTTAATGACTACATCATATTTGTGTGTGTGTGTGTGTGTGTGTGTGTGTGTGCACGCGCGCATGTACATACATGCATACATGGGTGCCTATAATGGAGGGGGAGGAGAATGTGCCTTATTTTTTTTAAAAGTTTTTGAAAGAAGTAACTGTTGCTTTTGGCTTTAATGCAGAGTTCTTTTCCACTGCTCTGGGTAGACCTTATTTAGGTAACTGGAGTGTACATAAAATTGCTGTGGTGTTACT
Organism: Crocuta crocuta; assembly: GCF_008692635.1. Lineage (NCBI taxonomy): Eukaryota > Metazoa > Chordata > Mammalia > Carnivora > Hyaenidae > Crocuta > Crocuta crocuta. The sequence goes on along the minus strand of NW_027530209.1, from coordinate 482,690 downwards.
GTAATGTAGTTTTCAATCATTAGATGTAGTTATTCTGGAGGGACTTCCCAACAAATTGGGGGGAGGGTACAAGGGTAACAAATGCCAGTTTGATATTAATGGCTGTGACTCAAGCTTATGCTGATGGCATGTGGGACACTGTCTCTTTAGGAAGTCTGTATCTATTGACTTGACTGATATAAAAATGATCCCTGGGCCTCAGGGTCAGGTAATAAGTGAGACCAGGGCATAAAGCACAACCCCACAGTCATCTGTGATGGGAGTTTAAAATGATCCATAATATCTGTATCTCTACTAGCAAATCATACACCTGTATTTTGAATTACTTGCCATGTCTGGACAGGAGGAGGAGGGGAGAGAAGAGGAGAGTTTACTTGTAAGGGAATAACCACATGTAAGAGGCATAAACTCTTAGTTTCTTCCGTGGCATTTATTCTCATGAGTCCTGTGTTCTGATAGCTTACCAGATATAAAACAGATGCAAATTCATATTCTTTTATTTATTTATTTAAAACATTTTTAAATGTTTTATTTATTTCTGAGAGAGAGAGAGAGAGAGAGAGAGGCAGCATGAGCAGGGGAGGGTCAGAGGGAGAGGGAGACACAGAATCCAAAGCAGTCTCCAGGCTCTGAGCTAGCTGTCAGCACAGAGTCCGATGCAGGGCTCGAACCCATGAACCGTGAGATCATGACCTGAGCTGAAGTTGGACACTTAACCAACTGAGCCACCTGCAAATTCATATTCTTTTAAAAGTAAAATCTTTGTGTGATGATACAAACTAAGAACTTTAAAATATCTGTTTAGTTTAATACCTTATTGTCAAAATAGTACCAAACATTCAACTAGTTTAGCTTAGGCATTTTTATGATAGTCTAGATATATGATTTAAAAAATAAAATAGAAAAATGCTCACAAAATATTCGATGGAATTACTCATGTTGGATTTAGGAATTTTTCTATTTCTGAAGAATAAAAGTAGATCCAACATACATCTGCCCAAAGTGGCATGGGATGGTGGGGGGAGAGTCTGGTTTCATTTCAGTCTTGTGCTACATTTGACCTTGGGAGAGCTTAGTTATGCCTTGGGGCAAAAAATTAAATGTTCCATTTTGCAGCAGTATCATCTTTCACCTTTATGTGGATTTAAAAATGTAAATAAAATTGCTTTCTGTAAATGGTATACATGAAGGTCATATTCATATTCTCTGCAAGAATTCAAAATGCCATTTGACCCATCATTGGCTCAATAGATAATAATGTGTTCTATTAGTTTCTAGTAATCTACTTTTTAAGCATTTTATGACTCAATATTTTTATGCCTAGTTCCTAGTTTGTGAAATAAGAAATCAGAAATAAACCTTTTAGCACTTCATTGTAGATTTATTTATAGAATGTATGCTTTCAACTTTGAACTTTTAAAAATGCCACATCTTCTCGGAATACATTTCCTTAGCATGAAAGTGGTTTGGCTGAAAATCTACAATGAGAGAGGAGTGTACTCTTAAAAGATTTTGAGGACTCAAGCTATTCCAGTTACAATCTGAAAAGCAGAGTGCAACTGATGGATTGAAAAACTAAAGTAACTGCTCTTCTTTTTGGGGGAGAGGGTGTTTGAATTCTTTTCACTGAAATTTGGATAATAAGACCCTAATAGATACTTGTATTTAATTGTCATGATTCTGATTGTTAATGACTTTTGATTGCTTCTTCTGGAGACACCTGTCAGCCGTCTCTGAAGCACAGATGGCTTCATCAGCAGCCGTAGGAGTTTCTTTTTCTTACTAACCTTGAGCTGAACACATGTTTTGGTTAAGATGAACAGAACAATGTCGTCCTAAGTTTTTCTGTGTTTGGGAATAATGTGTTTTGGGAATTTCTCTGTTTATGGAATAATGAATTGAGATCACTCTGTTTCAAAAGCTTCTAGTTGTGTTTTTAATTGTAAAGAATATTATTCCTCTCTCTAAGTAGGTATGTAATGAACATTCAGTGATCAAGGCCAAAAGGCTAAGATAATAATATACCTATGTTTGCTTAAGACAATCTTATTTTATGCCTGTTGTTTATATAAACAAAATTTGTCTTACTTTCAAAAGTGTCTTGGTGTAGATGATAAATTGTATGGTTATCTTACATTCAACGCAGCGTTCAAATGGCTGACTGAGAAAGGTTGATTATAAGTCTTTTTGTAAAAGTCTTATGATTATGGAAGATTGTTGGACAGGCAAGAATAGCATTGCCATCTCTTATGTTCTCTTTCTTATGAAGTATTCAGGTTCTTCATGAAAACTTGTGTAACTCGGCTCCATTACCATGATGTGCTACTCCGCCCCTCACTCTTTTATTTACAAATCTGGAAAAAAATTTTAACTATATATTGTGCGTTATATAATCAAGAGAAAACCTGATAGAAAACTGATTAGCTGAGGTCCTGCAGGGTGGCATCAGCTTGGTGAAACTGCTTTAGTCCAAGACCCAGAAACTAAACTTTGCCAGTGCTTCCAGAGTTAACATAAATAGACTCACTGTAACTAGATTATTTTGATAATGCCCTTTTCCTATGAGAACACCTAAAACACTTATCAGAGCACATTTCTTTCAATATAGTAGCTACGGAGAGCCCAATTAGTAATCAAAACTTGATATAGATCCGTATATTGATACATCTATCTCTCTATATATATCTACTAAGCTTTGAGGTTGTTTCATAAGAGGACATGGCAGGATCCAAAGTAGAGTAAAGGTTCTCTTTGTGTCTTGTGCTTTCCTATCTTTGAGAGCAGTGAGCATGCATCATCTTGCTTGCTTCTCTGAATCCTATTTTCTATGCTAACAGACCCTGTCAGTGCTTTTGATCCATTCTTTCTCTGAATATGTTCCTATCACTGATGAAACTTCAAACAATAGTTCCTATTGGATAGTCTTCCTATCCCTACTTTGTGTTCTTTTTATTAGATTCCCCGAAGGCGTTGTTTTCTCCTTTAATATCATGGTTCTTTATGGGCTGGAACTTCATTGACACTGTTGACTCTCTACCATCTTTTATATCTCCCTCTTTCTAGGGCTCTTCAAGGCCTTGAGGCTAGGATATGTGAATATGTGATATTGATTTAATAAGTTTTTATTTCATACCTTTACTCAAGAGTTATTAATGGTGAGTAGTATAAGCAGATAGGTAGACAGACACCTATGCAAAGCCAGGTGTGATGTGTAATGGGAAGAGGGGAGAAGAAAATATTTTCTATGCCTTTGTTTAAATGCTTGATCTGTTTTTACAGTAGGCATTCTGTAGACATGTCTTGATTTTTCCAAATTTCTTGGGATTGTAGAAGTTGATACCTGGTAAAGCATTAAAAAGGGTGGTGGAGGAAGAGGGGTGGAGTGAGGTGGCTATGGGGATTAATGCTGAAACCACTTCACAAATTCTCCTCTGGTTTGAAAATGCACCAGCAAAAATTAACTGGATCCTCCCTGGTAGGAAATATCAATGTGGATTGCTCCTTCTGATAGCTCAGGAGATGAGTGTGCTTCCTTCTTTGCTTTTTTGGGAAGAATCTCATGTGGGATTTTTCCCTAGAAATCTAATTTGCACAGGTCTCTGGTAAGGTCAGAGCTTAAAATTAATTTTTAAAAATGAATTTTTATTTTTAATTATGGTAAAATATGTTAGCACATAAAGTTTACCACCTTAATCATTTTTTAAAAAGCTTATTTCTTTTACAAAAGAGAGAGAGAGAGACAGAGAGAATGAGCAGGGGAGAGGCAGAGAGGGAAAGAGAGAATCCAAAGCAGGCTCCACACTGTCAGTGCTGAGCCCAACATGGGGCTTGAACTCACGAATTGTGAGACCATGACCTGACCCAAAACCAAGAGTCAGATGCTCAACTGACTTTTAATCATTTTTAAGTGCACAGTTCAGTTGCAAATGCATTGATATTGTTGTGCAACCAATTTCCAGAACTCTCGTCATCTTGTAAAATTAAAACTCTGTACCCATTAAATGGCAACTTCCCCATTTCCTTTTCCCTCCACCCCTAACAGCCACCATTCTACTTTTTGTCTCTACTTGTACAACCTCATATAAATGGATCATACAACACTTATTCTTTTGTGACTGGATTACTTCTCTTAGCATAATGTCTTTAAGCTTTATCCAAGTTGTAGCATATGTTTGAATTTCCTTCCTTTTTAATTAAAAATATTTTTAGTGTGGTCATATTTATTGACCTTTTTATTGTCTGTTGAATTTGAATCATAGAGAACTTTAGCTTACATCTCATTAATATAGGAATTCATCCACATTTTCTTGTACACATATGGTTTTATTTTTTTACGGTTAGAAACCTGATCCATTTGGAATTTATGTCTTGTATATGGTGTAAAGTATTAGCTTAATTTTATGTTTTCAAATGGCTAACCAGACATCCTAGCGTCATTTATTTTTATTTATTTATTCTTTCATAGTTTATTGTCAAGTTGGTTTCCATATAACACTCAGTGCTCATCCCAACAAGTGCCCTCCTCCATGCCCATCACCCCACTTCCCCTCTCCACCTCCCCCATCAGCCCTCAGTTTGTTCTCAGTGTTCAAGAGTCTCTCATGGTTTGCCTTCCTCCCTCTCCCAAACTAATTTTCCCCTTCTCCTCCCCCATGGTCCTCCGTTAAGTTTCTCCTAATCCACCTATAAGTGAAAACATATGGTATTTGTCTTTCTGTGCCTGACTCATTCACACCCTCCAGTTCCATCCACGTTGCTTCAAATGGCCAGATTTCATTCTTTCTCATTGCCATGTAGTATTCCATGGTATAGATAAACCACATCTTCTTGGTCCATTTGTCAGTTGATGGACATTTAGGCTCTTTCCATGATTTGGCTATTGCCTAGCATCATTTATTTAATGTCCATGTTTGCTTCAGTGATTTGAGATGATTCTTAATTTATCACATACTAAATATCCTTACATCTGTTTCTATTCAATTGGTCTGTATGCACCAGAAACACCATATTCATTAGAATGCCTGTCTAGCTTTATTTAATAGTTTTTGAAGTCAATACCCTCTCGTAGCTTTTTCCCAGCTTTATTGAGGTATAATTGATATACAACATTGTGTAAGTTTAAAGTGCACATGTGACTATTTGATACACATATATATTGGGAAATGTTTACCATAATTAAGTTCATTGACATATTTCTCACCTCACATAATTACCAATTTGTTGTCATTTTTGTTATGGTGAGAACATTAAAGCTCTGCTCTCATAATAAATTTCAAGTGGACAACACGGCATTGTTAGCTATAGTCACCGTGTTGTACATATAGTTCCTATGCTGTGCTTTATATCCTCAGAACTTACTCATCTTATGACTGCAAGTTTGTACCCTTTGACCAACATATCCCTAATTCCTCCATCCCTAGCCCCTGGCAGTCATCATTCTCCTCTGTTTCTATGAGTTTGATGTTTTCATATTCCACATATCAGTGAGATCATACAGTACTTGTTTGTCTTGGACTTATTTCACTTAGCATATGGCCCTCAGTGTTCATCTATGTTGTCACAAGTGGCAGGATTTTCTTCTTTTTTATTATGGCTAAATAATACTTAGGTTGTTTCCATGTCCTGACTATTGTAAATAATGTTTCAGTGAACGTGAGAGTGCAGGTATATATCTCTTTGAGATAGTGATTTTGTCTCTTTTGGATATATACCCAGGACTGGGATTGCTGGATCATGTGATGATTCTATTTTTAATTTTTTGAAGAACTTGCATACTATTTTCTGTAGAGACTGTACTAATTTACATTCCCGCTAGCAGTGTACCAGTATTCTCTCTTTTCCACAGACCCACCAGCATCATTTTCTTTTTTGATAATAGCCATCTTAACGGGTGTGAGGTGATATATCTCACTGAGATTTTTGATTTACATTTCCCTTATGATTAGTGATTTTGAGCACCTTTTCATGTGCTTGTTAGCCATTTGTATGTCTTCTTTAGGAAAATATCTATGCAAGTTTTCTGCCTATTTTTAAATTAGATATTTCTTTTTGCGATTGAGTTGTAGGAGTTCCTTAAATATTTTAAATATTAACTTCTTATAAGATATATGATTTGCAAACGTTTATTCCCATTCCATAGGTTGCCTTTTTATTTTGTTGGTTGTTTCTTTTGCTCTGCAGAAGCTTTTAAATTGAATGTGGTTCCACCTGTGGACTTTTGCTTTTGTTGCTAGTTCTTTTGGTGCCATATTCAAGAACACCCCTACGAACCACAAAAACAAAAACAAAACATTGGCAAGATCAATGTTGAGAAGGAAGGAAAGATTTAAGAGTTAATATCACATGCCAGGAATATCCAACCTGGAATTTCCAACCTGGAAACTAAAATGGAACCAACCTGGAAACTAAAAGAAATCATCAGATTTATTTTCAAAGTTACTTTGTTCCTCCTATAGAATTAGAAGGAGAGAGAGAAGGGGTAGGAAGGGAAGAAAGAAAGGGAAAGAAAAATCTTTAGCACTTGCAGTTATTCTGTATTTAGAAACTATCATCATAAAAATATTGCCCTCTCCAATGAGCTGAATAGTTGACAAGAGCTTCTTCCTTCTTAGTCACTCAATATCTGAAAACGATTCTAAATCTTTTAATCAGCAAAAAAGAGAGCAAAGGAGAAACACTCCAAATAAACAAACAAAAAACAGATAAGCAAACAAATACCATGTGCAACCACCAAAAAATTTTATGGAAATGTCTCATTGATTTCCAAGACAGCTATGTATCCCAAGTGGCATTTTGCAATGGAGTTGTTTTTCTAAATATAGTAAATGGGCAAATATGCTCTTAAGCAAAAACATTTGCCTTAAGAAAATTCAGTGTTTTATTTATCAAATTTCCTTTGCTGAGGAATTTCTGAACTGCATGTCTAATTGCTCTGAAGACTATCACGATATTGTTACTAGTAAATTCCAGAAGTGCATGACTTTTCTGACATGTGCTTTCTACATAATTTTGAAACAAAAAGTTAGAGGATTGCCTTTGGGACTTGGCAGATTGCCAGTGAACAATAAACTACGACTGAAATCATCCATTATTTTCTATGTCTTAGGTGTTTAAAGTTTAAAGATGATGAGTTTTAACTACCACAGGTAAGGGACAGAGCACTCTCCCCTGCGTTGTACACCATGCTTCCCCTGTTACACAATACATCTTTTCTATTCTTGGCTTCTAATGACTGGGGAAGTAATAGAATTGGGACAAGAAGGATGTAAAAGATCCTCCGATGATGGTTTTTGGTCACTAGCTGCTTTTTTTTTTCCCCTTAACTAAGTAGGCTCCACACCCAATGTGGGTCTTAAACTCAATAACCCTGAGATCAAGAGTTGCATGCTCAACAGACTGAACCAGCCTGGCACCACACTAGCTCCTCTTTTTGACTCCTACTGTGTCTTTCCTCCCTCTATTTAGGATATCCTCAAAGATAGGAATGAGTGCAAAAGGGTTCTCTAAAAAGGAAAACATGGTTCTAGAGACACATTGGGGGTTCATGGTTAAGGTAGAAATCAGTCAATTTTTGTAGTCATCAGTGTTCACTGGAGTCCCAACATTGAAATCAGAGTTTACATCTCCATGGGGCAATGTGACACTTTTTGTATATCATGAATTTCTCTATTCTTGTTATGGTACATTGTGTTTCAGACAGGAAATAGAGATATGAAGAGGTTGTATAGAGGTCTTTTTTTCTTTGGTAAATGTAAAAGACAGGGCAATTAAAAAAATTAATGTTTATTTTGAGAGAGAGAAAAGAATGCGAGTGGGGAAGGGGCAGAGAGAGAGGGAGACACAGAATCTGAAGAAGGTTCTAGGCTTTGAGCTGTCAGTACAGAGCCTGGCACAGTACTCAAACTCAAGAACCAAGGAGATCATGACCTGAGCCACCCGGATGCCCCTACAAGGGCAATTTTTTTATTTTTTTATTTTTACAAATAGTTTATTGTCAAATTAGTTTCCATATAACACCCAGTCAAGGGCAATTTTTAAAAAACAGAATCTAGAAATCTAACTTATGCTACTGGTGCTATCATTTGAGTTGCTACTTACTGTGGAGTAAACCCTGGGCCAGAAGGGGCGGGTGTTTGTGTCACATTATTATCACCAGTAACCTTGTAATGATATGTTTTGCCATTACTTTCCATAAGACCTCAAATGAATCAATGAATTATTCCATGAACTATATAGTGTTAGTTCTCCTATATGTAAATTTCACAAAAGAAGACTAAAGCCAGTTTTGCAGAACTGTAGTATAGGGATGCAAAGAAAATGAATTGGCTTAAAGATCAACTTGTGGCCACTTTAAAAGACTAATCCTGAGACTTTAATCAGTTAGTGTAATATTCCATGCATGAAGAAAATTGATGTACTGTACATCGTGTCTTGGTGAATAATCTCTGGTCCTATTTCCCTTTGTGGTGCTATTGAAAAAAGAAATGAGTGGATCTTTTAATGGAAATCAGGGCTGTTACAGCTTTAATGGAAGGGTGAAAGGTAAAGCTTCGTTTCCCAGCCAGGCATTTCAGTTCACAATGAGAACAGACTTCCCTCTTTTTGTACACCATCTGCATGCACTGCCTTGTGGCCTGGGTTGCCATTTATTGTCCAGAGAGAATGGCACTTCCCAGAAAGGATCAGAATTTGAGCCTGGGATTTTAACATTCACAAGCCGCCTGTGAGCACAGGTTGGGAGGAAATTGCCTGATGCTTATCGGCGTCCACTTTTTGCCACTTCTTCCAAAAGTGTTTGGGCCAATATTTGATATCAGATGCTGTTGCAAGTCACTAACCTATAAAATATTAAGTGGCTTATTACAATGCACATTGATGTGCTTGTCACTTGGTCAAACCAAATATGAGAAGCAGGTTTTTTTTTCCTCCTTGTGCCCTAAGGACTTATTTTTTCCCCCAATCATCTATTTGCTGACCCTTACCGAAAAGGATAATTCTTTTGTACCGTTCTTGTGAAGTCATCAGGCACTTTTCTATATGTAACCTCTGCTCTAAAATGAGAAGCTAGGGAAGCTAGGTGTTGATAAGTTATTTTATAAGTGTTAAGGCAGAGGCACAGGATAGTTAATAACTGTCTCACTTGAGTATTATATGTTGGAGTTAGAACTGAAGTTTACTGACTTCCATTTTGCCAGCAAGAGAAATTTAGAGCTACAAGATTTTGTTCTATACCCCTCCCTGTCTAGATAAGGGTAAAAGCTTAATATATTGACTTAGGGGGAATCTTACCTAAAAGCACAATATTTGTAAGGAAGATAAAGAATTCTGGTTTATACTGTTGGTAGCTGATTACAATTTATTGATTGCTGGGTTAGGAATAATAAATAAGGAATAAGTGTTGTCTTTTCATTATCTGTTGATTCCAAGGTTGCTGTAGTTTGAGCAATTCCAAGAAATAATATGCCCCATCTCTTTAGAATTCACAGAGGCTGTGGGTCCTTGAGTCTGGTCCAAGTGGCTATGTATGCTCAGCATGTGACAAAAATGATGAATGGAGATGTAGGTTCAAGGAAACAGAGGTCTTATTGGAATGACATCTGCTTCTCTTCTAGGCCAGACACGTCATAGCAGGGTTCAGTGAATCATGGTGGAAGAGGAATTCGACAGGCTTAAAAACATAACTTCTTTTTTTCTGGTCTATTTGATTTTGAGCAGAAAATGAACAAAAACTAAAGTAATTGATTTTTCTTTATCTATACTTTTTATATCCAAATTCATAAAGCTATATTAAATTAATTACAGAAGTAAATAGATTTTGGCTATATAACACTTTTAATTTAAGACATGGTAGCCCTTTTATATCTATCTATTTATTAAAGTCCAGCTTGAGGAAAACAGTGCTTTGCTTTTGATTTGTATTTTCATTTTTTAAAGTTTACTTACTTATTTTGAGAAAGAGAGTGGGGGAGATGCAGAGAGAGAGAGAGAGAGAGAGAATCCTAAGCAGGCTCTATGCTGCCAGCACAGAGCAGGATATGGGGCTCCAACTTAAAAACCATGAGGTCACGGGGCACTTGGGTGGCTCAGTTGGTTAAGCATCCCACTTAGGCTCAGGTCATGATGCGGTCCGTGGGTTTGAGCCCCGCATTGGGCTCTGTGCTGACAGCTAGCTCAGAGCCTGGAGCCTATTTCAGATTCTTTATCTCCCTCTCTCTCTGCCCCTCCCCTGCTCATGCTCTCTCTGTCTCAAAAATAAATAAACATTAAAAATTTTTTTTATAAAACCCATGAGGTCATGACCTGAGCCAAAACCAAAAGTCAGATGCTTAACCAACTTAGCTACTCAAGAGCCCCTTATTCGTATTTTTAAACTATTTCTTTGCCAATGATTTCTAACTGTCCATTCACATTACTCTACCTACCACTATCTAAATAGACTCTCCATATTTCAAATTATATTAAATTGTCAGAATGGAAGCACATTATCCTAAGTAGACTTCTGAATGCTACCTCACATCTAGAACAGAGAATCTCTTATTACCATAAAGATCAACTAAGTATTTATGCTCAACAGGTGGACATTTAACAACACTTTGTGGGAGCAATGGGTTCTTCACATTTTAAAATGGGTTTTATTTTTACTTTATTTAAAAATTGTTTTTTAATTTTTTTAACATTTTATTTATTTTTGAGAGAGATATAGAGACAGTGTGAGCAGAGGAGGATGAGAGAGAGAGAGGGAGACACAGAATCCGAAGCAGGCTCCAGGCTCTGAGCTAGCTGTCAGCACAGAGCCCAATGGGGGACTCGAACCCACGGACCATGAGATCATGACCTGAGCCGAAGTTGGACACTTCACTGACTGAGCCACCCAGGCACCCCTTTAAAAATGTTAAGTTTATTTATTTTGAGAGAGAAAGAGACAATGAGAGTATTGTCAAACTTTTTAGTTACGGAAGAGACATTACTTCTTGACTTTTTCACTTAATTTCTTGTGGCATTAAAGAAATGCTCTGTTGTACAACTATTTTACAATAGTTCCCAACTAATGCAAATGAAACAAATCTCTACTTATTTAATGAAGTAGTTTCATTTTCTCAGGCAGTTCCAGAGCCTCTTTCTAAATGGGGGAAAGAAAGAACCTACAGATGCAATCTGTGACTGGTATATGCTGGATCAGAATTGGTACACCAATGAAGAAGACAACATTTGTCAAGCTGTACAGCTAAGAATCATGGTACTTGTGACAGCCCTGGCCTAGAGGCCCACATTCTTAACATAGTTGAGAAACCGAGGGTCTAGTCACACACCATATTTTTCATTGGTAGGATGCTTTTCATTGCCCTAATTTTCATGGACTTAAGAAAAAAGTTGAAAGCAGCCTCAAAAGGCAGGTAAAGCCAATTTCATTGGTCCATTAGGTCTTATAGCTACTGGCACTCTCTTCCATTGTTGATACTTAGCCTAAGTATTCGCTTTGGATTGAGCTTTAGTGAGGATCACAGAAAGTACTCATGTATCTACCCTTTGCTTCTTAGCCCTCTGGCAAAGACGAGGTGCAGTCTATTTTTCTCCCCTTTCTCACTGTGTGTGTGTGGGGTGGGGGGGGGAGGCGGTGCCTTTCTTTGAAGTCTATGGTAGGTATTTCTATCATTTTTGTTGTCACTCATCAAAATAATTTAAAACATTTAGAACTATAAGAAAATTAGAAGTTTTTATGCTTACTTGCTTAAGGTCAGACAGCCAGTCAAATGACAGAGCCAGGTTCCTGGAATATTTCTTGATGATGTCATATTAAAGGTCCACTAATTCTTTGAGACCTTCAGTTAAATTGAAATATTTTTTAAAATTGTGAAAATAAGTGCTAGTCCATAAAAATAATACAGTGGTCCTAACGAATTGATGTCTAACTAGACTGCATATAGTCTGCTCCTTTTCTTTCATAGTTTGTAGGGCTATGCTGACATAAAATGATGAACAAGGGAATTCCAAGGAGATACTAGGGATCTTTTACTTTTAGGTTTATTGACTTAAGCAGTGGAGAGAGAACCAGATGAATAATCAGAGACTTGTATCCTAAAATCTGACCCTCAGTCTTAGGCAAGACTTAGAATTCAGATCTGAAATGCACCTCGGAGTTAATTTACACTAGCGCCTCATCTTACTGGTAAGGAAAATCAGCAGAAAGATGACATGACTAATTCAGGAATACATAGCTAGTTACAGGAGGAACAAAGGATAGGATTCTGGTCTCCTGACTTTAAATCCTTTAGTATTTTTCCTACAGTAAACTGCTATCAAAGTCATTCAGCTTCTCCATGTCTCCATCTTCTCATCTGTGAAGTGATGATTGTAGTAGTTTTGCTTAACTATTAATAATAGCATTGTTGCAAAGAGTAACCTGTGATAAGTGAGAAAGAGGTAGAGAATAGTAGATATATTTAGATATATATTTATATAGTAGATATATTTAGTAGATTTAATGGAGTAGGAATTTAGTGGAGTAGGAATTATAAATGGAACATTGTGAATTTAATAGGGTGAAATAATCTTGATGGAAAGGACCACTGAACACAAATATTTGAAAGGATGCTTTCTGACCAGGAAATGGAATTTTAGGGTAAGGTTAAGAGAGAACAAATGACCCCCTCCTTTTCTTAAACTAAATTTATAAATTGATTATTATCTTAGGGGCATTCTTAGCCATAAACTTAAAATTACGTAACACAGCTCCATTCCATATGGTAGCTTTTTGATGATGATCTGTTAGTGATTTTTCTTTGATTTTTTTTTTCCAAGTAGGAAGAAGTTAACTTAATGAGCATCTTGGGTTGTCTCTGTGGTCTAATAATTTAATGCTTATCTAAGAATTTTAGTATTTTGAAGGCAAATTGTTCATGAGGACATAAAATTATTCATTTTTTACCTGAATTCCAGATGAAATGATACAAAAGAAGGATGATTAATTTCATCATGTGGAGACTTTACTGGATTTTACAAATTAAAGCCAAATACCCTTCATGAAAATTCTTGGAGATGTGACAAACTGATTTATATTCGATTAATTTAACTCTACTTAGGCAGAATCATGGACTTTTGTACTCAAACACAAAATTAATTAAATTGCCCAGTAGTATAATTACAGTTTCATCAACAGAGAAAACAACTTTGAGTGCCAGAGTTTTGAAATGTTAAGCTGCATTTTCAGTTTAATTTGGGAAAATGTGTAATTGTGCACTGCCCTGCCATTTTCTTCCATCTAGAAATATTAATGCAAATGTATGCATGACTTTCCTCTACTTACGACTTCAGCTTTGATTTCAGTTTGTTAAACTTGTCCACGGTGGGTCCTCAAGGCTGGAAGAAACTGTGAGGTTGGGGAGACAAAAGCATCAAAATGGAGTGGAAAAGGTAAGGGAAATTTAAGGGGAAAGAAGTAAGGATGGGTAGTAGATACAGAGCATTAGAAAGTCTGTGTGTCTGTAAAGAGAATGACAGAAAGCAATATAGAGCTAGGTAGGCAATAAATATTTGTTGCATGAATGAATTCATGAATGAATGATATAGGGCAGGAGACCCCTTGGAAATGAAAGCAGCCGTGAGGTATATAAAATATGGATGCTTAGCCAGACTGAGCTATGCCATGATGACACACAACATTTAATAAAATAACTGGCTTTCCTCAGGATTACAGTTCAGTTTGTGACATTTCTTGTTTTCATATTAGGTTCTCTGTTAGTTTTGTTCACATAAGTAAATAAAAAGCTTCCTTGCATGTAAAAAGTACTTAATAAATATTTTATTTACAAATAGAAGAATTATATATCATTTTTTAACCAGGATGAGTTTTTGAAGTCAATCTTTTATTAATGTTACATGAAAATTGTCATTTATCAATTTTGTATCTCAGTTCTTTTTCATTTATTTTCCCTAATGGCCTCAGACTCTCCACTCCAAAGGAAGATGAAAGTAAAGAGGGGCTCTCTTTATATCTTTTCTTATCCATCTAGTCATTGTTTTATACTAGATTCCATTAAATATCAATTTTTAAAAATTAAGTGGCAGTGTGCATTCAAATTTAGGTGTTTGAACCTTAATAGTAAAATTGATTCCTCTTTGCATGATACTTTGCTTAGGAGGCAGATCTCTTTCATTAATAATAGAATGGGATCAATGGGAAGGTTATCAGTGGGAAGGCTAACTTTCAAACCTTGCATTGCTTTGGACATGCCAAGCTCTGATCTTCCCAGATAAGTAGTAGGTTAGGGGAAATAAGTCCACAGGGTTTTAAATGGTTTTTGCTTCTTGCATTCAAGTTTTTGTCCCCTGGCAAAATGGGGAGTGGGAAGTAAAACAGCAGAAGCCTTGGGCCAGACATACTTGAGTTTGAATTTCAGCACTCCTAATTATTGGCTGTTTGTCTTTGTCAAAATTTCTTAATAACAGCCAAAGCCTCTGTTACCATATCCGTAAATAGGGCTATAAATAGTAACCATCTTCCAGAGCTTTGTGAAGAATAAATGAAATAGTACTATGAAATATCTGGCACGTAATAATAGGGCTTCATTACATTTCTTTATCTTCTGCTTTCTTTCCTTTTGGCTCTTTGTGTCTGCAACTTTGCAATATTAGGTATTAAAAATGACTGGATTACACTGTTGACAGAGTACTGGACTTGGGAGAAATGTGGTAGCTATTATCTATTGGGAACATTGGGAAAACACAAGGATCTTTGTGAGGGCTGCTGGGAGAGGATGCCAGCATTGGGTGGCAGAGGAGGAGGGCATTTGGAGAGTGGACCCTGTCCCCCAGCATTTGCTCTGTTAAGTGTTTAGCTTTCAGTTCTCTATCCTCCCTCCCACATTACATGATCAGGAAGAGATACTAGTTTGCACAGATCCCTTTCTTGCTCTCCTTTTCTCTCCCTCTCTTTCAGTCTCTGTCACTTTGTTTAAAACCCCAGTTGTGCAAAGAGTAACTTTAGCTACTACCATGCTCTATGGAAGAAGAAAAGAAGAAGAGAAAAGGTAAGGGAAAAAAATTAAGGAGCCTAGAAGACAAAGGAAGGCCTTGTAGAGACTCTGGACAGTAGTATTAATTTAAAGCAGATAGTATTATCCAGGTCACTGAACTTCCCTCAAATCCAAGACTTTGTTGCAAACTAACTATAAGAATAACATATACACACATGCACGCACACCCATACACACACACATGCATGCACACATGCTTTCATGTGCAAATGTACCAATATTTCACATTCTTAGAAGTGGAGTTGTTGGGCCAGTAGGTGTGCAAAATTAAATCTATGGTAGAGAAAACAAAGAAACAAACAAAAACTGTGTTAGAAATTTCCAAATTGCCCTCCTAAAGTTTTGTCCCAAATTGTATCTCCAACAATGTACATGTGAGGAAACATTTCTCATATCTTCCTCATGTTTTTGATCATTAGCTCTCTCATAGAAGAAATATAGTAATGTTTTCATTATTTGCACTTACTTAATTTTGACCGAGTTCAAGAAACTTTCATATGCTTAAAGGCATTTGTATTTCTTTTTCTGTGAACTGTTCATGTCAGGTTAGTCACTCAAGCTTTCTGAACCTGAGTTCCCTCATCTGTAAGCTGAGGGCTCTGACGGCTGAGAATCTAAGGGGGTTTTGCATAGCACCTGCAGAAAATAGGCAGTTAGTAAATGTTGATTGGCTTTGTTGTTTTCTTATTTCTACTACTCTGTATCAGTACCTTTTCTTCTCTGTCATTTGGATCTTTCTTTAGAATTCCAGATTTATATTTCTGTCTTTCTCTTGTTAAATTAAACAGTATCTGTCAGGAAACTTTTCTTCTCATTCTCCTTCTCCTCCTTTTTGTTTTCTACCTTAGTGGCTCTTTCTGCTCCTTTATAATCATGTTTGACAATTCTTGGAGGTTTTCACTCCTCCCTTTTCCTCCTTCCTCTCCCATATCTAATTAGCTGCTAAATCTTATCAATTCCACCTCAATAATCAATCCATTTAGTCTCCTTCTTTCTTAGCCCTTCTTAGACATCTTTATATCCATTGATAGAGCCTTTACTACAGACACTAACCATGAACTTGCTCCTTTAATCCATCCTTCTCACTGTTTTGGTAATGTTTCTTTCTAAAAACCAAATGAGTTATTTTGTATCTTCTACAAGTTATTTGATAGCTGCCTAATGCCCACAGGCTGAAGTCCAAACTCCTCAACCAGGTCTTGAAAGCACTTCTCAATTTCAGTCTCCCAGACTTTTAGCCCACTATCCTAATCCTCTCAATGACCCCAGAGGCTTCCTGACATTTAGCTATTCAAATCCTTCTGTTCCCTGAACATTCTTAAATAGTTCTTTCCACATTTATCAATTGCTTGTTGGAGCCTCACCCATTTCTTTAGGGACAATTCAAATTCCCGTCCTTTAAGTGGTATTCTTACATGTTATGGCCAGAATCGATCACTTTTTATGAAAACAGCACTTTGTATCTATGAGACATTTTGAAATAACATGACTTGTTATAGAGCAGGAGTCAAGCTGATTTGAATTTGAATCCCTCTTCTGTTTGATTTGGAAAAGTTATTGAGTCTCAGTTTCCTCATTTATTAGACCCAGGGTAATAAAAATTAATGATGATTATCAAAGAGTTTAGTAGGGAGAGAGGCACACAGTAGACATGTAATGCATGAGGTTTGTTTTTCTTATCTTTGAAGACTGTCCTTGACAGCTCACCAGAAATCTGAGAATTCAGATAGCGAGTATACTGCTCACTGGGCTGGCGCCATTTATGGCCAAGGATTCATATACACATACTCGGGTGGCCTTAAAGTCAGCCTAAGTAGTTTAGACTTTGGACTTGTGATGTGTTTTTGAGTAAAGGAAGGATGTGATCAAAGTATACTTTGGAAATTTAACCTGGCAGTGTGATAGGCCAAATGAGAAAGAAAGACATGAAGAGACCAATTAGGAAGAAATGGATGTAGGGGTGGCTGGGTGTCTCAGTCGGTTGAAGGTCTGACTTCGGCTCAGGTCACCATGCAGCAGTTTGCAAGTCTGAGTCCTGCTTTGGGCTCTGTGCTGACAGCGGATTCTGTTTCTCCCTCTTTCTGCCCCACCCCCACTCATTCTCTGTCTGTCTCTCTCAAAAATAAATAAACATTAAAAAAAAAAAAGATGAGGTGGATGTAGATACTAGAATTGAGGAGTCTGGGGCAAGGGAAGCAGATCTAACTAGGAATGATTTTACCTATAGCAGAAAGGACAAAAGTAAAAGATACAGCAAAGGAGATCTTCCCAAAGTCAAAAAGAAAGAAACCTTTCAACTGCATGAGGAGGTCTTGGTTTAATGGAAAAGCAGGAGTAAAATCCAGTTAAGACATCCAGAAGATTAAAATGGCAACCTTAAAGAAACAGTTGGTTTACCTCTAGAATTTCTGATGTAGCCCTCTTTCAGTGTGATCTATATAAAGAATTTAGAAGAAGAATTTCCTACTCGCTGCTGTATCCTCAGGTGACTTTGGGGATTGTGCATCCCGGAGCATTAAGTACCATGAAAGGCCCCTCACCTCTGAAAGGCTTCTTTTTAGGTCATGGTCTACCTCAGCCTGGGTCGAGCTGGGAAGGCTCGTATGTAGGATGCCTGCAGTGCCCTTGACAAGTAGATAGATGAGCTCTCATTTCCTGTATCGTGCTATTAGATTCCAGAACCAGTGTAGCGCAGGATACTGGGAAAGTATTGCAAAGCAGGGGGCATTGTCACAGTCCCTTTCCAGCTGTTGGCTGTTAGCAACAACATCCATTCTGCTGCTGACACCCTGCTCTCCCCAGCGGCACTTATGCTTAGGAATTATTTAAACCACTTAAAGACAGTAGAATATTTAAAAGTCAAAATGCCTGCTTTCTAATTATTCCCTAGACCTCACTTAGCAATAGCTGGCTTCATGTCACACAATGTGACTCTCATGGGGACTTCAGCAGCCCCCTGAGCAGAAGTGGCTGCGTTGGCATGCTATTAACAAAACAGAGACTGCTCTGCCCACAGCCTTGAAGAGGAAGGTGAGAAGTCCCTCCTTCTCCCCCATTCTCTCCAGACTCTAATCCAGTGGACAGGGCAATTTCAATGGGCTGCTCTTGGGCGTTCAGAGGGAATCTTGAGGCTATTCCTTGATTTGCTTTAATTCACTCAGGTCATTTCTCATGAAATGATCTGTGAAAAATGGGACGTAGCGAAAAGGGGATTTGGTATTGTTGGCCTCTCTTGACCCTCCCTGACTTGTGTTAATGTCTTGAAAAGTGGTGACAAAATACAAAAGAATTAATGAGTTATAGGAAGTCAGGACCAGGACCATCATATTGTCAGGAAGTTTGCTGAATGGCTTTTGAATTTGCTTTGTTAAATCTTGAAAATAGCATTAAGCAGCTAATGGAGTTGGTATATTAAATACAGGCCTAGTCTGTACACAAAATGGGCCCTAGCTAATCATTGGTTTGGTACATCAATTGATATGGGAAAGATGAGCTCTTTTTATTAGGTCAGCAGAACCAGTGATGTATGGAGGCACTAAAATGAGGGAGAGATTAGGCTGCTCTTTGCAATTTTAATTATGAATTTTTATGAACAGAAAAATAAAATGTAGACATCTTTGACTGGGAGAATAAAGGTGTCTGTAACGTTTGCTGGAGTTCTGATCTATTCGTGTTCCATTTTTCTTTAGTCTCACATCTAGATAAAGATTTGAAGGTACATTATAAATTTACATATTCTTAGTTTTTAATATATTACTAAGGGAAGATGAGGTGTGAAAAATCCTTTTATCTGATTTCCTCTGATATTACTCATATTACGCATTTGAAAAAAAGAAAGAGAAAGAATTTTAGACCAGAGAAAAATGTAGGAGAGGATGAGTTCTAGTCTTTTGTTCCCTAGTCCTGAAAATTCACTTCTCTTTCCATTTGTTTCTCCCAGTGATGTGCATGGGAGGTGGTATAAGGTAGTGAGGATAAGCCCAGCACCTGGAGTCATTAGGGTTGATGCAATTAATGGGCCTTGCCACTTGCTAATTCTGTAACCTGGGACCCTTTCCTTAATTTTTTTAGACTATAGTAGTTTCTACATCTATAAGGTGGAGATAATAACTCCCGTATGGCTGTTTTAAGGATGAATAACATAAATGAGAGAAATATAAAACACTTAACACATTGATATTTAATGTTAAGTGAATATTTTTTACTATTTGAGTCCTACAAAATCCTCCTACTGTAGAGCATCTTTTACTATATAGAAATCTGTGACTGCTTTGGGCCATTTCTAGTATGGCCAAGTTTAACTCAAATCTGGTTTAAAAGGTCAATGTATTTTATAGGACTATGAAAGGCTATTAATAGCTAAATACTGCTAAATGAGGAATCATAGAAGCATCAGGTGATGAGGCCTCTTCTTAGAATCTCCCTAAGGCCATATCATGCACATTTGCATATAGTTGGCATATGATTTACAGACGCTTCCTATCTGTTCTGAGATATTTTCAACTTAGACTTTTATTATGGCTCCCCTCAGGACACTAATTTCCTGAGCTTCCCTAATCTTCTTGCAGAGTTTCTCATGTCTTACACTCTTTATGTTGTTAATTTTCTAAAATCATGAGCCTGAGATGGCAGATAGATAAACTAAATGAGGGGTAGAGAATAGGAGACTGGCATAAACCTTTGCCGTCATTTTAGCCTGGGTATGAAAATGTATTTTCAATCTAGTATCTTTAGATCTTGCTAGAGTATCTTGGAAGTTCACTGGTATCAGGTTGTAATTAGGACAAGTTGGTTAATATGATGATCAGTAACAAGATAACAGCCATTTTCAATTTAGAACTTTTTGATTTAAAGTGAATAATCATGAATAGACATTTTCTTGGAAAAAAGGAGTTACTGGATATTCTGCCTATTTTTTCCTAGAAATTTATTACCAAGCACTGCTATTTATTTTGAGGCCAATTCCAAGTTTTTGGGGGGTATCTCAGGATATCAGTGTAATTGATTGCCCTCTGCAGGGATGCCTGTAATTTGTATGCAGTTAATTAATAAAGTTTATTGAGCATTTAGTTGGGAAGTAAATTGCACAAAATGAAAAAGAGAAAAAAATTGTAATCAGTGCATACACTATTTAAATAAAGCAGAAAAAAAATAAGGGAACTGTTATGGACCATGTTTTAATAAGCTTTTCCCAAAATTTCTAAAACAGATATATCAGATTATAGGAAAAATGACAAAGATAAATATTTCAAGAGTGTAATATATAGGATGCTATATGAAATCAAATCTAGAGGTTGACTAGAACATGAAAAATAAAACTCAGATAAATGTCTTAGCAAATGGTTAAGAATAATCTTTTCTTCTATAATTTCTTTTAAAAATGGGTATGTAGATGACTTTAGGGAAGTTGAAGAGGGTTTAAAATCAATTAAAAAATTTAAAGCCTATTTGCATGTTATTTTTGAAAACCTCTTTCCTGAAAATGAGTTTTCTTTAGTGACTCATAGACTCTCCATGATAAAGCCATTCAAAGATAAGTATCTTTGTCAATACACTTTTGTTTTATTAAAAATTTTTAAAAAATGTTTATTTATTTTGAGAGACAGAGCAAGAGCACAAGACAGAGAGGGGTAGAGAGAGAGGGAGAGAGAGAATCCCAAGCAGGCTCCACACTGTCAGCACAGAGCACTGGGCTCAGTGTTACCAACTGCAAGGTCATGACCTGAGCTAAAATTAAGAGTCAAAAGCTCAACTGGCTGAGCCACAAAGGCACCCCTGTGAAAACATTTTTACTGAGTACTTATCAGGTGGCAGACAGGATAAGATAAGCTAAATCAACCCATTATCTGGTTTAGGAGCTCTCGGTTTTAGGAGAACAATGATGTAGGGCATAATGATCAGAGGAACAAATATATCTTTGTGCTCTCATCTGTGTTTTTTTTTTTTTTCTTTCCCCCCGAGTCCTCTTTCCTCCAGTAACAACTCCGTCTCCCCTTACTCTTTCGTGCAACTACTGGTCTTTTTCTTTTTCAAAGTATGGTCTCAGAAAATAATCAGAGTCAGATAATCTTGCATCGTACATAAGTTACACTTTATCCTGAATAAGTTAACTATGAATAAGTAGAATAAATTCACTGTGAACTCTCCCAGAGATTTTTACACTTCAGTCTAATTGTAGATAGAAATGTACACTATGTTTAGGGTAAAATACATACCATTACTATTATTGTTAGCTATAGAAGTCTACCATAGGTAGAGCGTTTACTATAGGCTAGATATTATGGTGAGAATTTTGTATACATTATCTGTAATCCACGTGATGGTCTCCGTGAAATATCATTATTATTACTTTAATTTTGGACGAGGAAGCTGCACTGTGTTGTTAGACTTGCTCAGGTCCCTGTAGTCTGTGACTGGAAAAGCTGTGGTTACATCTGAGCTCTGACTGCTTCCAAAGCCCAAGTCCCTCACACTCTGAATATATCTTAATGATAAAGATATTAGACAATGGAGACTGTGTGTCTTGTCTTTATAGTTAAATTGCATGTGTAATAGAAAGCTAACTCAGGTGCAGTCAAATTGCTTGAAAATCCTTTTAGGTTGAGTTTAGCTTAAGAATCTGGAGTTGACCATAGCTGAACCTGCCAGGCTTTCAGAAAAGACGCTATTTGCAATGAATGCTGTGCTTGCATTGCCGGATGGATCATGTAGAGAATCACATTGACCACTAAGATGGTTAAAATGTAGATTCCAATTGTTTCATGCATGTATAAGTGATGTTAGTATATATCATCTAAGGATTTAGGGAGTTGAAGTTTTTGATATGTGATTAAGAGTAATAGGCAAACATTCCTAAGAAATCTTGAGTCTGGAAATAATTTTCCTATAAAGGGAAACATCTCACTTTATTCAAGATGTGTGCTGTTTTAAAAATTCTCAGAGAATGCATATTTTGTTTAAAGTTGAACCACTTTTGAAGTTTAGACCATTTAAGGCCAACTTCAGCTTTACTGGAGGAAATGGAGAGTAGGAATAGAGATAGATCTCAGGGAGGGAAACCTGGTGTCTCGCTAGGCCTTTAGGGAAGGAGCAAGCTGTACTGAAGGTTAATGAGGGGTTGAATATAAAATGAGCACCCACCTTTAAGATCCATGTTTAACAGGTGTTTCACAGTCTTGTTTTCACATGGATTTTTATAATGGCTCTTTATCAAGCTCTTTCAAATGTGAAATAACCATAAAAAGCTTGTTGCAAGTTGCTACTTTTGTACAATGTTTACAAAGCCAATGATTGTGAGCTCTGCTCCTTCCCACCACCTCTGCTTCTGGGGTGATGAAAAATGGCTTTTTATTTTTAATTATTTTTTTAGAGAGAGAGATTGAGAGTGAGTGGGGGAGAGGGGCAGAGGGAGAGAGAGAATCTTAAGCACTTGCCATGCTCAGTACACAGACCCGTGTGAGGTTCGAATCCATGACCCTTGGATCATGACCTGAGCCAAAATCAAGAGTTGGATGCTCAACCAACTGAGACACCCTGAAAAATGACATTTTAAATTAAAACTTTTAAAAAATGTCTGTTTATGTATGTATGTATGTATGTATGTATGTATGTATTTGAGAGAGAGAAGGAGATAGAAAGACAGAGAGACAGAACGTGAGCAGGGGAGTGTCCGAGAGAGAGACACACACACAGAATCTGAAGCAGGCTCCAGGCTCTGAGCTGTCAGCACAGAGCCAGATATAGGGTTTGAACCCACAAACTATGAGATCATGACCTGAGCCGAAGTTGGATGCGTAACCGACTGAGCCATCCAGGAGCCCCAAAAATGACTTTTTAAATAAAAAAACCCCACAGAAATGGCAGAAAAGGCTGGACATGGGGATGGGGTCTTATAGAAATCTGTGGTGCAGAAAGATAACTGGAGGTTAGGACAAGGCTAGGGAAGGAAGTAACGACTTGAAAATTCTTGGGTCTCATTTTTTAGACAGTCAGGTACTGGGCAGATACAAAATGATGGCATTTGGGTTTCCAAGGGATTTGTAACTGAAAATTAGAGCTACTTCTGCAGGCCTGGTTTTATCCGAATTGTATTTGAAAAACTTATGTGAAACTGCCAAGTTTAGCATCTCAGGATTAAAAAGAACAAGCCGTGAGACATGGTCATCTTTGAATTTCACCTTTTTTTTTTTTAAGTTTCTTTATTTATTTTGAGGTGGGGAGGGACAGAGAGAGAGAGAGAGAGAGAATTCCAAGCAGGTTCTGCACTCTCAGTGTGGAGCCTGACGTGGGCCTTGAAATCATGAACTGAACTGTGAGGTCATGATTTGAGCCGAAACCAAGAGCCCAGTGCTTAATTGACTGAGCCAGGCAGGTGTTCCTGAATTTCACTTTTTAAGATGGGTATCAGGTCAGTGAGGCAGCACACTACAGTTAAGTTTGCATTTAAGGGAAATTATAAGCAGAATGAACCCTTGCTCTGTGAGGAAGTATTGTGAGGAGTAAAACTTCTGGGTCAGTCATATCATTAACAGAAAAGATACATTCTTGTAAAGCTTTTGTTTGGTAACAGTCTTTTGTTTAGAAGAGGAGTGGAAGGACAAAGGACGAAGAAGGATGACTATTAAAAGTCACAATATTCTGGTTTTGTTAGGGTAGGAGCTGCTGAGTCAGGGATTGCTTTGGAAATAGCTTGTAAATACAATTGAAGTGACTTCTCTTAGGAACTCATTATCTTGCTTACTATCCAACAGATCTTGACTTACCATGGAATATTAGTAGGATGGATTTGTCCATAGCCTTCAACTAACTGGAGAAACCACTTTTTAACTTTTTAAATTCTCAAGCTATCTATAGTCTTTTGTTCCCTGGAGAACACGTCAAGATCTTTGTAGCGGTTTTCTCTTATGAAAACAAGTGCCCTATTTTTCTTTCATATTTTTCATTATTAATATGTTTCACAGGTATTACTTTGTTAGAAAATACAGAATAGCATTTTTAAAACTTTATTTATTTTGAGAGAGAGGGGGAGAGAGCATGAGCAGGGAAGGGGCAGAGAGAGAGAGAGAGAAAATCCCAACTAGGCTCTGCACTATCCCATGAACTGTGAGATCATGACCTGAGCCAAAACCAAGAATCATATGCTTAACTGACTGAGTCACCCAGGTGTCCTCAGAATCACATTTTTAATTATTCTCATTCAAAATATCAGATCACAAAATGGTATGTAGAGTATAATGTCATGGTATATGATATTTACCATAATCGTAACACCAACATTTTTTTCCTGAGAGAAGGATTATAGATAATTTTATTTATTATTTACTTTCTGCTAACCTGTAGTGTGGCCATAAAAACTGAAAATGTAAATAATTTTACCATGTTTACAGTGTCATAACAATAAGCCATTTATTATGTATTCTGAACTTGGATCACTCACTGACCATTTCATTTTATTTCTATAGGCGATATGTCTTTGTGTGGAGAAGAAAGAAAAATAAGTTATTAATATATATGTGGTCACATTGGAATTGCACAAATTTGGAATAATTGTGCTTTGACTTGTACAGAAGCTGTGCTTCTGTTTGACATTGTTCAAGTCATTTAAGCACTGGGGGACTGTTTCCTCATCTGTTTATAATAAGGGGCTGCACTAAATGATCTCTAAGGTCTTTCAAAAATTGTTTAATTTTATGAGTGAACATTTTTCAAAGTAATTTAATATTCATGATTTCATTTGATTCCCATATTGTCCAGGGAGGGAGATAAGATCAATGCTGTTTTACAGGTGAGGGACTGAGCCACAGAGGGGTTGGGCGCATTGTCCAAAGTCACCCTGAACCAGTATCAGAGCTTGTGTGAAGGCTGTGGCTGTCCTTCTCTGAGTCCATGTTTCTGTCCCTGGGCTGCCTGCCTCATTGCCTCAGTTATTTCAGATGCTTGGGCTTCTGGAGATGCTATGGATGCCATTCTCCTGGCTGGGCCACTATGTGGTAGGAAAGAGACTCTGGCTGGGATACCACATTCCAAGAGTGCTCCCATGACAAGAGATAGAAGAAATCACCAGGCCAAGGCAGAGGATTGCAAATCATCCCTCTCAGCCTAATAATGAGTGAAACTAGCTTGTGGAAGAAATCTGCTTATTAGCCACAGTAGATTCCCTTTTCCCTAGTGGAGGCAGAAAGCTTGAATACAAGGATTTGAACTAGAAGATGGAAACTTGCTTGTATTAGCACCTTGTCCCAGCTTTCCAACAGGCTTCTAGGAAAAGCCATTAGTGCTCTGATGCTCCAGTTTCTCTATAGTTTAACAACAGAGCCAATCTACCTTCTCACTGAGACATTACCTTGCGGTCCTTACATAAAAGGGTAGATTATAATTATTGCTATGTGCTGCCCTCCAATTAATTCCAGAAGCAGAGAATGATCTGGGGCCAAGAGCCACTTTTCCCAGTTATGGTGTTTAGACATGGCATAACTGATGCTCCTTTCCACTCTTTCTTTCTACTACTATACCTGGAATTCTCGGGGAACAAACTTTCGGATTAATTCTTCCATGTGGGAAAATGGTCACTGTCATGTGCCTAGAACTGTAAATGCGTTAGCAGTGCAGCTGCTCCCAACCAAGGCTTGAAAATCATTGACTGAATCAGGCTGCATCATCTAAGTTAATTGCTCCAGTGCATTACACCCAAGCTGTGTTATCCATCATAAATGTACAAGAAAGCCTTTTCCCCACTGCTATTGATTTTTGCATGGTGTGTATTTGTCTGTACTCTTGACAGGATGACAGTTGGCTGACGTTGCTAAGCTTGGGTGTCCTTTTATACCTCCTGTAATCTAAAACTGGCATGTGGGTGGGAAGATTCAGATTAAACCCTCTTAAATAATTGCTCCCTTATTGGCTTTTCCCATATCACTTGTTAGTGTATTGTACTGTCAGTTCTTTTTTTTTTTTTTAAATTTTTTAATGTTTTATTTATTTCTAGGAGAGAGAGAGAGAGACAGCGTGAGCAGGGGAGGGTCAGAGAGAGAGGGAGTCACAGACTGAAACAGGCTCCAGGCTCTGAGCTGGCAGTCAGCACAGAGCCCGACACGGGGCTCGAACCCACGAACCGCGAGATCATGACCTAAGTGAAAGTCAGACGCTTAACCGACTAAGCCACCCAGGCGCCCCTGTACTGTCAGTTCTAACATCTCGTGTCCTTCCACCAAACTTTAGTCCCATTTTTTCAGTGTTCCTTATCCTTATGCTGGGTTTTCTGTATAAATAAGGTCATATTCTCATTTACTAGATTCTAAAGTCATTCTGAGGCAGTAGACAGTGACTTGAGGTAGATACTAAAATGCCACACTTCTCTAAGAGAGAAGGCAAGTTGCCAAACCCCAGCAATGATAGACCTTCTATTTTGTTAACTTCTTAGTCTAATTTGAGTAGTCTAGATGAATCTAACCCAAAAGAACAGACATTTTCAGTTTGGGCAGGATGTCATTTCCCGCTTATAGGCTACTCAGATTTCATTTTCCACTTGAACTGCTTGCAGGTATCCTGAGCTCCCTTCAAATTACCCAGGGGCTTGATGAGTAGCTGGACTCACCAGTGAGTGGACAGCTCATTAGCCAATCTGCAAGGGCCTGCTGTGACTATTTTGAATCAAGAAGCCAGGTTTCTAATGGTGGATGGCCAATTAACAGCAAAATGTACCCTCATGAATTTTAACTGTTGCTTTGTCAGAAGGCTGAGTTTGATGTTCTTTTTCGTGATGTTTATTTGCATTATGATAATTGGGACCATGGGAGGACTTTGAATTAAGAATCAGGTGAGTGAAGACAGTTTTAGGGGTCATGATGATTGTCATGAAATGCTTTCCATTATTTTTTCTTTCTCTTCAATTGGTACAAATAATTTTGATCACAAGTGTTCATCAGATGGGTGTTGGGAAAAAGGATGTAGAAAAAGAAATAGTAGCAGAGCTTTCTCATTTTTTAAAAAAATTACATAGGCTCTGTAGAGACCCATCACTTACATACAACACCCAGTGCTCATCACAAATACTCTCCTTGATACCCACCACCTATTTAAACCCATCTCCCTTCCTACCTTACCTCCAGTATCCCTCAGTTTATTCTCTATAGTTGAGGGTCTGTTTTCTGGTTTGCCTCTCTTTTTGTCTCCCTATATTCATCTGTTTTGTTCCTTAAACTCCACATTGGAGTGAAATATTGTATTTGTCTTTCTCTGATGAACCTCACTTAACACAATACGCTCTAGCTCTATCCATGTCATTGCAAATGGCAAGATACTATTCTTTTTTATGGCTGAGTAATATTCCAATATTCCAGTGTGTGTGTGTGTGTGTGTGTGTGTGTGTGTACCACATCTTCTTTATCAACTCATTAGTTTATGGACATTTGGGCTATTTCCATAATTTGGTTATTGTTGATAATGTTGCTATAACCATCATGTTATAGAGGAAAAAAGTATCTTGCTGTCCTTTTAGGCCTAGGTTTGTGTCTTCATGTCCCCAGCACAGATATGCCCTCTGGTTCTCTACCTACAGAACCATCTTACCCTAAATCATTTCTTATATGAGATCATACTAAATTCATTTTCTTCCCTTTCTAACAGTATTCAGATGTTCACTTATTTTCTTTCCCCTCAAGACTTGCTAATTCATATTTGATATTATTAGTGTTATTATTGGTGATATTAACAATTAGTATTATTTTAGTTACTTTTAAATGAATTTTTATATTAAAGTTCCTCGATCTGACATCCTTAAATGCAACTCTATGCATTTGGGTTTTTTTATACCTTAGCTATGAAGTGTGTCACTAATTTTCTGTTAGTAAATATATTAATATGCTTTCACTTAATAAACATAATAAATCTATCATTGAATTTAAAATCTAACAACAGTGTAGAACAGTTCCAAGAGGTGATTTCTAGAGCAGGTTACAAATGTCTTCCTTTTTTATGCTCAATCCACCTTTATTTCAGATTGATAATTGACTGGGAATTTTAGCTAAAGGAAGATATCCAAGTTCAAAAATAGTCACATTTTTGTGAGACTCAGGCTTGTCTATATGTCCAATAATACCCCAAAATGTATTGTGTCTGCATAGTTGGGAGAGTGAGCAGATAAAGAATTTCTCCTTTTCTTCTTCTTGGTTCTAAAATGAAGACAACAGTTTGAGATACAACTCTAAAGAGGCACTCCCCTGGTAGATGACCTGGTACAACAAACTCCCACAGTTCTTCTAAAAAAAAAGAGAGAGAAAATTCTGGGCTTCCCAAAGATTTGTATATTTGTCTACCTTGAGTTTACTTACCCTTTCTTGTTTTTTCATAATTATGTTGCTGGAGTGCAAGTGACTGATGGCTATAGGTTGTAACTTCAGCTTAATGAATAAATATATATTTCCTTGAGATGAAGATGACTGAGGAAATAGCAGTAACTCTCTTTCTTATCCTGTTGTGTAGATGCACATATTGATGTTCTGTAGGACAGAGTGAAGTATATAATTTAAAAAGGAGATATGCAAATGTACCTGATTTTATCACATCTCTAATGGATCTCCTAATGTAATTCTACATTTAAAGGCATATTACTACTTGAGTTACACCAGTGATTTTTTTTTTCAAGTTTAAGCTGTACAGCATGATGGCTTGATTTACATAGATTGTGAAATGATTACCATGATAGGTTTAGATAATATCCTTCATGTCATATAGATACAATAAAAAGACACAAATTTTTCTCCTTGTGATGAAAACTCATAGGATCTACTCTCTGAATATCTTTCCTCTCTATCACACAGCAACATTAGCTATTGTCCTTATGTTGTATATAACCTATTTATATGTACTTATTTATCTTATAACTGGAAGTTTGTACTTTTTGATCACCTCCTCAAATTTCCCTTTCCTCTATCCCCCACCTCTGGTAACTACAAATCTGATCTCTTTTTCTATGAGTTTGGTAGTGTTTTTGTTTTATTTCATTTTTATTCTACATATAAGTGAGATCATATAGTATTTGTTCTTCTATTACTTATTTCCTTTATCATCATGCCTTCAAGGTCCATCTGTGTTGTTGCAAATGATAAGATTTCTTTGTTTTTTTCATGACTGAATAATATTTTATTGTATATATACATTCCATCCTCCTTTATTTATTTATTCATTGGTGGACATTTAAGTTGTTTCCATGTCTTGGGTATTGTAAATAATGCTGCTGTGAACATAGGAGTGCAGGTATCTTTTTTGAGTTAGTGTTTTCATTTCCTTTGTATATATTCCCAGAAATGGAATTTCTAGATCATATGGTAATTCTATTTTTAATTATTTGAGAAACCTCCATACTGTTTCCCATAGTGGCTGTATGAATTTACAATCCTACCAATGGTGCATGAAGGTTCTCTTTTCTCCATATGCACTCCAACATTTGTTATCTCTTTTCTTTTTGGTGATGGTCATTCTACCAGGTATGAGGTGATACCTCATTGTGGTTCTAATTTGCCTTTCATTGATAACTAGTCATCCTGAGCATCTTTTCATATACCTATTGGCCATTCATGTATCTTCTTTGGAAAAAAATGTCTATCCAGGTTCTTTGCCCATTTCTTAATTGTATTATTGTGGGGTTTTTTTGATACTGAGTTGTATGACTTCTGTATATATTTTAGATATTAGCCTATACAAATCAATGATTTTTATTTATTTCTTTATTTTGAGAGAGAGAGAGAGAGAGAGCAAGCAGAGGAGGGGCAGAGAGAGGGAGAGACAGAATCCCAAGCAGGCTCTGCACTGTCAGTTAGGAGCCCTGTGTGGGGCTCAGATTCATCAACAGTGAGATCATGACCTGAGCTGATATCAAGAGTTGGGAACTTAATTGACTCAGTACCCCCCTGGTGCCCCCACAATGATTCTTAATAGCAGTCACCTCTTGCTGCAGGGGTGTTTGATTGCTGTGTCAAAATCATGTGGAGAACTGATTGATTGGCTGCTTTAAGGAAACATGTTTACTGAACTGAAAAATCTTCACTGCCTAGTTAGCCTATTATCTATTGCTGGTCCATCCCTTATATATATATATTATGGTATTAGAAGGTTGAGGATCACAGAAGTAGATTTTATTTGAGGACTTCATTATAATTACTCATTTGATTTTTCTGACTCCCCTATGAGGTTGTAAATCTTTAATGGCCTAGACCATGCCTGTTCCAATAATCATTCATTTTATTAATCATTAATTATCTTATTAGTAATTTGATCTATTGCACACATATAGAAGTTAACTCATTAGATGTTGGTTGAATGAATAAAGGAATTAATGCATGATGATTGGGGAGACATGGCAGATGGATCTTTCTCTGTGGTTTGAGTTGGATTGTTTAGTTAGGCATAGCTTGCATTGGCACTTGAAAACATTTACTTCTTCTATCCCCTCCAAAAAGTTACGGAAAGATATAGTTAAAAAGAATAAAAACTGTAATATATTATTTAAAAATAAGCTAAAGATTCAGAAAGTGGTTCAATCAAGCAAAATAAAAAATACTTAGAAATGAGGGGATGTGATTCAGGAAAGAATCAGAAATAAAAGAAAAATCAGTTCAAAAATAAAGACTAAATTAGAATAAACAAGAATGAATAACAGATACTTCCTTAAAAGAAACATAAGGTAAAAAGGAGGAAAATTTTAATGGTCAAGAAATGAAATAAAGAAGTTTTGAAAGAAAGAACATCCAGCACAAATATAATAGGAGCCCCTGAAGAAGTAAACTAAGAGAGCAGACCAGAACAAATTCTAAAAACTTAATTCAAGAAAGTTTTCCTGAAATTCAAAAAAGATTTGAAACTACATATTGAAGTATGTAGATGATATTTTTATGATATATTACATATTGTAATATTGAAAGATGTATCTGAGAATATTAATCCAGAACAAATAATGCCAAGACGTATTCCAGTAAAATTTAGTGAATAAAATTATTTGAACATCTTGATAAACAGAAAGTGACTTATAAGGGAAATAAAATTAGATATCATCACACTTTTCTTTTGAGAGCAGTGTTTTATGCCAGAAGAAAATGGAGTAACATATTTAAGAAATTCAAAGAAAGAAAAATGTGAGCCAAAGATTTTTATAGCTAGAAAAACTGGCTTTCAAGTATAGGAGAACACACTGTGAGTAACATACAATGACCCAAAGAATATTGTTTCCATCAGATTTTTCTGAGGAATATTTTAGAGAATGAACTTCAAACAATGAAAATAACTAGAGAGACATTGCCATAAGGACTTATGATGAGTATTAAAGATATAGTTACAAATAGAAGTAAGACTAAATGAGGTCTGGAAGGGAGCAAGTATTCATAAAATAGCAGTATGCTAAAAATGTAGTTAAAGGTTAACTATAAACATGGGAACACTAATAAGAAAGCATATGCAAATAAACATTTCAAAACTGTTCTCACTAATTATATTGGTGGTGATAGTATTAGTATTGTTATTCTGAGATACTTATATTTCTAATAAAGGAAAAAGTACATGAGTAATTATGTAATTTTCTAATTCTATCATCTACACTCTCTTTGAGAACCGTAGTTTTTCATATGGAAGAAAGAGATATAGCTGTAGTATTCTTGAATTGCAGATACCAATTTGAACTTATGAAACATTACATATGTATAAATATATATATAAGTATGTTTATCTATTTCCTATCTCTCCCTACTAGAGAGGTCCAGAAACAAAGAGCAACCTAGGGGCAAATGTACACCTAACAACCAGATTGTGGTGGCTTTGAAATAACATTTCCCATTAAAAGAAACTGGG
The DNA here is from genome assembly GCF_008692635.1 of Crocuta crocuta. Lineage (NCBI taxonomy): Eukaryota > Metazoa > Chordata > Mammalia > Carnivora > Hyaenidae > Crocuta > Crocuta crocuta. The sequence continues at coordinate 450,822 of NW_027530209.1, read as the reverse complement.
ACTTGGAGAATTGGTTAATTCTGGGACAATGTCAGTCTGGGACAAGAAATGTACAAGATTCATTTGGAACATCTTGTCATACCATATCAAAAACTACGGGGGTCATGTAAAAGAACTCAGGAATCAATATTAAGAGCTTCCCATTGAGGGATACCTGGGTGGTTCAGTTGGTTAAGTGTCCTTGATTTCAGCTCAGGTTATGATCTCATGGTTCATGGGTTCGAGCCCCATATTGGGCTTTGCACTGATAGCACACAGAGCCTGATTGGAGTTCTCTCTTTCCTCTCTCTCTGCCCCTCCCCCTGGTGGCATGTGTACTTTCTCTCTCAAAAGAAAGAAATAAACTTAAATTAGGGGTGCCTGTGTGTTTCAGTCGGTTGAGCTCAGGTCATGATCTCCTGATTTGTGGGTTCGAGTCCCACATTGGGCTCTGTGCTGAAAGCTCAGAACCTGAAGGCTGCTTTGGATTCTGTGTCACCCTCTCTCTCTCTGCCCCTCCCCATGCCTGAGCTCTTTCTCTGTCTCTTTCTCAAAAATAAACATTAAAAAAAAAAGCTTCTTATTGGGACAATTTAAACTTGAAAAGAAATAATAATTTCAGTTGAATGAAACCCTGTAAATTATGTTTAAATGCACAAGTATATAATTGTATTTACAAACCTAGCCACCTTCAGAAAATCCCAGAGAACCAATTTATTTTCTTGAAAATGGATAAGCAAAGGAAAAGAATCAAACATACTGCCTTTCCAATATGAAACACTGAGAAACCAAATAGTAAATGAGCATTTACTTATAAAATATTTTAACTAGTAAATGAAAAATAATGGATAAAATTTCATTATCACCATTTTACAAACCACAAATGAATTACTAGATTTACGTATTGAGGTTCGACAGCTGCTAACAGAGATCATCAAACATTAAGTGCTTTTTGATGAAAGACCACACTAATTAGAATCTTTGCAAAGGATTGGAACTCAAACCTAGTCAAGGTTCTAGATCCTGCTGCCAATTTTCAGGAAATACACAGGGCAGAGGAGCATGTTGAGCTCTATGTACCATGTCCATCAGTAATATTTGGGCTGTGAGAAACTCTGAAGGTCAAATGCCCAGATCTTTGAATAAATAAAGTCTTTTTTTTAACAAGTATTTATTTTTGAGACAAGGAGAGAGAGAGGCAGAGAGGGAGACAGAGGATCCAAAGTGGGCTCTGTGCTGACAGCAGAGAGATGTAGAGTTCAAACCTAAGAACCACAGTCATGACCTGACCTGAAGATCATGACTGACTGAGCCACTCAGGCATCCCCCAGATCCTTGAATAAATAAGTTGAAAGGTAAAGAAAAGGGTGGTTGTGAAAGCTGTGCATTAAAAGAGGGTTTAAAAATGTATCAGATTTAATAAAATGTGCAAGACTAAAATATGAGGTCTAGGAATGTGTACCTAGGTGATAAAATCATAAAGAAGTGATTACTATAAAAATTAGGATAGTCTTAACTTTTGGCAAGAATACAGTTTGAGATATGGATGGTGCACATGGATGGAGTTTCTTAGGTGTCTGTGCAAAGGTCTATATCTTGACTTAGGTGGTGGTTGCAGGATGTCTGCATTGTAATAGCTCGTTACACTATACATAAGTCTTGTATGGTTTTCTGTATTTTATTTTACAATTAAAAAGATTTTTTAAAAAAAGGAAATGACATTGGATGGGATTTTTATTTCCTCTCCTAAGTAAATTCTGCGGTTCTTCCTCTGCTTATATCTGTGATCTGAGATCTTATTAATGCCTAAAGTCCTCAGTCTCTTAAAGTGGAAGACAAATTCATCTTTATACGAGAGTATGCCTAATGCTCTAGAGAATTGACATGGTTCAAAAGGACATAATTTCCTTTTGGAATACGGCATTTTTCTGCATTTTATGTGCCTCCAGGGGAAACAACATGCCTTAATAGGCTTGTTGTCATCAGTGAGAATTTCTAACACTGGGGTGCCAGGGAACTGGGCAATAAATCTCAGTGGACTAAAACCACTGCCCTAAGTGGCTTACTCATGCCTTAATATTCCATGAATAGCTGCTAACAATGGCTGCAAGCTGTACTTTCCAGAAGCTAAGGTTGATCTTTATTTAATCTGTCCATCTATTGTACGAATGTGGCCACCTGGGAATTATAAGAAGAAAAATGAGTCACCAAGACTTGTATATCGTGGAAGGCAAACTCTCCCTCCCCCACAAGCAGTCCTTAAGAATTAAATCTTGTTTTCCTTAGTGATTCACTAAGTGTTTGCAATCATGGTCCACACATTTAGTCATTATCAAGATGGATGTTTCTAAAGGAATTATTTTTTCATTTCATGGTGAGATTCTTTTTTATCTTCCAGACACTTCAATTACTGATAGAAACTGGACATGAGAGGCTCAAGTAGTGAGGTTTCATTTGTACATTGGTGCTCAGGAATGAGGGTCACATATGTACTGTCTCCAGTGTCTAAGAGGAGCCACAACAACCTCTTTCATGGACAGTGAAGGAGATTTCTGAAACTCCATTCAGAGTCTACCTTTTCAGTCAACATCTAAAAACATAAAAGAAATACCCTGTGATGATTACACCAGTCAACATTTTTTCTTCTTCTTTGCAGAACTCATGTTGAATAAACTGCTTCATAGATAATGCCAGAGTGACTAGAGAGGGCTCAAGGCAATTATTTTATTTATTTATTTTTTGCATTAGGTCCCAGAGCATGTATCAGAGGCATTTGCAAAGGTGCAAAGCAATGGTGATCATATGGGTATAGTAACATCTTGGGAGAGAAAAAAAACTTCCATAAAGACATTTGATTGTAATTGGGAAAGATTTTTTTTTAATTTGAGGGTTTGGGAGTACTGGACAATGAAATAAATACTCTGAAATGAAAAACAGAGGTCAGAGGTAAAATAGTTCATTTTTATTGCTTTTGGATTTGTTTGTAACTTAGAGACATTTTATCTGGAGGAAGTTATCATTGAGATGAAGCAATGTATTTTGTAAGGTTGAAAGTAAAATACCCTCTACCGCCATAAAAATGCTTTGTCTTGGTCTAATAACTAGTTTTTGAAATGAATCCTGATGACTTCCATTTCAGGAGCCCTGTGGAGTTTTTGAATAGACCTGACTCAGTGCCTCAGAATAGGCTGAGCAGGACCCAGTGCCCTCTTTGGATAGCTTCATTTTGGCCTGGACCTAATGCACATGGAGTTCTGTTGACTTTTTGTGGAACTCCCTGTAAGACTGGCTTGGGAGGCCCTGAGCATCTGGCCAACGTAGCAGAATCCGTGGGCTGGGACTCTGCAGAAGCTTTGGCCCAACAGAGTGAAACTGCTGAACTTCAGCTTTTTCGCCAGTTTGCTTCACTTTAAAGAGCAGCCTCAGCTTGAACAGCTGGGGCTAAATTACAGGGGAGAGTGTTTCCGCGAGCTTCGCTGGCTTTCCCAAATGAGTGTGTGGAATCTGGCCCCTCTCAGCAGTGCCCAAACACAGCCATTTGATTGTGCCTCAGTGAAATGAAGGTGGTTTCATTTCCCTTTTTTAAAGTCCGTTTCCCACACAATCACACCTCCTCTAGTCAGGCCCACTTACTCCTGTTTTTATCAAGGAGCTGTTTAGGCAAGGAAAATATCTAGAAGCACTTGTTTTTTCATATTGTGTTGGGGTCTTTAGGTCCCCTTCTGTGCTTCCCAAGCCTAATCTGGCAGATAATGTGACTTAAAGGGAAAGCTAGCTTGCCCTAGATCGGGATTTAAAGCTTAGTGTTCTAGTCTTTCTCTCTCTTCTGAACTTTTGGCATTTTAAATCAAGGATGATGATGATTTGATGTGCATGGCTCTGTTTCTCCCTTACTGTGCCAAAGGCTGATATTGATCATAATCATGGACTCCTTTTTGCTAAGTCAGTACTCAATCTCAGAATACTTGTTAATATGTCTGATCAATGAGTTAGCCTATGTGTTGCATCCTTTTTCCAGTTTTTAGTAAGAGGTGCTTGAGTGACATTGGAGTGGGCCAAGAAACTGGTAAGCTGGCCTTGCCGCAGCACTGTAATGAATGGAGTCTTGGATAGAATGGTTTGAAGAACTGTGTTCTTATCTCAGCTCTTGTACTTACCAGTTACCTACAACTACATTTGACCTCTTTGAAAGTTTGTTTTCCTCATCAGAATAAATGGACTATCCACTTTAAATACTTTGCAGTTTGTTGTAAATATGCAAGAATAAACAAACGTATGTAGATGCCTTTACAAACTGCCCACTGTGACATACATATGAGCTGTTAGCAATATAATATATTGAAAATTTCTGCTTCCCTATTTTGTAGACTTACAGGTACTCCAAGTAAATACCTGTAATTCCCAGTATTAATAATGCCATGAAAGAATATGAAAAAAGCACTAGATTGGGATTTAGCATATCTGGGTTTTTGTTTACAACATCTTGGGTGTTTGAAATCTGTATCCATATCTGCAAAATTAGAATGTTGAATTAGATGAGTGGGTGTCAGGCATTGCTTTTAGTACCTGAAACNGGGATATATAAGAGGAGTTGTGGTAAACTGTATGGGAGTGGGGTGTCCAGAGGCCTGTATATTTGACCATTTCTGCAAGTGTCCCAGAGACACCCTTGTGGAATCCTGAGGTCCCATGGAACATAGTTTGAAAACCATTAGCCCAGATATTCTTTAAGATCCATTCAGTCTTTAAAATTCTATGATTCTAACTGAGCAAAGACTTATCTCTCAATACCTTGATTGACTTTTTAAAATCATACATTAGAAATAATCAAAGTTTATACCCTTGTCTATGCAAGCAAGCATAGCCAGCAACTAGAGTGATACACACACACACTCTCTCTTTCTCTCTCTCTCCTTTTAAGAAGTAGACTATAGAGGACATCAGAAATATCTCTCACAGCCTATGGAGCTGCCTTGTCTTTGGAGCCATCTGTTGCATTAAACCGTGAATCCTCTAAACTCTCTCTTCAGGACCACAGAAATTTGTTTGGTGTCCTGTATGTGTTAGGCATGATGTCTCCTGGGGTACCTTTGTGCTGGGGTTACAAAGGTCACTAACACACTGCTCTGCCTCAAAGACCTCACACAAATCACAGTTGTTTGCAAACTGTGCTCAGCAAATTACAAATTGGCACTTTATATCTTGGACCTTAGGTACCAGGATTTTATTAGGTTTTTAAGTGTTGGTAAAACATAATAGTTTGGTTTTTGTGCCTGAAGTATTTGGTCTGCTTTATTGGCTGTAGCTTGTCTTTGTCTATACCATCAAATAGGAAAATGGCCATGCCTATGTCTCTGGGCTCAATGATGGCAGCTGTCAAGAAATAGGTTTTGGATTTGTGTGTAAATTCTACAAAGCATTTGAACCTTCTTTTTAACAAAATGAGAAAAATGTAAGTTATAGATTTTAAAATATCTTTTTTAAAATTTAACAATTAAAGCAATAATGAAATGAAAAGAGCCGTCCCCTTTTTAAATAATACACAACATAACCAACTCATACAATGCTTTAGGGTTAATTACCCTGAGTTTAATTGAACTAAGCTTCGTTAAAAATGAGAAAATTTTTCATAAACTATCACTTTGGAGAAAAGTAAATGCAAATGGGCATATGTAAGTTTGTGTGATTTTCTCTTTTGGTCTTTTTTCATCCAGGAAAAATATTGTTCATTCTGTAATAGACTTTTTTAACCTTAAGATTATATCCCAGAAGTAATCAAATTCCAACAACGACCTTTAACCTCTGTCATATCATACTATACAGAGATTTAGAGACCATCACCTAAGCAAATTTGCAAAATATAAGTTTCTAGCTGAAGGGAAGAAGACATGACCAATCCCAAAACTGAAGTCAAACTGAATTGTAGCTTATCAGCTCATCTTCCAGAGCATCCTGTTCACAGAGATCTCAGATGTTTCTTTGAAAGAAACTTTGGATTTCTCATTATATCCATCCCCTTGCTCCACTGAAGGATGACACAAAAAACTATCCTATTCTTCTCCAGGTCCCATGAGATTCAATTCTCCTTCAGGAGCTAGGTGGTGGTGGAGGTGGGATAGGACTAGAGTTGTAGTGTTTTGGTTGGAATAGGGGGGAGGCAGAGAGCTTAAAAGACTTAACTTTGCATTTGGTGAACTTTTTTCCTTGTTTTAAATATAATATTATAAAAAGGAAACCTCTTTTTCAGCTTCAGGCTACTACATTTTAAAGGATTCATCAGAGATAGTGTACAAGAGTCAATTAACCACAAATTATTTTTCTGAAGAGAACATTTTGGATTCAGGTATCGATTAGGACCCTCTGTGAAAATGAGAGGAAGCCAGGGTTGATAAGCTCAAATCAATGTCATAAAAACAAGAACAGTAGCTGCCAGAACCATTTATAGGTTAAACATTATTGGTGTTTATCTGGCATTGGCGCTGGTTGTAAAGATCAGCTTCAACATACTTGGTTTTGTGTTTCCAAGCTGATTTGCTAGAATAAAATGCTTAGAAAAAAGTTACTTCATAGATTTAAAAAAATACACTTATATTATGGCATTTGAGATATCCCCATAAACATCACTTCTTTTCTCACCTGAGTTTGAACCAATTGAAAGGTGAGTCCAAAATATCTGTTTCTTTTTTTTTTTCAGAATATATGTGTATATGTATACAATTTTAATGGTTTCTTACAATTGGAAAGATGCATGGCATATTGATCAATTAGTTTCTTTTTTGTACTTGTATTATAAAGGATACGTTTTTGTTAATTTTTAAAATAATTTATTGTCACATTAGCTAACATATGATGTATACAGTGTAGTCTTGGCTTTGGGAGTAGATTCTTGTGATTCATCACTTACCTAAACACCCAGTGCTCATCCCAACAAGTGCTCTCCTCAGTGCTCATTCATTTTCCCCAACCCCTCCAGCCCCTCATCCTCATCAACCCTCAATTTGTTCTCTGTATTTAAGAGTCTCTATGGTTTGCCACCTCTCTGTTTATAACTTAGTTTTCCTTCCTTTCCCCTATGGTCTTCCGTTAAGTTTCTCAAATTCCATATCTGAGCGAAAACATAGGATATCTGTGTTTTTCTGATTGCTTTTGGAAAGTGTGGTTTTTATCTGTTTGCAAGTGGATTTCCTCATTCTAAAGGCAGACTTAAGGAGAATTGTCATAAGCCATGAGCAGCAGAATGGTGTTGTGTGACTCCTAGTGTAACACAGGGAAGACCAGGGCAGATGTGTGCTTCTTTAAAGAGGAGAAACAGAGGAAGCAGAACCTAGGCTCTGAGTGCCTACTTTCGCCTTCCAAACTCACCTGTTGGATGAAGTTCCTCCTGTAGGAGTGGAGAATGGCTGGCTTGTTCTGCTCGTGAAGTCTCTCACTTGGAAGAAATCATCTGGAAGGGAAGGGGCATTTTCTTAAAGGATACATTCTTATAATAAGACTGTGTGCTCCCACTGACTAGCTGGGTGAACTCAGAGAATTAGTCAGTTTTTCTAAATCTTTGTTTCCTCATCCGTAAGAAAGATATATTAGAGACATACCTCTTTCACTTAATTGATTGAGATGATACAGGCATGTTAAACTGGATCTAGCCCCTGACTTCCTCTCCAAACTCATCCTGTGCTATTCCCCTTTTGTTCTCAAAGTTTGGCTCTGTAATCTTTCAGTTCCTGTACACATCAGGCTCTTTGTTTTCTCAGGAGTTTGGGTATACAATTATCTGTACCCGGACAGGCCTTTCCATTTTTCTTGATCTGGTTAATTCCTACTTCAGTTCTCAGATTAAATATAATTTATTTAGTTAAGCTTTTCCTTACCTCCTCATTATCTAAATTACCTGCCCTTTATTATTTCTCTTTCAGAGCTCTTATGATTTATAATTCATAATTATTTATTTAGATGAGTATTTATTTAATGTGTGTTTTTCCTGTCTGGATATTATGCATATAAGAACAGGACTGTGTTTATTTATTTATTTTTTTGCCATTATATACTGTGGGCCTTGCAGAGTACCTGACATATAATAGTTTCTCAATAAATATTTGTTGAATGAATACATTAAGTGCCTAGTATGTAGCATGTGTCTCATCAATACTAATGTTCTTTTTCTTTTCCAAATTATCAGCTCACTGGCTAATAGGATGGTAGACCCGTCACTGGTTAACTTCTCTTTTGTTCTTTCACTTTATAACTACCTCCATAAGTACAGTAATACTGTGGAAGACGAGTTTCCTGAAATGTAAGTCTTTAAAATTTTTTTAAATGTTTATTTATCCTGAGATATATATAGAGAGAGCACAAGCATGGGAGGAGCTGAGAGAGAGGGAGAGAGATAATCCCAAGCAGGCTTCACAATGTCAGTGCAAAGCCCGACGCTTGAACCCATGAACCATGAGATCGTGACCTAAACAGAAACTACAAGTCAGATGGTTAATTGACTGAACCACTCAGGTGCCCCTAAAATGTGAATCTTTTCATTTTACTTTACTTACCACCTTGTCTTGAAATAATTAACTTTACCTAAAATAGGAAGTCTTAGAAAATAACATTTTGGAATTCACTTAAGTAGGATAATTTCCCCATCTAGGGTGACATGTGAGATGTTAATATAGTGTGGGGCAGTGGAGAGAGCTCATAGTTTAATATTAGAAGGTTTAGTTCTGAGTTTGTCTTCCAACACTTAATCATATGATTCAGTCATTTAAATTTTCCAAACCTTAATTTATTCACATGTAGAATGCTGAGGGTCACTTGAAATAATATGTGTTTTTTAAAAAAAAGAGAGCTATTACAAGGCTTATAAAGTTCATCAGTTAATAGCATGGTGGGACGAGGTACTTACCAAGTACTTATCAGGTCCTGCCATTGGACTACAAACCTGTTTAGGGAAATTTTTTTACCCATCATTTTATCTGGTNGTAAATTCCTAGCAGTGCTATTGCTGGGTCATAGGGGAGTTCTGTTGTTAGTTTCCTGAGGAACCTCCACACTGTTTTCCAGAGGGGCTGGTACAGTCCTTGTTCCTAATCTGCTTAATGTTAGTAACAATATCTAACTTATAAGATGCATGAAGATACTGGATGGAAAGCATTAGCTTATGGTAGGTATTTCTTCTTTTCCTTCCTTCGCATACCATACTATGCTATCTTATAAATTAATATTACATACTAAATATTTTTGTACTACCATAACTTTATCTATCAGTTTATAAGTCATATATCAATGGTTGGATGGGAAGGATGTCTTTGCATCTCAATAGCTTTGCTGGATCCTGTTTTGACTTGACATCTAGCTCAGGGTGATTTGGCTCTTGCTTTAATTAAGCCAAATTCCACCTTAATCCTCTGAATCTGCATCTTGGTTCCTCCCACCCTCAAGTCATATTGCATCCTCAGTGGTAAAGCCAGGAATGCACAACCCTGCCTTGAGAGGGAGGTTCCTTCTAGGTTGCCTCATGACTTAATCTTAACTCTTTGGAACATCTTTCTGGAGGTAACTTCTGATTTGGACATTCAAATTTTATAATTCTCCAAACAATATATTTAACTATTTTTCTGTTAATAAAAGGGCTTCCATGAATGATACTTAGAGAAAAATGAACTAAATCACTTTGGTAGTTCTTCAAATTAAGGCTAAATGAAAAAAATAAATGGAGGGAAACTGAAAGAATCCCTGAGCAGTACTTGGATTAGTACAGAAATTGTCCTCACATATATATGGGCTGTTTTCCCAACACATTTAACTCACCAGTTGAAACTGCAACCTAACTATATACTTGGTACTTCATAGAATGAGCACTGTATTTCCTTCTCACTCAGCCTTATGTGAGTGAGGGAATGTGGAAGTGATGATTCATTTGTGTGCTACGTCACTTAACCAGGGAGGCCTTTGCTTCCTGTGAAGCAGATCAGTTCCAATATTTGTGGGAACATATTGAGAAGCCCTATTTACTAGTATAAAAATCTGTGTTAAAAATGTGAGAATTGCTGTTTTCTCTGTACGATGTCAATAGTTTTATAATGGCAATAAATATTTAAGGGAGGAAGGAGGCACGGTGTTTAACTTATTCTAAAGCTTGACATCCCAAGCCATATAATTTAATCAAAACAGCCCCACCCTCCTGTTCTTTAATATTTTACCAAATACATTTCATGAATAAATATTAGCCAAGTACTTCTGGAGTTTGTGATTAAATATTAACAGGGTTATTTTTACAAAATGCACAGGAACATTTCACAGGATTGTGTCTATGAATGTAAATAGGCCCACAGATATTTTGACAGAAGATTGTGGTTTATTTTAGTGACACTTGCTTTAGATATTACTTATTTTTTTTAAAAAATGGCTAATTTGGGTTCTTTTAGTGACACCTACTTTAGATATTACTTATTTAAAATAATTTGGCTAATATACCATTTGCCTTCATCCTCATCAGCGTAGCTATGATTTATCATCATCTAAAAGTGTGATTTTACCAGGGCAATGAATAATAAAAATTTTGTAATTTATCCTAATAAGTTAGAATGGGAATCTACTTGCTTTGGACATTTCCAGCCAGGCATAATTTATCCCCATCCTTGGCTGTGAAACAGTGTGGATCTTCTTAACTGAGTCCCTGACAGATGGCTTCAGTGTTTTCAGGACTCCATTTCCAATCATTTTGCCCATATTGCAAAATTGGCCTTGAAACAGGGTAAAGAGTTGTTATGCTGCATTAACATCCCTTCAGAATTGCTTGCTGTGAAGGGCATGAAGAAATGAAGGAAATCAAGAGAGCAATACTTGGAAAATATGCTTCTGGAAGTTAGAGGTGTTAGTGACATATTGATGGCCCCAGATTACATCACAATCTCCATTTAATTTTGATTGTAAATCCCAAAGACACATTAAATGCAATAATAAAAACACAAATATTCAGTTAATGTGGTTCATACGCCATTCTGATGGCATCCATAATATGGCAAGCTAGAAGGAGCTCTAGTTTAGGCTGGCTTCCTGTCGTCTTAAATCCTGCTGATAGGTACCACCACTGACTATTAGATGAACAGAGATTCTCATAGTACCGTTCAAGCCCTGCCACTAGCTCATAATGGAAGCACTCAAATATCTACATTCATTTTCCAAGAAACATGAATTGATCACATTCAGCATGCCAAATTTTCATTTTCTTTTGCAGCTTCAGCTGACTGACTTCTTCATATAAAGTGCTGTTCTTTTCTTTTTGTCGCCTTTTAGTTTATGATCAAAATCAATGAGGACTGAAGCTTTCCACAGCCATCTATAAAATGCAATTACTGTATACAACACACAGTAAAACTCCTGTGGTGTATATGTTGAGACATAATTTATGCCACTTACCTCCAGAAAGGTATTGATCTTTTTCTGTGAATGTTTTACAAAAGGGTCTCTTGAGTGCAAGTGCAAGGAAATATGTGGCTATTGGGGCTGATCTATAATTTGATTAATAATGACCAATCTCTTGAACTTGACTCCTCACTACACTTTTATTGTGATCTGATCTTAGAGTTTTAGATTTTTTCTTTTGTCATTCATTTCAGAGGCATAGTTATTCCTACATTTTGACATGCTAATCTTACTACTTGCCTTATCCACGATGTAGCTCTCATCAAGTTTGGCGGTACTATAGGGGAATGAATTCTAAATTTGGAATTGGAAGTCTAAATTAGTTTGTCTTCTGACTCAGCCACTTACTAGTGTATACCTTGGGCACACTGCTTACTTTGTGAGTCTCAGTTTTATCTTATGTAAAATGGAACTAATGATTTACTTCAGGGACATTGTTTTCTGAGAACCAAATGAGATCTTTAATTTGTCGATTCAACAAATATTTCCAATCAGGCATTTTGACAAGCTTTGGGAAACATGACAATGAATAAGACAGTCATGATTCCTACCTTCATGCAGCTTAATCAGCTGGTATATAAATAAACTGTATTCTTGAATATGTCATACATATGGAAGGTGGTATCATCATCTTTATGATTATATTGTTGTTGTTGTTATCATGCCTGAGAGTGGAAAGTAAAACAATGCTGATGTTGTTCCTGACAGTCGGTCCCATTGGTGGAGGGAACAGTTAGAGCTAATGACATGGAAATTGTTCTAAAACTGCACAATGAGACTTCTTAATGCTCTAAGGCTTAGCATTTACCAGTTCATCCCCTTAAGTTTGGCTGGAAGCTCTATTTATTGATTATTTCCCTTGTATCCAGAGTGTTCTAAGTGAAAGAGACAGAAAGAAAAAGGAGTAAAGGCCTTTTATTTATACTCTTCTAAAGTGTAATCTATCAGAGTCAATGAGCTCAGGAAGTTCATTTTCAAAGAATAAACCTCCTGTTTCATCCTTGACCCCTCAGAATTTTATCTTGGGTCATCATGTGATGGATAATCCACCATTGTCTCAACTGTCTTTGTGAGGCAGGGCAAATTTGTGATTAAGGGGTTGTGGCTCTTTGAACTAGAAGGCTTTAGTCATGACTAGGGTTATATTGTGGGATTTTTTTATGTCTTTAAGTAATGGGACAACAGTTAACTTACTTGGAGAGATATCTCCTTTTGAGCCTTCTGTACCAGTCATGGAAGGAAACATGTTTTAAATTACTTCCAGTTTTAACCCTACAATTCTGCCTATTTCAGCACTGTTAAATGAAAGGTAGGGTTCAAACCCAGTACTTTGCTGGTGTAAAAAAATAGCAGCAGGTTAATAAATGATGAATGATCAGACTGCCTAGTGCTTTGACTTTGCTTACTGCTTGCTGTTCGAAGAACCTTATATTCTGAAATATTTGTCTGTACCATGTGAAGAAAGAACACTTTGTCCTGATAGAATGAAGGAACAGTTCAGGCTAATTTACCTTGAGGGGGAATCTGGAGAGTAGTATAAACTTCATTGTTATATGACCACAATATATTTTCCCACCTTGACCTGGAGTAAGTGTCCACTTTTGGGATTAGAGGAAAATTAATTGCCTATTTTCTGCTCACTGAGGTCAGCAACATAATAAAATGCTCATATATATGCAATCAGAAAGATTATATGGTCAAGGAAACTTTCTAGGGAGGTCAAGGCCTACTTTTTAGCTTTGGAAAAAAATTCTGGAAGAAGCCACTTCTAGTCAGATGAGAGCTTTGTGTGTGTGTGTGCAAGTGAGCTATTGTTTTCTCTCCTTTTTAAGCTGAGAGAATTTTCTACAAAGTCTGAAGCATCAGGAGTAGCATGAGGGTAGTTCTGGATATGATCCATGGAATGGGACATTTTATCCCAATTTTGTTTGCTCATATAAGAGTGAGAATACAGAAGTAAAATGAAGGAAAACATAGGGAACAGTTAGTTGATTTTTAAAACTATTTTTCTATTAGGAAAGACCATACTTGTATATCCTAGATTTTTATTACCGTGTCCATTACCAGAGGCCATAGCTGAGAATCAGTTGCTTAGTAGGCTCACAAGGGGTACGTGTTGGTACGCTTTGTTTTCTAATTCCTTCTTGAATTTTCATAGCAAAATAAAATTTTTATTCAGGTAAGTATAATTTCTTTAGGTAGATATTTATTTCTGTAAAGAGGAGAAGAAACTAATATTTCTTGAATATTTAGAATGTGTTAAAATTGTGATAAGCACTTTTACATATATTATTCAGTTTTTCCCCATATCAAACAGTGGGGTAAGTAGTATTTTTTAATTTTACCGCTGATGGAGCTAGGATTTAAACTTATTCATTGTGCAACCTTATTTGACATCTGTAAGCCTCCCTTTCTTATTTGTTAAATGAAGCTAATGATACCTTTTTCATAGATGTTTAACAATATAATGTGCATAGAGTGAAGATTTCAGAAAATGAATTCTTTTTTTTTAAATTTTTAATGTTTTATTTATTTTTTAGAGAGAAATAGAGACAGCATGAACAGGGGAGGGTCAGAGAGTGAGAGAGGGAGACACAGAATCTGAAACAGGCTTCAGGCTGTGAGCTAGCTGTCAGCACAGAGCCCGACACAGGGCTTGAACCTACGAACTGTGAGATCATGACCTGAGCCGAAGTTGGACGCTTAACCAACTGAGCCACCCAGGTGCCCTGAAAAATGAATTCTTTAAAAATTAAATTTTTACTATTATTACAAATATATTTCCCCATCAAATACCTTGACAATACAAACAAAATGCAGTCAGTCATATGAATGGCTTATTTCTGTGAAGTGCCAACCAATTGGTTCAATTAAGTTGATAGAAGTATCTTTACCTAAAATTACTGATTTAACTTGTTCTTGTTCTAAACATATATGATTTCATGGGTGAATCTACTTATGAGTTACAACTGATGTTGGGATTCAGCCTTTATGGGCATGTGGTAATACTTTATGGTGGTGAGAACATGATCCTTAGAATGAGAAAGACTTGTTCAAATCCCAAAACTAGCCAGCCAGGCAGCTAGCTAACTATCTCTATCTATCTATCTATCTATCTATCTATCTATCTATCTATCTATCTATCTATCATCTATCTATCTATCTTTCTCTATCTGCTATCTATCTATCTAGAGATTGATTTACAGATACTTATTTTAAGGAATTGACTCACATGACTGTGGGGACTTGCAAGTCTGGAGTTTGTTAGGATAGGCCGACAGGCTGGAAATTCCTGCAAATGTTAATGTTGCATCTTGAGTCCTGAGGCAGTCTCGAGACAGAATCGCTTCCTTTTTTGGAAACCATAGTCTTTCTCTTAAGACTTTCAACGGATTTGATGAACCCAACCTACATGATGAGGGTGATCTCAAAGACTTTGAGACTTCACTCAAAGTCTACTAATTTAAATGTTAGTCATATCTAAAAATTACCTCCCCAGCCACGAGATAGTTTTTTGATTAAACAAGCGTATGTTTTAGCTTAGCCAAGTTGACGTGTAAAATTAACCAGTATACCTATGATTTAATGTATGAGAAATTTCAAAACAGGTTTTACATAGGCCAATTCATAGAAGAAATGATCAAGAGCCAGTTGCACACTTTTCTAACCTTTTCCACATGCTGAAAGTATGAAAGGGCTAGGGAGAAGAGAGAAGTCAAGATTTGTGAAGAGATGTAATTGAAGAGAGGGATTGTGAATCTGTACCTCCCATTACCCTAAGGAATGGGCAGGTTTATTACTTCCTTTGTCTCAAGCTTGAGGGAGATTTCCATGAGTTCCCTTGGAGACCCTCAAATGTGTTCCTTGCTGTTGGGTGAAGACCTAGAGGACAAGGGCATACACATGCATGAGAATGGTAAAGAGGCTTGTGGCAGCATATAGAAGTGGCCGCCATATTCCTGGTATTCCAGGAATAACTATGTGGTAGTGTTTCCAGTGAACCAAACAAAGGAGAGAGAGCTAATGTCATAGGTCACGGTTCTATCCAATAGGGCCTTCTGCAGGGACAGAGACCCTATGGCAAGAACCTAGAGGGTGAACGTGAGATTTCTAGGGGCTGAGGAAGGAGTAGGTGGCAACTAGTTAGAACAGAGATATAGCACATGACTTGCAATGTTGATATTCTCAGATAACCCAGGAAAGCACTCACTGAAGAGTCAATTTCAAACTGCCTAAGTGAGAGTGTGTGAAGCTCATTACAACAGAACCAATTCATGTAAAGTCTTTCTCTATCCTTTATCTTTCTTTTTTCTACCTCTACAAGATCCTCTCCAGTAACCACAGAGGAGCTGGTATAGGAAGGAGAGAAATCAGAAGCCAGTCAGGTCCCTCTTTTCTACTCTGCTTTCAGCCTGAGAAAGCCTGAAGAGAAAGAAGGGAGGAGTTTCAACACGAAATTAAGTCAAAGTTTTGATTAATATAATAAATTAGACATTCTGCTTTCTGAATTGAGATTATATTTGTAATTATGCTTATAATTTAGAGTATTTGGAATTTAGAAGAAGACAATTGTGAGCAGGAATGCTTTTGGGACATGCTCAGGTTTTCATCTGGTGTCAGTTGAGGACAGAAGAGAATTGTGTCTTGAGTACCTGACAAATGGTTCTCAAAGAGTGGTCCACAGACCCTTCACATTAATGTTGTCTGGGAACATGTTAGACAAGCAACTCCTCCTCCTCCTTCCCTTGACCTACTGATTCATAAACTTTGGGAACCTCGAGCCCTTTTGGTGATTATTATTAATGCTAAACCTTGAGAACAATTGTCCTACAATAATGTCTAACAGTGGCACATACCACACTCAGATAAATCCCTTTAATGATCACCACCTCTGGTAATAAATATAAAAGAGGTATGTAAATAACAAAAGATTTAACCTGTTTCTTTATGGTGGTAATATTACAACTGATGTTTTCTCTTCTGTATGAGATAATCATTCCTGCTCTGCTTATTTTGTAAGAATATATTGTATCAAATAAGCTAATACATTTGGAAAAGCCTTTTAAACCATGAAGCACTGTACATATGCAAGTTATTATTATTACAAGTAACTTATTTACATGGACATCAACTTCAGTTTCAAAGTGGTATCCCTGGTGTTTGCTGAACATTTAACTTTCATTATCACACCTGTCAACCAGATCCTACCACTAACTAATCAGAAGAGCCAAGTCAGAAGGGAAAATTGGTCAAATCATGGCTGAATGCATTAATTTTAGTGAGAAAAAATAGAGTTGATGGATTTTGTTAAGGCTGAAATTGGATATTTAGAGTAACTTAATGACATCTGGTCCATCAATCCCCCTGTTTCCTTCCCCAACTTTCAAAAATGTTTCTCTCCATCATATAGATACAGTGTTGGGTGAGGTTAATAACATTTGCAAACCAAAAGGAATTTAAGGATGAGATTGACTGTTTTTGAAATTATCATTTGTGGAAAGTCGTTTCCATATTGAAAATTGTATCTCATTTTCCTCTTTTTGAGTTCTACTGGGGAATTAAAGCACGATGGAATTTTGCATTTATAGGTACTGAAAACTGTGTGTCTTGAACTTCAATATTGCCAGCAGTCAGTGATCACACTATTTTAAGGAGCTTTTATACGTAAAGTCCTAGGGGAAATGCCAAATACGATATAGCTCCAAGTTGTTGTCATAGCTTATTTAGATAAAGGGTTGAGATTTAGACATAGGAAAGAAAGGGAAATATGTGATGTCAGTCAAAAGGTTTGGGTTGGGTAAACAATGTATGGGCATGGGTGCCTTTATTGAGAGCATGGAAATTTTATTTCTGGGTAGGTGGTATATATTTTGTTTAACATGAGAGTATAACGTTTGGCAGTTGGCTTTCCAGCAACTTGGATTTAGGAATTTTTAGCACAAAGTAAACAGGTTCTACATATTGTAAACCTCAGATGAGCAGGTTGAGATGACGCAGTAATGCTAGTGGGAACCCCCACTACAGGTGCCTAGGTGATTAATGGCACTTGACAAGGAAGTATCTTTGAGCTTGGCCAGTGGAGGATCCTTTTTCATTTCTACATCAAGCAAGAAGAGACCATTCTTAAAGAAGGGGCTTAAAAACCCCTCCTATTACCACTGCAAAAGAGAACAAGTTGAGCATAAGAATGTTCCTTCCAGCTGAGACAGCTCACACACAATGCTCAGGAGATCTCCAGATGAGGCAGTCTTACAGGGCCCTCCCCAGGTTCACAGGAAACAGCCAGTGCTCCAAGACTACTTTCATCAAGTGCCCAGGCAAAGACAAAGACTTGGTAATAAGGGGCTTGATGCAAACAGCAGAGATCCCAGCTGAGCCATACCATCCCACAAGGGCCTGTCTGGGTTTAAAGATTAGCAAGAATGAGACTTGGATTCAGCTTTAATTTGCTTGCAGTTTGGTTAACTATTGAACTACTAAAACAAGCAACGTAAAGATAAGGATACAATGAGCAAGTGGGTCCTAGTGCCTCTCAGGTTCCGCACAGAGATAGATGCTCCCAAGTTCTGCAGTCACTACCAGTGTCCAGTGGGAAACTAGGTCAGAAGAGCAAAGCCTGGCCTGGAGCAAGGCCCACCCAGCCCTCGAAGGTCTATTTTAGGTGTCTTTCCTCTCAGTGCCATCGTTGCACACCTCTGGATGTGGGCCTGTGCAGCTGGAGTAGCCATGGCTTCCCATGTCACCATAGACTTTAGGGGAGAGGGGAAGACTAGACTAGCAAGGAGCCTTATTCTGTAGCCACATTAATTATAGGTGATCTCTAGTTCTCTCATGAGGAAGAACCATAGACAGATAGAGAGCTCGCTCCATATCCTTTACACTTTGTTTTGTATGCAGTCAATGAACTGTAAAATAAAATGAATAATGTTTTTAAAAGAGAGTGGGTTCTAACATCCTGGACAAATCTTTTTTGTCATTTTCATGTATTTGTGAATTAAAATGTTCCATCTATGCAATATTCTAGGCAATATTTTATGTGTAGATTTGCAATGGCAGAAACTTCCTGGCCATGAGGGGTCAAGATTCTGGAACCGAAACAGAGCAAAACAAGGCAAGGCTTTTTTGGAATCTGGGTGTACACAGACCTAAAAAGATAGCAAAAAGGTTAGTTTTCTGCAACCATGCATGTAAACAGTGGTCACTTTTGCATTTTAAAACTGTTTCCCTTCCAAAAGCATCAAATTCCCATGTGTCACACAACCACTAACAGTAAGAACATTGGATCAAGTATTTGAATTGCTTACTGTTTCTCCAGAAAACTGAAGACCCATTGATTTGTGGAAAAGATTTCTAAGTGGGAATTTTTAAAAGTTTGTTGAACTTGGAAGAGGCAGGATATGACAATAAGAGCATAGACTTTAGGAGCAAATTGCCTGAGTTTGAATCCCAGTCTGGCATTTCCTAGCGGTGGGACCTTGATCTCTCTGCTTCAGAGATGGTGCCTGCTTTATTTAGCTCTTGTGAGGATTAAGTAAATTGCTGTATTTTGAACATTTATCACAGTACCTGCTAAGTAAGTATTTGCTATTATTATTTCCAAACACAAGCCTTCTCTTTTGTGAAGGGCATATTATTGTCTAGATTGCTCATTTTGCCTGCTGCTTGGATATAGAATTTTTGAAAGGAAACTTTTTTCTTAACTCAGTGATCATACCACTGCCTATAACTTTTGGAACTTGATGATACATTATCTATAATCCTTATAGCAAAATCAAATTCAACATATTTTACTTTCTTAACCTCACCTTTCACAGAATCATTTAGTTTTAATGCAGACCATTTCCAGTTGGACGTCTTCATTTTTCAGATATATATATGACCAAGGATTAAGTAAGTAGGTACCGGTCCCCAAGCGTATAGTTAAAGTCAGAATTCAAGTATAGATCTTTATACTCTTAGATCTAAGAAGTCTCCAATAAAGCATAATGGTCAAAGATAAATACTATAGATGAAGTCTCTAGAACTCTAAGCTTCTGTTATCATGGTAGGTGTCTTATCAAATCCTTTCAGATACTTGTTTTTGAGTTGGGCTCTTCAGCATACATTTTTGGTTTTTGCTTTGAGAGCTTTGGAAAATCTTGTCAGCTGTCACAGATATGATTTCTGTCATCTGGCTCTTTCAAGCACTAAGGACCTGTCATTTCTAAATTTAATAATATAATGTGGCTATCAGTTTTCACCACTGAGCTGAAGTTGGGCTTTTCATGTGCACAATGCAACAATGAGAAACTGTAATTTGTTATCGAGTAATGAAATGGCAAATAATCAGTTCTTGGAGGCTTTGAGGAGCTGTCCTACACAAGATAGGACTATGAAACCATGAGTCTGAGTGCCTGGGAGCAGTGATTTTCACAACCAACCATGCAATCCCTGGNCAACATTCGCAAAACAATCAATGTGATACATCATATCAATAAAAGAAAAGATAAAAATCATATGACCCTGGTACATTTTAAAATACAGATTCTTGGACCCATTCAAGCCTTTGGAATCAGAATATATAGTGGATGGCATTATTCTTTAAAAATTCCATGGTGCTTCTGATGAACCACTTTCCTAAATGACACATTAAAATGGTCCTAAAACTCTGAAGTCATGTTTCAAATACAAGAATCAAAGCAAATGAGCACTGCTAAGGATTTAATGCAACATCCAGTCCAATTCTACATTTTGTAGGTGAAGAAAGTAGGATTGGGAATGTAGGATTTTAGAAGTTTTAGGATTATAGTAGTGTAGAGGAGGAAGAAAGCTCATACTTGATGTGACAGGTCATTAACCTCTTGGAGATGAAGAAACTGAGATGCAGGAGGGTTGTGTGAAGGGCCTGGGTCAAAGTCAGAGCAGCAAGCTGAGATTTATCATTGCCCCCGTCACACAGATAAGAGAGTTATAACAGGTCTTTCCAAGGGCTGTGGACACATGGGTGTGGAGATGGGTTATTGGAGGGTAAGGCCCAAAGCCTGTATACCTATTGAGTAGGCCTGCATGAATCTCCTAAACTTGTCTTAGAATATTTCACATTTCAGAGAAAAAGTTAATTGAAGATGTCATTTGAGGTTGAATCAATCTTGATCACAGTTGTCGAGGAGTTAATACAGTAAAGGAGAAACAGCATTTGGCTGAGAACTGAGAGATCCAGGATCTGTTCTCACATTCAACACTGATTAGCATTGTGGGGGTCATAGGGAAAGCATTTAACCTCTTCCAGCCTCAGTTTCCCTGTCAGGAATTAGAGCGATCGTATATTCCCTAAGTACTTTTAGAATCATATGGATGTAAAGGTCAAAAAAATGTCCCAAGAAAGTATATTGAAAAGTATAATGTATTATACATTTTTAATCTTGTATGGGAAACCATTTAAATAGAAATGACTTTTTATGAAATAGAGGGATGTTAGTTAACTTGAATTTATCATCTGGTCAGTGCTATTATACCCATCACTTAAAACACTAAAATATATATGCTTTTGCTATGTATTTGTTTTTAATATCACTTATTTAATGTAAATTGCTGGTCTTTAGTATGACAGGCAATATGTTTTATTACACAAGTACATGTAATGGCAAAAATTGTAAATGAAATAGAAGGAAAACTCTGTTTTTCTAAGATCTAAGATGCTAGATCTTAAACTATACTTACTCTTTTCTTTTCTGGCCCTCATATTAAAACATTGTTTTAATAAACACTTTAAAAGTTCTTATTGTACAAGGGATTGTTTTGTACTTAACAAATAGGATTTTATTATCCTCCTACATCAGTCAGGGTCCAAGAAGGAGACAGAAACCACACAGTGATTTGAGCAGTGGAAGTAAAATATAAAGCATTAAAATCCATGACAAGAGATTGGAATTATGAGGCATTGGCAAGTAAGAAGTAAAGACAACTCTAAAAAGTATAGGATTAACATATACAGGAGCAGCCACTACCCTTAGCCCCTTCAGGTTGAGATAGAGCCCCTAAGGAAGAATTAAACCTGAAAGTGGGTCCTCCCCACTCTGGGATTAAGATCCACACCTCAATGGAGGGGGTGTGGTCATGGCATGCAGGATGGCAGAGGAGATTCCAAGGCACTTCCCTGGGAATCTGTTCCCTGGGGTGCTGGAGGAAGCTGCTCACAAGGGTGTGTGGTGCTTCAGAACTTGCTGCAGTGATGCTCAAGGAAGTATTAGCTTAGGGTGGCAGGGAGGCTGCTGGGTGCTAGGTGCTGGCTGATGTTGGCCACTGCACACTGCAGAAGCAGGGTCCTGGAAAACTCATTCCCTATGAGAGCCTAATACTGGAAAGACCACAAGCTGCATGAGGCTGTTAAAGGAGAGGAGTGGGAACTGGTAGGAAAACCTCTTTCTCTTCTGGTGTCTCCCCAGTGTCCTTTCATGATGATGCTCAGCATCATGCCAGATGGCAAAGGAGAAATATTTAAAGGACCCATCTCAATTTGTGCAGAGCAGGCAGCAAAGGTTGAATTTGGAGGTTTGAGGGAATATATTGATAATTGGAATATCTTTCAACAGTTCTGTGAAATAGGTCCTACTATTTTCCCCATTTTACAGATGAGGAAACTAAGGCACTTGCCAAAGGAGGGTCGCATGGGCATTAAATGGCTGAGCTAGGGTTTGAATCCTTATATTTTGGCTCTGGCACCCACTCTAAATTACTCCTCTGTGTAGCTTTCATGTTTCTTTCCTCACCTGTGATGCATGTTCAGCATTACCTAGGGCTTCATGTGCAAGTCCTACTTGACAGTTGCTATATTTATAGACATGATCTAAAATCCTTGAACTTTAACACAAAGTTTTCTTATTGCTCTCCCCACAAGACCATTATTCTATTTGTTTTCCATGTTCGTTTAATTTTTTCTAAAATTGTATATCCAAACCAAACCTCAGATTGACTTGCTTTTAAACATTTTCTGTTCTCTGTGAAGGGGAGAATGTGACGGAGCAGTCTGTGGATTCTCTCTACAGCATTTCTATATCTGTGTATTTTTGTATCTTTACATTATTTTTTTATTTTTTATGTATTTATCTTATTTTGAGAGACAGAGAGAGAGCAGGGGAGGGGCAGAGAGAGAGGGAGACACAGAATCTGGAACAGGCTCCAGGCTCTGAGCTCTCAGCACAGAGCCCAATGCGGGACTCAAACCCACAGGCTGCAAGATCATGACCTGAGCCGAAGTCAGACGCTTAACCGAGTGAGCCACCCAGGTGCCCCTGCATTCTTTATTTATATACTTCTATATCTTTTTTCTGCTTTCCATCTCACCATACTAGTTCAGACCCATAGTACCACTTACCTGACTATGAACACAGCCTGCCTTCCAGTCTGTCTGCTGCCAATCAGAGGCCTGGTTTATCTTGAGCACCATCACTGTGTTAGCTTTCGTGAAGAGCAGCCCTGGTCTTATCATCATCCTCTTTCACAGTCTCCAGTGGTTACTCAGGCACATTCCTTCAATTCCGCCTGTTATGCACTCTACATGATGATCCTGACTAAGCAGTTTTCTGGCTCTAACTCTCCTCTCTTCTACTCGTACCGATTCTCCTAGCTAAGTGACTAGTCAGTGTTTCCCCAACCTTGTTTCCTGCCCCATCCTTTGTTTCAGGTGTACGTTTTGCTGGGAACTTTTCTGCTCAGCTGCGTAGCTCAAATCCAGCCTCATCTCAGAAGCTCCTTCTTCCACAAAGCCTTTCCTGTTTTCAAATAATCTTTTTCTCTTTTGAGGCTCTATAACTCTATATTTTTTCTCATATTGTAGCCTTTTAGGATAGCAACATTGTTCTTGATTTCTATACTATTATTAGATCACAAGTTCCTTAAAGGTAAGGGCAACATTTTATTCTTTTCTTTCTTTTTTCTAATTGTTTTATCATATCATATCTATCTATCTATCTATCTATCTATCTATCTATCTATCTATCTATCTATCTATCTGTCTATCATCTATCTACACCTACCTATCTACCTACCTACCTACCTACCTTACCTAACTCCTTACCTGCCTACTTGACTAATTGTATCTCCCAAAATTAAGAGGCCACCAATATAAGTTTCAAGGTTTGGATTGTCAGTCAAGTTTACAAGACTTGGCTAGGTTTACTTAGCATCACATTTACTTAGAGAGGATGTAGAACAGGGAAGACAAGTATGAATTACAGCATCATCATAGAGTCTACAACCATTCAGATATGGTTTCTAATGTTTCTTAGTCATTGCTGGGGTATGTTTTTGTGTCAAGATTAATAGTGAATGAATGAAGGAGTCACTGGTTCTGAGGCCCATGAGCTCAAATTCCCTGATAGCTACAGAACTTTGTAAACGGTAAAGCACATTACCTAGCATGGTACCCAACACATAGTAGAAAATTAAAACTTAAACAAATTTAAAATTTTTTTAATGTTTTTTTAATTTCTGAGACAGAGAGACAGCGTGATCAGGGGAGGGTCAGAGAGAGAGGCAGACACAGAATCTGAGATAGGCTCCAGGCTCTGAGCTAGCGGTCAGCACAAAGCCCAATGTGGGGATTGAACCCACGAACCGTGAGATCATGACCTGACACGAAGTCGGATGCTTAACTGAGCCACCCAGGCACCCCAAAACTTAAACAAATTTTAATTATATGTTATCTTGGATTAAGTTTTTGGTTTTTCTCTGCTCTGAAGAATCAACATTCTCCTACCTGTCAAAAGTATGCTTGCCCTCTGAACCGCTGCAGGGCCTGCTTCTGTCTATATATGCCTTTACCTGTTTCTAATTCCTAGCCCCATTCACACCTCCAGTAACTGCTTGATCTTTGAAACTTTTCTGCTGATCTGGGCTCATTTTCAGTGCTGACATCCTGCCAATCCTTGAAGGCTTGCCTTAAACTCCTTTCCAGTTCTAGGCCCTTATTGTTTGTCTATAATTTGTTCCAGAGTAATCTGAACTGCCCAAACAGTAATTTATAGAGTTCAGTGTTGCGGATTGAATTCCTGAACCATTCAATAGAGGCTCCTGGTAGAAGCAGTCCAGGAAAAGATAGTTTTAAATCACATTTTTAATATTAGCACACTCTAGTAGATATATCACAGTGCATACTTATTAGATAACATCCACAAAACTTTTTGTAAAAACCTAGACTTTTTTTTTTATGCCTAGTAAGCTTCCCATGTGACTAACTGGGGATTTCAGCTTGCACTAAAATTTTGCATACACTGAACATTCAATAGCTGTTAGTTAAATATATTTATAAGATACATGGTGTTTTGTATTCAATTATAAGGAACCTCATTGTTTGCTCAAAAATTAACTTTATTTTATTTATTTTTTTCAATTTCTAGGAGAGAGAGAGAGAGAGAGACAGCGTGAGCAGGGGAGGGTCAGAGAGAGAGGGAGTCACAGACTGAAACAGGCTCCAGGCTCTGAGCTGGCAGTCAGCACAGAGCCCGATGCGGGGCTCGAACCCACGAACCACGAGATCATGACCTAAGCGAAAGTCGGACGCTTAACCGACTAAGCCACCCAGGCGCCCCTCAAAAATTAACTTTAAAGAGCAGGCAGGTGTCTCTTAAGACAAAGTCTTAACCAGGTGATTAGCTTTCTTGAGGGCACTTGCCTTTTTGAAGCAGTCTTGCTGCATATAGATCACTGTTTCCAAAATTTGATGTGCATAAGAGCCACTTTCCATGCACATTAAAAATGTAGATTTCTGAAACACCAACCATTTTGATCCAGTAGATCTGGAATTGGGTCCAGGAATCTGCACTTTTAAAGCACCCGGTGTAACTCTGATGAATGCGGTGTGAGGACCATACTCTAAGAAACACTAGATTAGTCTCTAGAGAAGATATTTAAGTGTTCCATCATTTTTGAGGTGCTTTCTGGGTTTCAACATATCACTTAGAAATTATGATAGTTTTAAAAAACAAATTTATCAACGTATAACTTACATGTCATAAGCTTCACGTATTTAGTGGACAATTCAATATTTTTAGCTCATTTGCTGAGTTGAACTTCAGGCTATCATGATAATTGTTATCTTCTCTCTCTTTTTTTTTTTGCCTGGATTAATCTTCAGCATAGTCCGTTATGCGGACTGATGAAAACGTATAATGTTATTTCTTATTTGGAAGGTAACAGGGTGTTTGGGGAGGACCAGAGAGTCAAAAGGTCCAAGTTTAAGCTTTGGATCCATCACTCAGGGGCCTGAGACCTAGGGCAAGAGAGATGGCTTTTTCTGAGTCTTTATCACCTCCTTTAAAAGATGGGGATAACATTAATTAATACTTCTGCTATAGGGCTTTTGTGAAGATTAAATAGAAAAACGTTTTTGGAGTATAATTTGCAAGCATATTAAATTTTTTAACTAATGAGTACCTACCTTCTGTTGCTCAATTACTGGTCTAAGAAGTGAAGGTACGTTAATGAGACACCATCCCTCCTGTCTTGGAACAGACAGTAAGGAAATGGAACATTGTCCTATGAGGGTATATAACAAAGAAATTTTAATTAGGTGAGGAGAGGGGAGTCTGAGGAGAGTCAGGAAAGTTTTGTCCAAGGGTATAATGTTTGAGATGAGAGGTGATGAATAAACTGGCATTAACCAAGTAAGGAGATGGTGCTGCTAGCAGTTCAGGCTGAAGGAGTAGGGAACGATGTGGCAGAGGGTACAGGGTACATTTTTAGGATGTGAACAAATGCTGGGGTAGCTGGAGGATGAAGCTCAGGGAATAAGGTGGTGCTAGGGATAACCTGCCAGACCCTGCATGCCCTAGAGCCCATGTGATGGTTCAGGGCCTGATCCTTGAAGGGTGTGAAGTGCATGGGCAGGTGTGTGTGACATGACCAGATTTGCATTTCCAGTGCCCACTCTGGGAATAAGAATGGGGAATATGGGAGGGCAGAGGATGCCATAAAGCCAGTTGAGAAGCTATTGCAACAACTGAGATGAGGGACAATGGGTTAAGGTGGTTGTGGTAGACCTAGAACTATGGTGAGTATTCAAAATAGATTTAGGGGATGGAATTGATTGGGTTTGGTTATGGGTTATATTTGGAGGGTATAGGGAGTGTGGTATCTGGATAACTCTTATTTCTGATTCACAGAATCAAATAAGGTGGTGATTCATTTACTAAGGTATGGAACACTACAAGGACAAAGAGTTTGAAGGTGAAGGGAGAGATCATGAGTAAAGCACATGTAAAACACTTAGAGCTGTGCCTGATGGTCAATGAATGGTAGCTGTGATGATGGTGGTGATGATTTTAAGATGCCTTCAAGGCATCCTAGTGGATATCTTGAGCTGTAATGAGCCATACAAATGTTGGTTTATTACTATTATTTTGGTCATAAAGCTTGGCAAGCAATATATTAACTCATGTTTTAATTTCTTTAACTTCTACTTCAAAATCACTTATAACATTAATCCTTCCCCCAGTGGCATAAAAGCAGGATTTTACTATATTAAATAGGAGCCCATGTTTCATAATCTTCCAAGTTTATTGATTGAAGCTGAAAGCTTCAACTAGATCATTCCTCAGAGCTCCTCTAGGGAATGTTACATTAGAAGGATAACAGCAGGCTTGTAAATTAGTACAGTTTACCAACCCACAAACATTTGTCACACTCCCCCCCCCCACACACAAGAGAGCAGAAGGAAAATAAGCAGCCTTTCCTCAGTGCCTTCTGCTTCATGATTTGTTTGGCATAAATTGCTACCTGCCTTGTGGCTGGGCAGTTAGCTAATTTAAAGGCTGAATGAGAAAGCTCTGAAAACAGCCAGGGTGTTCTATTGAAGTAGATGGCCAGTCAATAGGGAAAAGGAGGAATAAGCTGATTAATGATGAAATCAGGAACATCCTTTGAAAAGAATCCTTATGCTTTGCCAACCTGATTTAACTGGATCTCATATTCCTGGTGCCTTGTGGTCATCCAGTATTTCTGATTTCAGCTCTAGACGGTTCCCCTGTGTATTATCACTAAATTGTAGCTGATACATTTTTTTTCCAGTGGAACAATACTCAGATAATTGCGACTTAGCTTTTATTTTTCTGTTATATATTCAGTTGTCTACTGTGAAACAAAATCATAATTAGATGAATATATGCATATTTACAGGTATATATCAACCCAGGAGAAAAATCTAGATGGTTTTGGCTAACAAACTTAGATTGCTAAGGGTATGTGGAATTAGTAGTTCTTTTATTTAAAAAAAATTTTTTTAATGTTTTATTTATTTCTGAGAGAGAGAAAGACAGCATGAGCAGGGAAGGGTCAGAGAGAGAGTGAGGCAGAGAATCAGAAACAGGCTCCAGTCTCTGAGCTGGCTGTCAGCACAGAGCCCGACATGGGGCTCGAACCCATGAACAGTGAGATCATGACCTGAGCCAAAGTCAGATGCTTAACCAACCGACTGAGCCACCCAGGTGCCCATAATGGTTCTTTAACATCTAATTTAGGTTAGCATTCTGATTGCTTCATTAATTGTATGGCATTTGATGTGTTAAATTACTTCTCTAAGGTTTGCTTTTCTCATCTGTAAAAGAGAAATGATAGTAACATTATTCCCTCATAGGATAATTGTCAGAATTAAATGAAGAAAATATCTGTTACAAATATCTGCAAAATGATTTAAACAGTGCCTGCTACATGAAATGAGTGTCTTCTGTTTGAGCTGCTGTGATGGATATGATGGATACTTGAGATTGGGTGGTTTATAAACAAGAGAAAGTTATTAGTATTATTATTTTTTATTGTTCTGGAGGCTGGGAAGTCCAAGACCAAAGCCCTGGCAGATTCTGGGTCTAGATGCCGTCTGCTTTCTGGATCATAAGTGGCTGTCCTCTTCTGTGTCCTCACAAGGTGGAAGAGGTGAGGGAGCTCTCTGGGTTGTCTTTTATAAGGGAACAATCCCATTCATGAGGGTTCCACCCTCATGACTTAATCATTTCCCAAAGGCCCTACTTCCAAATACTATCACATTGGGGGATTAGGTTTCAACATATGAATTTTGAGGGAACACACATTCGGTCTTGCAATAAGCATTCATTCTGTGAGGGCTTTACTTACTGCCAAAGACTCCCTTCTTAGCTCAACAGGAGAGAGACAGTATGTAAATATTTCTCCATTCTTGAGTGAGAATTTTGGGTAGAGTATGAGCCAGACCAAAAGAAATTGCCCTTCACTTATGAGATCTCAAATTTGCTCAGTATTTTTCTTCTAAATGTCTAATGCCTAGAATGTGAATTTTGGAGTGCAGAGGCTCCACCTATTTCTCTTTATAACCCCAGTGTCTGGTCCCATGTGCTCTATAGGGTTGATCAATGTGTGTTGCATAAATGAATACAAAGTGCAGTGATTTATAGGTTTTTCATTGTCCACAAGACTCCATGGATGGTACAAGTCAGGGTCTTTTCAAAGGAGAGGAATGAATCTGAGGCTATTAATAATATACCCATGGTCATTTGAGGAGGTGGGGACATCAGAGAAAATGGGACTGGATTTCCTAGCAAAATGGAAAGCTGATTCTTGCAATACAATTTCTTGCAACACAATCCCAACAAGAGATATTTATAAAATCAACTCCATATTTGTGTATATTTCCTCCTTTTAAATAGTAAGATTTACTTAAAGGAGGCATGAAACACCATAAAAAAATTCTAACACTTTGCATAATTTTGATAACTTCATTAAATGATATGATCCATTAGTGTATGACTGCTAAGTCTATGGTTTACTAGTCTGAGATGAACCACAAAACTTACCTATATTGTTTAAAAATTAGAATGTTTATTCCACAGGGTTATTGAAAATCCATGCCATGCTCATTTTATATTGCAAGATAGAATTAATTTTGGAAGGCATTTTGTATAATTCAAGTAGCTTAATTCTAAATTAATAAACATATTGTGGTGTCTAGGATAAACACCTTGTTTTGGAGTAGCACATTCATTCTCCAAAGACAGTATCAACTTGTGCCTTCTTATAAAGAGTAAGTCATGATATGTAGAATGTCTTTTCTTTCTTCCTTTTTCTCTCTTTCTCTTTTTCTCTTTCTGATGATAAACATCTTCATTTACCCAGGGTCTAACGTAATCAGAGTTATCTTGAGGAACCTGCTGGTGAGTCTGATTCTTGCTACTTACTGCATTCTCCCTCCTGTTCCTGTGTGTGGGGCCAACAAGGGAGCTTGCAAGGGTCTTCTGGGGGCAGAAGCTTGTGCTGTATCTGAATGAGAGGAGAGTAGAAAGCGGATGGGGACATTGACTGTCACATTCAACCTCAGTATGACCTGCGCTGCTTTTGATGTTTGTAAGCACGAGCCTCACTAGCACCAGTGAAATAGTTCACACGTGTTCCAACAAAAGCAAAACCAATGTAAGGATGTCTCATCAATCCCTTTGTGTAGTGAGCAACAGGAAGTATGGGAGACAACATTTTATCATGTAGCTGAGAATTAGCGGTGATTATTTTTTCTTAAAGCATCTGCTTAATGGCTTTTTAAAACTTCAATAGAAAAGAGTCTGTGAACAATCCTTAGCTACAAATCTTGCACTGAAGAGTTTTATTTAGATGTTTACTGTTTCAGAGTGACTAGCTAATCCTAGTCAGAGCTCATCCCAAACTTTAAGGTTTAGGTACCAATCCTGACAAACTTGTGTGCCAGGCACAATTCTCCCACATACTCTGGGAAAGTTGTAAATAAAAAAGGGAGCCCAACTGAGGACCAGGAAAGGCCAAAATCCAGTGTGACAGAAGGGGAGGTACTGGGGAGGCAAGAAACATAAACTTAACATTTGACCTATTTCTGACTCTGAAATGGATATAAGTCAATGACAAATCTAATTGTAGTGTTAACAGTAATTCCTAATGTTTATCACTGTACACAAATATTAAAATGAAATGCTTTCCCAAACATTTTGTTCATATAATTCTCACAACCACTCTGGGAGGTAATTCTTATTATCCTCGTCTCACAGATGGCAAAATTGAGGCTCAGAAATGTTAAGAAATTTGTCTGTAGAACAATTGGAACTTGACTCCAGGAACTTTTGTTTTTTTTCAAATACTGTGCATGTACAATTATAGCATTAGCCTCATTAAAAATATAGGGTCACAAGGAGAGGTATAATATTTTGAAAGTTTTTTAATTTTGATAATTGAAGAAATATTGCATTTTGTTTTTAGGTAGGATAAGAGATATGGCAACCAAAGTATAGAAAGCTTGCTCCTTTTTGGGGAGAATTATATAAATATTTGCTAAAGTGTAAGGATATAGAACTTTAAACAATATCTATATTGCATTTGTTCTATGTGTATGTATTTATACATATGCCATTAATATTTACTTAAAAATTCTATTGTAGAGTCAAAGTGAGGGAATAGTATAAATTTAAGGTATTTGTTACTCTTAGCTGGAGTTATAATGTCTCTCAATAAACACTTCCCATTTGACTCTAATTCACTTAAGTTTGAACTTCTGAACCCTTTCATTGGAAGGTTCCATTTATTTTGTCATGGGATCTTGGGAAATAAATACCTGTAGTATGTGGTACCAATCTGATCTTTGTTTCTTTGACCTTGGATCAATAAAGGAGCGGCTGCAATAGATGTTCTCAACTTTGTAAACGAATCTTACTTTAAGTAGAATGATAGAGCTTGGTTTTGACTAGAATCCAAAAAGAATTAGACTTGAATTATAACTATAGACAAGTCTTTTAAAGAAATGATGTATTGTGTATAACATTTAAAAAGCATTCTTACCCCTAATGATAACAGGCAAAATGGGGAATTATGAATACCTCCTTTATGAATCCTTGCTATATTACCAGGCTCTATGTTGGTTAATTTCTGGGTTAATTCCTGAAGAGAGTATATGTCTTCTGTTATATGCTGCCAACCACGATTTTGCATTTCCTTCCTAAGTGTGGAAATTGTACTGCCTATGAATATTGTCCTCGCCTTCGATTTAGGATTTTTTGCTGCAAGTGGCCTTGGGTCCCATAGTATCTGGTACCCTGCCCCTTCTCCCAAGTATGAGGCCTTTGTGTACAGTGTAGACCAGTCCCTCATTCAGCTAGAGACCTTGAAATGTCTCCATTCTGTGAAGACTGGAGATGAGCAGCCTAATGGTAGAACAAAAGAGGAAGCTGCGTATTGTACCCAAAGGATTTGGGAAAGACCTCCTACTTGCACCCTAACCCTCTGGCCCTAGAGAAATGATGGGCTCTATGCCACTGGCACCAACATAATACAGCTAATACCAGTTATTTTTGCTCCAGTGTTGAATTAGATTCTTAGCTTAAAATCCTCACGCAGCAGGTTTGTAGATCCCGCTGAAGATTCTGGCACAATTTCAGTCCTAGTACAGGCAGCTTCAATAAGACATGGGCCAGGGGACTGAATTGAAGGCATATTTCTTTTTATCAAGGTTGACTGAAAGAAAGTAGCCACCAGGAGGTTCTGACAGCTCAGGACTGGGTGACCCTGCCCCGGCAGCTCTGGCCCTTGGAGCCCAGCCAGGGCAGACACTAGAGAGGAGTCTCTGTACAGCTACAGATGCCAGGGCTCAAGATGCATAATCCAGAGCTTGACAGCTGCCAAACTAGCCCCCCGAGTGCCCAAATGAGTTGGCTCTTCTGAAGGAGATGACAGGAAGGAACCAGAGGGATTGCTGTGGCTCCTCTCCAAATACAACATTAAAGAGAAGTTAAGAGAACATTGCAATTTCCTCTATATTTTAAGAAGCTCAAAGAACCATGCAATAATCTTAACCCAGTGTATCATTGCAATATCTTGAGGAGGTGGTGAGCTAAATTCTGTATAATTTTTGTGCCTCTTTTCCATTCTTAAAGCATTCATTCATTCAATTCATTGCTACTACATGGCAAGTAGCAAGACTACAGAGGTTAAATAAAAGTATAGTCATTTACTTTAAGGTAGTGGTTCTCCAATGTTGTGAACACAGCCCACATAGGAGGGGCTGAAGGCTCTGTGGCTCACCAGCGTCACCCTTTTCCCTCTTTCAGTGGCCAGAAATTTGAGAAGGTGAGTATGATGAATTCACTTTAAAATTAGTGATATATACATGGCTTATATTTGAAATAATTGTCTACTCTATAGGCTAAGATAATTTTGATGCACGTACACATTTCATCCTGCTATAGGATTAACCAAACAACTCAAAGTAAATTGATTGATGATGAAGTTAAATTAATAATAATTGTTTACTAATTTTTTTAATGTTTTATTTATTTCTGAGAGAGAGAGAAACAGCTTGAACAGGGGAGGGTCAGAGAGAGAGGGAGACACAGAATCCGAAACAGGCTCCAGGCTCTGAGCTAGCTGTCAGCACAGAGCCTGACCCAGGGCTCGAACCCACGAACCGTGAGATCATGACCTGAGCCGAAGTCAGACGCTTAACCGACTGAGCCACCCAGGTGCCCCAATTGTTTACTAATTTTAACAAATGCAAACTACATCCAGTTTATAGTCTTGATAATGTGCTGGTAATAAAGTGTTTTCCTCCCAAATTCAAAATCCCATCTATTTGCTTGCATGTGTGTAGAGGAGGACCAACATTGCATGGCAGCCAGATTACTTAGCAGAAAACTGAATGACTTAGAAGTGTGTACTCAGAAACACTCATTTTCTTTGGCAAATGCTGGGTGTTAGAAACTTCTGGCACACTTGGTATTTTACTAGCAAGTAGTCCCCAGTGATACATTAAGATGTATAGTATTGACTTTCACTATCCCTAAGGACCTGGAAAAAGTGTTCTTTTTGGATGTGTGCATAGTTAATTTGAGAATTACTCAAATAAAGATATGCATTAGAAGATACGATGGAAGAAGGCAGGGAAGTGCCCAAATACCTAAGTAATGAGGGAAGATTTCTTTTGATTGGTGCTTTTTGGCTTATTAGCTGATAATGATAGCATAGGGATTTTACAGGTGAATGGAATACAAACATGTTTAGGAATACTTAGAGGCTCATTCTAGGGGAAGGAAACAGAATATATAGGGATGAGAGGAATAGAATGATCTATGGGTTCATGGTCCCTTACTTGAAATTTTGAAATCTCAAAAGCTTTAAAACATGAAGGTTTTTCTTAACTCATTTGGCAACTTTTGACCTGAAGTGATGTGAGGTTTTATGTAGTTTCTTTTTATTCCTCTTAGTGGTAGTATTCACACATCTAATTGCAGAAATATTAATGTGTCAATTATAGGGTATATTATTATACCCTACCAGGAGTTGCATAAAATATA
This sequence comes from Crocuta crocuta, assembly GCF_008692635.1. Taxonomy (NCBI): domain Eukaryota; kingdom Metazoa; phylum Chordata; class Mammalia; order Carnivora; family Hyaenidae; genus Crocuta; species Crocuta crocuta. The sequence goes on along the minus strand of NW_027530209.1, from coordinate 417,124 downwards.
TGCTACATGGACTATAATACTTTTATAAAAAAAGAAAATTCCTGAATTTCAAAACATATCTGGCCCTAAAGGTTTCAGGTAAGGGAATATATACCTTTGGGTAGCTCCAGACATTTCATTATGTTTTGGAAACAAGGGACATTTGGAGGCATGGTGGGAGATAGGATGAAAAAAGCAGGCATTATTCAAATGTACTGGTTTTCTAGGGCTTCCATAACAAAGTACCTGGGTGGCTTCAGCAACAGAAATCTGTTGTCTCATGGTTCTGGAGCTACAAGGCTGAGACCAAGATGTTGGCAGTTGGCCCCTTCTCAGGGCTGTGGGGAGAATCTGTTTCAGGTCTCTCTCATTGGTTTGTGGATGGCTGTCTTCTCCCCATGTCTCTTTACATAGTGTCCAAATTTATTTTTTGTAAGGACACCAGTCAGATTAGGGCACACTCTACTGACTTAATCTTAAATTACATCTATGAAAACCTCGTTTCCAAATGAAGTCACAGTCTGAGATACTGAGGGTTAGAACCTAAACATACGAATTTTGGGGGTACACAGTTCAACTTTAACTCTCCACATCCTGCCGTTCTCAGTTCCTTCAGTTTCTTATATAACTAGACTGAAGATAAAAGTGTTGCTTCTCTAATAGTTATTCATCATCTTTGGGCATTTATTAAGCATTTAATATTCGCAAAATCTGTAAGTTAATTATTGTTTCCTTATTTCTAAGAATGACTCAGAGAGGTTCAGTAACATCCCTAAGGTTACATAGTAAGTAGCAGACTTGTGATTCAATCTTAGGCTTTCTACCTTGGTAGACAAGCTTTGGATTTTTGCCCACATATTGGAAAATGGTTAAACCAGTAGAGAAACCTGTCTCCCATACTTCCTCAGGATGGTATGTAAAACCTCCTTTCCCCCTTTGCTGCTCACATCAGGAGTGTGGATTTTTCAGTTATAGGGTGTATGTATCTGGTAGGTGGTCCTACCATCTCTTTGGTGCTTTACACTGTCAGCTCTGATCCACACAGTGACTCTGTAAGCCTGCATGTCAAGGTTTCCAATTCCTTCCATTCTGTTTCACCAGGTGAATTTCTACCTTATTGCACCTCCTACCCCTCTAGTCCCCTCCTCTTGCTATAAGTCAGTGATTCAGCTGAGATGACTTAACGCAGATTACACACTCTAAAAGAAATTTACTTTACTGTCTTATTTTACCAATGCATTGTGGTCAGTTTAATTCATATGCCCCATATGTCCTCTGTCCCACACAGAAGGAGCTGCATACTAAGTTCCTCTTCTCCCTTTCCAAAGAACATTAGAATTAACAGAGCATTGCAGAAAGTATGTGTGTGCATATGTGTTTGCACACATACATACATATGCTAGAGATAGTGAGAACAGGAGCGAGAAAGAAAGAGACAGAAAGAGATGGTTTGTAGTTTACAAAACACTTGCCAGCAAAAGTGACCTTTTTCACTAGTTTCTGATTTAGCTGGGTTGAAACTGTTTCCCAGGAGGACTGATTTTGAGTGAGGCAAAAAGTCTGCATTTCTGGGCAGATGCGTCTAGGTGGGAGGTGGGATAAATAAGAGAACAGTTCTGCAGAACTCCCACTAGTCTGTGTGATTCTGCTTCATCATCATCAATTAATATTTATTGAGTGATAGATCATGGGGCACATGACACTGAATGCTGTTCCAAAGGGTAATATTTTATTTCCTGCCATGGGATCCTGGAGAGTTGCTACATTTCACAGCTAAATGGTGGATACTTGAACAGTTGGTTAAAGAGACTCCAGTCATCTATTGTTTATAAAATTACTTCACAGTCTTTGGAATCAAGAGAAACCTTTTATAAGTATGTATCAGTTTTAGCTAATAATTATAGAGAGAAAGAAGAATATATATATATATTACAGTAAAAACTAGCTTTTTTTTCCTGTTGTTAAGAATATAATAATAATATAACTCATGGACTCTGTGTTGCTTTTTACCAAGACGTTCTAAAGTGCTTTAGATAAGGCCTAATATACATTCAGAATCATTGCTGGGAAATGTGTTTATTGCAGGTATTATCATCTTCCCCATTCTATAGTTAGGAGAACTGAGACATTGAGCATTTTAATGATGTTAATACACTCACATATGGAACATGGATCTATTCACATAGGCCCTCCAGGCCAGGACAAATTGAATAAAATATAAATTTCTCTTTCTTGTGGTCCATGGGTTACTACTACTCTGTAGCTGTATTTTCCTCTTTTTTTTTAAAATTATTTTTTAATGTTTTATTTATTTCTGAGACAGAGAGAGAGACAGTGTGAGCAGGGGAGGGTCAGAGAGAGAAGGAGACACAGAATCTGAAACAGGCTCCAGGCTCTCCGCTAGCTGTCAGCACAGAGCCCGACGCGGGTCTCGATCCCGCGAACCCTGAGATCGTGACCTAAGCGAAAGTCGGATGCTCAACCGACTAAGCCACCCAGGCACCGCTATAGCTGTGTTTTCCTCTTAATCTTCCCTCTTCCCATCTTACTGTCTTGCCCCACCCCCACCCGGCCTCTCTCATGATCCTGTGCACGTATCTGGTATTCTTGCCAAGCTAGATGATTCATAATACCTCTTAGTCATCTATTTTTCTGACACCAAATGTTTGCTTTTACTGTTTTCTCATCTGTATCATTATATGCTATTATCCAAGTTCTGCTTGCTTAAGTCTCAGGCATTTTTATGGAGCTCTCAAATCACACCTCTTTTCATGGTCTTTTAGATACCCCTTCCTTTTCATCATTAGGAAGTTTTCCTTTTTCCCCTCTGCTCCCATTACACATCTTCTGGATCATCTCTCATAACCCTCCTCTTGCCTCATTTCTCACACGCTATCTACGTGGGATTTGCTTATTAGTGGGGGAATATTTCAGACATGGGTCTTCTCTTGGACCTTGCGGCATTTGAATAATCAATCAACAAGCCAATCACTCAACTAAGAACATTTGCTCACTTGTCCACTGTAAAGTAACAACATAAACATAAATCAAAAGAGCATGATAGTGACCTCAAAAGATTATTTAATATTGTTTTTGCTGATTAGGAATCAAAATGTTTTGTATGAAGTGTCATTTGAAAGTCTTCAGTTATTATCTGGGGCCCAGAAATATCTTGATCCCACTGAGATTTTCATTAAGTTGAAAAGTAATGGTGTTTTCTCAAGGAAAGTATTTGCACACAGCCAACACCTGAGTGGGAGAATTGTTTTATCCAAATTATTGGTGCCTTTACATACATGTCCAAGTATATAAGCGGCCAAGAGTAAGTAGAACTGTAGAGTCTTTGGAGTTTAGAACTTTAATAAGAAGTAGAAGAGAGACAAAAAGAATGAATCTCTTGTCCTTTATTCACACTCAAATGGGTTTATCTATTTATCTGTCTCTGCCATGATAGCTAATATATATTGAGTTCTGTTGTTTGTTTTCTTAGGTTCTTTTTTTCCTCCCCAGTTTTTTTTTTCCTTCCAAGTTTTAATTTAAATTCCAGTTAGCTGGAGTAGTGTAATACTACTTTCAGGTGTACAATATAGGGACTCAGTACTTCCATACAACTCTCCATACTCATCACAACAAGTGCACTCCTTAATCCCAACACTTATTTCACCGATCCCCCTAACCTCCCTCCCCTATGAGAACTATCACTTCTTTATAGTTAGGAGCCTGTTTCTTGGCTTGCCTAGCTCTATGTTTTTCTCCTTTACTTGTTTGTTTTGTTTTTTAGGTTCCACATGTGAATGAAATCGTATGGCATTTGTCTTTGACTGAGTTATTTCATTTAGCATAATACCCTCTAGCTCCGTCCATGTCATTGCAAATGGCAAGGTTTCATTCTTTTTATGGCTGAGTAATATTCCATTGTATATCTATACCACATCTCCTTTATCCAGTCATCAGTCAGTGGACATTTGGGCTCTTTCCATAATTTGGCTATTGTTGATAATGCTGCTCTAAACATCGGGTGCATGTATACCTTTGAATTATTATTTTTATATCCTTTGGGTAGATACCTAAGAGTGCATTGCTGGATCATAGGGTAGTTCTGCCAAATGGGTTTATAAAGCTTTTTAATCAAACAAAACCATGAATAGCTGCAGAGAGGTTCAATATCGAGGTAGCTAGATATTGATTTCTCGAAGGTAGCTAGAAAAGAAAGAAGGCAGATATTTTTCTATCATGATCTCTCATTTGGTCACCTTAGGCTTTGTTGTTGTTTAGGGTTCAATTTGATAGGATTTATCATTTAATATCTGAGAAAGCATATCTCAATTAATAAATTAACATTAATTGATAGATTCAATCCACAAATATTTACTGAGCACCTATTTTGTGCAGCAGGCATAATGTGAGGCACCAAGAATATAGTAGTGAAGAAGACAGGGGCAGTATGTGCCCTAACTGAGCTTGTTGACTAGTGTAGGTAATAGCGGTTGAGCAGTGAGCAATAGTAGCATATGACCAGGCTGTTACAGGGGAATGACAGGGTGCTTTGGGAGAGCTATATGCAGATGCAGGGGCCCCTCTGTAAGTTGGGAACTGAAGGCTAAGTAGAAGTCAGTTGGTCAGAATGAGAAGAGGATCATAAGCAGAGGAAAGGACATGTGTGAAGGTCTGGGATGAAAGTGAATGTGGCGTGTGTAAAGATCCATGTGTCTACAGCACGGAAGCGGTGGGGATGGGGTGTGGGGGTGGGGAGATGGGTAGGGGGACAGGTTCTATTCAGTGCTTCCTGGTTGTGAGTTTTTTTGGGGGGGAGCCCACTTTCTGAATAAGGGAAAGAGAAGCAGAATCTGGAGTGGTTCTTGCATAATAGCTTTTACATGTGCTGCTTAAGATCTGACTGAGTGTGGAGCATATACACAAGGACTAAAGAGGTGCTCTGATTATTTCTCTCCAAAAATTAAAAAAAATAATGTTTTTGTTTATTTTTTGAGGAGAAAGAGACAGAGCATGAGGGCAGAGGGGCAGTGAGAGAGGAAGACACAGAATCCAAAATGGGTTCCAGGCTCTGAGCTCTTAGCACAGAGCCCAAAGTGGGGCTCAAACTCAGGAACTGTGAAATCATGACCTGAGCCAAAGTCACTTAACTGACTGAGCCACCCAGGTACCCCAAAATGTTTGTTAATGTTTATTCATTTTTGAGAGACAGCGAGTGCGGGGAGGGGTAGAGAGAGGGAGACACAGAATCTGAAGCAGGCTTCAGGCTTTGAGCTGTCAGCACAGCCTGGTGCGGGGCTTGAACCCTTGAACCATGAGATCATGACCTGAGCCAAAGTTGGATGCTTAATCTACTGAGCCACCCAGGCACCCCTGATTATTTCTCTTTTAAAAATAACATATGGCACTAGAATACGGATCCCTCCCAGAAGAGATCTCCACCCACATTTGTGCCTGGGCTTCTGTTTATGGAAATAGTAGAGCAGAGCTCAGGGAAAGGGGAGAGGAACAATATTGATTTTTCTTACGCTCTACTAGAGACGTTTACACAGAGGCAGTTCCTGGCAGTTCTTTGTGTTAACATGCACTGGGGAGCAGGCCATGGAGGTGATTTCTGACATCTGTAAAGAACTATTAGGAGTGAACAGAGCTGCTTGGGACTGTGTTTTGGTAAACAAAATCGTATTGAAACTTGGAAGTTTCACATATGTTTGATGCCCTGAAGCAGTTTCTTTTCGCCATTGTGTTATTTGTCAAACACGCAGATAAAATGGAGGTAGAAATAGCAATGCTTAGGTGCTGAATTTTAGTAGCTGTATTTGTGGTACTTTGCAAGCCCAGGGTATCCCCCCTCCCTTTTAGATCATGACACAGTACTTAGTGCATGGTAGGTGTGCAAAGATAATACTGGATTGAAGTTTAAATTTGAATATATCGCTTTTTTCTTTAACTTTATTTATTTTTTTAATATAGTTTATTGTCAAGTTGGTTTCCATATAACACCAGTGCTCATCCCAACGAGTGCCCTCCTCCATGCCCATCATCCATTCTCTCCTCTCCCACCCTCAGTTTGTTCTCAGTAATTAAGAGTCTCTTATGGTTTTCCTCTCTCCCTCTCCTTAACTATTTTTCCCCTTTCCCCTCCCCTACGGTCCTCTGTTACATTTCTCCTGTTCCACATATGAGTGAAAACATATGGTATCTGTCCTTTTCTGCCTGACTTATTTCACTTAGCATAATACCCTAGATCAATATGGAATTCAAGGAAAACCCCAGATTTATTTTCTTTCATATTAAAAACTGTGCATTTCCTTCTTTTGCACTGTCCCTAGTACTGAGCTGGGTGCTGGATGTGTACTACATGTTGGCATGGTGAAGGAGTGTGGTTCCAATTACGAGTAGCATCAGAAATGTCCTCATCATCAATGGCACAGTTGCTACGCTGTCTCACTTTTCCCAAGGTGTTTTCGTATGTATCTGTCCCAAATCATAACAGTTATCAAAAAAAGAAGAAAGGCTATTGATAGTGAAAACAGAGAATAATTTGTAAAATATACATTTATTTTCTATCTCCATGTGGCTCCTTCTAATCCATGGAGTTTGGAACCCTGCAAGTTTGTGCTTAAACCTGTGTTTTATTGGGAAGAATACAGGGCACGTTCTTAAATTCTCTGGATTTCCCCCGCGTGGGTACTCCTACCTCCTGACTATAATTTTTGTTTCCAAATGGATACAGTACCAATTTCATAGGATTTTGTGACAATACAATGAGATCTAGTTTTTATGTGTGGCAGGTAGCAGAAGGCCTGCATGGAGAAGGGATCTTTAATTTGTTTATCTCTTCTTCCCATCACTTTCTCCTTTGCTCTGAAGGTCCAGGCTCCTCAGTAGTATGGTTCACCCTCAGTAGTATTATTTATGTGTTCTGAAGTATTTATTATTTTGCCAAGGATAGATAGAGGCTTACTTTTTGGATACTGTAGAAGGGCAAGCATTTCAAAATAAATTATGTCATTGAAGTTATACGAGGTATGTTAAATACATTCAAAAAACACACTTTAAAATGGTGAAGCAAATAACATAGATAAAAATTAAAACTGCACTGTTGCATATATAGATAATTCCAAAATATTAAGTATTACCTATTTTATAAATTACTTGCTCAAATTCAGAATGGCCTCACCATATTGCTTGATTTAGTAGCAACCTTTCCCCAACACTGCAAATGCTATTTTGTTTTTAGCAGTGAGCACGTTTAAACTGAAAACACATTTGAACTAGGGGATTTCAAGGAGAGAAAAAAAGACTATACAAAGAAAGTTATAATACGGAACAAGCACATTCACTGCTTTTTTTGCTATGAAATTGAACTGTCAATACTTCTGTCTTGATAAATTGCAAAACACCGTCTTTCTACTGCTTTCTTTTCTTTTTCCCCTCCTTTTTTTTAAAAATTTTTTTTAATGTTTTATTTATTTCTAGGAGAGAGAGAGAGAGAGAGAGAGAGAGACAGCGTGAGCAGGAGAGGGTCAGAGAGAGAGGGAGTCACAGACTGAAACAGGCTCCAGGCTCTGAGCTGGCAGTCAGCACAGAGCCCGACGCGGGGCTCGAACCCACGAACCACGAGATCATGACCTGAGCGAAAGTCGGACGCTTAACCGACTAAGCCACCCAGGCGCCCCTCCCCTCCTATCTTTTTACTGTTCATATTTGTGTACTTCACTTGGAAGTCAGGTATGGGCTGAAGGATGTTGCCATAGAAAAATCAAGAAAAAGGCAAATGAGAGCGTATTGATTTTCTCTATTTGTTAATGTGAATATATATATTGAAATGGAAAAGCTTGTGAGAAACTATCTAAAAAACTCAATGCTTCCGTATCAAGTAGCTATAGATAAATGTGCTAGTGTTACTTCGCCACTTTGTTCACAGTAACACTCAGCAATAATTATTTATATAAAGGTAAGCATAGTATAGATTCCCTATTATTTAAAAAGGATGAGAGTATAGACACCAAATTTAAAAGTGAGAAACCTGTACTGAAAAAGCTACTTGACCATGGTGTCATGAGACTCTGGAATAATCTTCCAATCTTTCATGCTGACCTGGATGAGGTACTCAGAAAATCCATTGCAGTGATCCATCCTCTCCTGCCAGTAGCTAGACAACTTAAAAGAAAGGTTTTTTTGCAAGTCACTGTCTGACTTTTCCAGGCAATTCAAGAATTTCTTTTTAAGGGGAAAAAAAGCTGCATTTGTTTTCCTTCAAAGCATTTTTGTTCTATGATTGAGATGACATGGTTTTTGGACTGCTCCCTGCAGGAGGAGAAGCCAGACGGAAGGCAGCTTTCTCTCAGCTCTGGCAATTATAACAAAGTCATAAAACCCCAGGTAAATGGGAACTCTTTAAACATTTGCAGATATAAATCCGACACAGTAGGAAAGTGACCCAAAGGGAAGTGCTTATTGATCCATTTTCCCCCAAAGCTGTCAGTGACGAATGAACATCATCTAATTTAATAGGAAAGGCTCCAAGCCTGCAACCTTGCAGGTACTCTCCCTGGCCTTTCTTGGGTGGCTGTTTGACTATGACCAAGAAACTTAACCTTTTCAGGTATCATTTTCTCCATCTGTTAATGGGGATAACAGTGTCTCAACTCTGAGCCTTCCTATCTAAGGCAGTTTAGAGAAATGTGCTGTTGTGTTGTGTTGTATCATAAACATATTTCTTGCCAGGTTTTGTCACTTCATTTTCTCCTCAGTAGGGTCTTGTCCATCATTGTTGATTTCATTCTGTCCTAGAGTACAAAGCAGTGAAGGGAGACGTTTCAGAGTTGTGTCATTCGCATGTAGTCAATTGAGACAGCCACAAGAAATTCTGACATCCCTGCCACANCCCCCGCAGTTAGAAAACAGGGCCTAGAGCTATAGAAGAGACATAACTTGATCAGGTATAATGTTTTCCCTGTCAGTGTTCAGATTGAATCCATCAATAAATACTTTCTAAGGCAATTCTGTTATGTATGAGGCACAGTTCTAGGAACTCTGGCAGAATCCCAACCATGTATGAGTGCTGTGCACTTAAGGACCCCAGAGAGCTCAGACGAGCCAGCCCACTAACAGACCACCAAAGTGCAAAGTGCAGTGTACCTGCCATTAGCATCACTGATGTCCCAGTCTGTTTGAGAGACATGACATAAATTCACTGTCAGAGAATATTAGGACCTGTCCATATCTAGATCTCCTGTTGTTTTAGAACATACAGAAATACTACACCTCCCAGCTTCTTTGTTGGTAGGTGGGCTATGTGACTAGTTCTAGCCAGTTATGTATTAGTGGCTGTGATGTGTTCTCTTCTGGGTTGGAACACTGAAGAACTGGAAAAGGTACCTCCAGGCTTTCTCTTCCTTTGCCATGGTATCTTTGAGGGTCAGGTGTTGAGATGACAGCATCTCAAGATGGAGGGAGCTTGGACCTCTGAGCCCCTAAATGGTGAAGAGATCCTAAGTAATCCTCATTGGGCTTTATATGAGTGGAAAATAAACTTTTGAAAGATTACACAATTTAGATATGGGGTTTCTTATTTAGATAGCACACCATAGTCTGGCCTATTCTGCTTAATGAATTACAGGAATTAAATGGGAATAGAAGATAAGGGCAAATAAAAATATTGGCCAAATGAGATGTAAGGCCAGTAAGTTTCCTTAGCACAAGGAGGGATGTCAATGTACATGGAAGTGGTTTTAAATATATGGAAGACTTGGATGGGAGGAGGACAGGGGAATGAGGAAAGATGTTCTGAGAAGGCAGTAGTGCAATATTGTGAGCCAAGGCTTCCACGGCTGCATGGGAGAGTCTCAGAGTAGGACTCTGGCACTATTGCCTTGGGTGGGGGAAGAGAAAGAAAACAAAAGTTCTTATCATTAAATATTAAAAGCTATTAGTTTGTATGCACAAAGCTCATCATTGTTCTTAATTAAGAGGCCGTGTTTCAAAATTAGGGCTGCAATGCATTACTCATATTCAGAGTAGAGAATATCAGCCTTTATTACTTGAAAGAGAACAAGAAAAGTTATAACCTAACAGACACAATAAGGACCTCTGGGCAATAGGAGGCCATTCTTGTGAAATCAGTGGTACTAGCTTGAGTCTAGCTCCATCCCTTCAGTCTGCTGGGCTTCTTTTCTAGAGGTGCGCACACAGTGTTGGCAGTGCCAGCATATTTTATTGCTCAGCATTTGGGCCTGTAAATCAGTTTTCATACAATTGAATGTAATGACTAGTTATGTTACAACATTGCTAAAAGTCTCATAGAAAATGGATCCAATCTATTTTATGCAGTTAATATTATTTTATTGAGTATGCATTATTGATTTTATAGAGTGGATAATTCTTTGAGAGATATGTGCCTGAATTTGTCTCAGCTCTGGCACCATTCTTTAAAAAGCACAGAAGATGCTGGTGATGGTCTTAAAATTCAAGTCCACATTTTGTGATTGTTAACTTTATTCCTTTGTCATTTAGGTTAATTTCCTCCTGGGCTCCAGAAAACTAATTTTCCTATTTAATGGCTGAATTGCCAGCTCAATTACAGACTGGTATCCTCAGTCTCTACTTCCTGTAAATGGCCAAAGCTAGATCCACTGCTGCTTCCTACCTGCATGTCCAGACCCCTTGTGCACCCAGTCCCTCTGACAGTGAGTGTGATTATCCTAGGCTTTGAACTCAAAAGCCTGGCTTCTCTACAGTCAGCTGGCCATTTGTGGGGTTTCCCTTCAGAGAGTGTTATGATGTGATATAGAACCTTGGCTCTGGAGGCAGATGGAGCTTGATTCCAGTCTCAGCTCTGTTACCTTATTTACGTTGTACGAATCAAGATAGCTCTTCATGATTGGCTTTCCTCATTTGTAAAACGGGAATAATGCAGGAGTAGCTGTGAGAATTATAAAAGATGATATGTTTCATATTTGAAGATAACATGCCCTCAAAAGATCATTGCATGAATGAACCTAACTAGCAATGCTGGGAGCTGCTATTTCAGGACTTGCTGTGGCTAACCTGGGCCTGATTTGGTGTCCATTAAGCCTACATCTTTAAGAGTTAAGGCAGGAAGCTTATTGCTGCCTCTCACATGTATTACATTATGACAGGCACACTCAGAATTCTCTATTTGGGAGAGATGTTGGTAATTTGACTTCTGTCATATCTGTACCTTGAAGCTAGGGAACCTCCAAATCCAGGTGGCCCTATATGAAAATTCTTAGAGTAGTTTACCTTTTAATTTTCAGTTTGTATGAAAATTACTGAAGGATTTGATAAATATGTTTCTTCAATAGCCCTTAAATGAGAATTAAGTACAATTTGCTCTCTACTAATATTTCTAAAGCTACTCGAGGGAATACTAATTCTCTAATATGGTCTAAGTGTTCTTAGAAAGAAAAAAAAAGTAGGATTCTAAGGATTAAATACATTTGGGGAACATCAAACTAAATATTTTTTTTTCTTTTAGTTCGGTATTCTAACTTGTACCTTGCATCTCTAGGAAACCAGACATAGAGTAGGCAGGCAAAAATATTTGTTTCATAAATGTGTAAATAAATGAATGGCTGAGTTAAACTGAGATTACTGTTCTTAGATCTAGTTTTGGAGCCTCATCACCTTTCCTTTTTGTCCCCTACCTCTCATCTCTTACTTACATGGTCCTGGACCTGATTTCTTCTCCTTCCCCACTAACAATGTATTTTTAGTCCTCTATGCTCTGTCTCAGTTTTGAGGATGTGAGAGGAAACACCAATATTCCTGGTATATTAAAGATTTAGGAAAGCTATTTCCATGCTTGTGAGTCCTTAGAGTGTGGATATAGTGACCCTAGCAATTACTGAGAATTACAGTAACCTCTGGAGTCCTGACTGTTTTCCCCCTGGGATGCAAAGCCCTTAAAAGGAGCACTCCAGGCAGGACTTGCCTATAGTGGTCAGTCTGAAGGTCTGCTTCAGAGATTCACGTACTCTGTCCTTCTCCTCCTTACTTAAACAGACTTATCAATTGCTCTTTAAAAATCACAAAGTGGCTTGTTAGTTTGTTCCTCTACTTTTTGCCCAAGTATGGGGCTCTCTGAGAAACAGAGCACTGCCTTTGCTTTAGAGAGAAAATGCAGAAGTGTCTTGACAGAGGCAAGGCACAGGCAAATATATCATTGTGCTTGGGTGATATAGGATATCACAGTCTTGGATTTCTGTTCTTCTGCCGGCCAGGACCACTATGACAATAATATATCATCAGGAAGTTTCCTACAGTTATTTCCCCCTAGAATTTCCAAAAGGAAGTGCATAGGATTTTCCTGCTACCTGAAATTCAGTTAAACCAGACCTGATAACCCTCTCTTCTCTCTAATAGCTGGAAGAATATGGCCATTGGGTAGGAGAAAGTGAGACCATTTTGAGTGGCAGCTCCTTATTATGCAGAAATTCGGGCTGGGGTCATATATCGACCTGTCACCTCATGTGCAGAGCACCAGGTGTCAAAAGCCTAATCCATGCAAGATGACTGGGCAGTAGATAGGGAGGAGGAGGCTCAGTGAAGCTCAGATGGTCTCTGTGTTGCCTTCAGGATTTTATCTTCAGGGCATGTGGCTGGTTATCCCTGCTTCCACATCTTTTCCTTTTAGATAAAAATAACAAGTCCCTCATTAAAAGAAAATGACAGCAGGTATGCCTTTGGCAAACTGACAGAGAAGACCAGTCCAGCCCACACAATCAGAAGGGGAGGACTTATGTCATTAGTTGAGAGCAGGACTTAATCATTTATAAGTTTGGCATGAATTAGTACAGGTGGACACTTTTGGATGAAGCTTTTCTGTGAGCCCCCAGTGGCATACTTTCATGGATCCAGAATCTGGCAAAGGGGGAAATGAATTTGTTGGGTTAGCCGAATCTTTGACATGTCCTCCAAATAGCTTATTCATCCAGGTTCCAACCTGAAATTGTTTGGCAGATACTTATCTCTCCTTAAGAGGCCCAGCTACAGTGATTAAACATGGCAAAGAGATATCCACAACTTGACTTACTTTTCATTGGGAGAGTTAGGGAAAAGAAGGAGCATGGGATGTGGGAATTGACCAGATGGATTTTGATCCACTGTTAATGATCCGTGACATGCTAACTAACTATTTCTAACTGACTGCTTGGTGAAAAGAGTTTCTTAGGGAAGAGGCTTCCCTCTTTGGACTATTTTCTTTGCTTCAGTCTTCACTTTGTAGCTGACAGAACTCACAAGGGTGGCTCTTTGACCCAGCTCCAAAAGCACAGTAACTGGTGCTTTGAATGAGATAGGAGCTGTAGTGGGAAGGGGCAGTTTCATTTATAGAAAACAGAGGTGAGAGGAGGGAAAGAAACAAAAGCTTCTACTGCAAAGGGCCCTTCCTCCCCTGAAGGGCGAACATGGAGGACTGTGGTGATGCCCACTACCAGCAGCACAGATTGTGCCCTTCCCCACAGTGCCTGGGCTGCCGCTCTGGTGCCCGCTCAGCAGGGAGCAGGAGTGGGCGGGAGCGCCCACGCAGCCTGGGGCTGCAGGCTGGACATATTTCAGGAGAATGTGGTGGGATTTAGGCATGGCTTTGGATTGCAGAAACGCTTTTGTTTTTCCAACAGATTGCATCCCACAAGTAAACAACACTCACAGACACACCATTCGTTTTAACATGAAATCTGCACAGATGAAGTGTAAGGCATGGACCATATTGAATTGTCTTTGTTTTAGGACTCTTTGTCTGGAATGATGCCTCATTTGCATTTGAAAAATATGTCCTTTTCTGCAGTGATCTCTTCCCCCTCATTTTCTTTCAGGGATCAGTTCCAGTTTACAATTGAGAAGCATGAAATTTTTACTTTGTTGAAGGGTAGAATGAGTGGGTTAGTGGCTGAAAGGAGAGAAGTCAAGAAAATTGTATCTACTTGTTTAATATTTTGTTTATCTTAAAGTTGAGATATCTGTTTGACTTATCCAGAGTGGACCTTGAGCGAAGAACAAAAGCTTACAAGACAAAAAGAGAAAATCATTTTTCTTTTACTGTCGTAACAAATTTACCAGTTTAGAATGACACCCAACTACAAGTCAGAAGTTCAGCAGGGCCTTCGGGATTCTTTGGTTAGGGTCTCATCATGCTAACAATCAAGTTATCAGCTGGGGCTGCAGTTCTTGTCTGAGATTCAGGGTCCTTTTCCAAGTTCATTGGTTATTAGCAGAGTTTAGCTCTGTGCAGCTGTAGTACTGGTCTCTGTTTCCTTGGCACATGCCCCTTTAATCATCAAGTCAACAGTGGCACATTGAAAACTTCTCATGCTTCAAACCTCTGACTTTCCTTTCTGCCACATCTGATTTCCTCTTATACCATTAGCTGAGAGAAAGCTCTGCTTTTGAGGGCTCATGTAATCATCTCAGGCTCACAATCCATGTCTCCCTATTTTAAGGTCATTAATTAGAAACCTTAATTACATATGTAGAGTCCCTTGGCCACTTAAGTTAGCATATTCATGGTGTGGCACCAGGGGGACCAAAATTCTGCCTGCCTTCTCCAGTGGGGGAAAAGGGGTTTAAGGCAGGAGGCATAACAGGACTGAAGGTGTGGGCACAGTGTATATGAAAAGGGAAAGGGAAACATGGCTAGGATGTTTAGCATTTTTATAGTTGTTTGTATATTCCAGTGTTCCAGAACACTGGAAATAAGTAGAATAGTTAGGAGTTATGATGGGCCAAGACACATTCTTTATGCTGTTAAGAAAGGGTTTCACTACTAATACAGCATACTGGAAAAGTGGGGACTGAGAGATCAGAAGGACTGTGTTAAGCTTTTGTTTTTGCTATTTATTAAGTTTATTGCCTTGGCCAGATTATTTAATTCTGCTAAGCTTGAGTTTTCAAATATGCATAATGAAAATAATAATACTTTCTAGCTTACAGGAATGGCGGGAGGTTGAATGAGCTAGGGAATATCCTGGCATATAAGCAGTAGTCAGTAAATGTCTGCAATTTTTATTATTACTTCCTTTTTCCCTTGTATCAGAAAAATGTTTCAGAATAATTCATATCAAGCTGGGAGTGGTTTGAATTTAGTTTCTATTCTCTCTCTTCCATCAGGTAGTTATGCAGTTTTCCCTTCTTTGTGTTACAGTTTTGTCACATTTAAAATGAAGATGATGTTAATTATGCTAATCATGTCAAAAGTAAGTTGGTGACATTAGAGCACTTTGAAAGAATCACTGGTTATTTATGAAATGTATATGATTGTATAGAGTAAAGCTATCCTGATTTCTTTTAGCTCATTCTTTGAGTCACCCTACAACTAATGGAAGAAGTCCAGGATATTTCCTGTGGGCCCATCATTCAGTAGGATATAGAGAAAACCAAATATCATGAGAAGCACGTTGGAAGTGAACTTAACTCATAGATGGGCAGAGTAGCTGTCTGGCTAAAGGATGTGAGTTGAGAGGTGTCAAACAGTCATACTTCCCCTAAAATCTTTTCTATCAACTGGTGGCAAACCTCAAATGCTAATATCAGAGATTTTTTTTTTCCTTTTCCAATATTAAGACCTCAAAAGCAACGTGGTGGAATATAAAGAATATTTCACTCAAAGCAGGATATCTGCATCCTACTTTAGTTCTGGAACCAATTAGCTATGAGTCATGTATCCTTTCTGGGTCCCATTTGTGAAAGACAAAGGTTGGTCTAGGATGATCTCTAAGGTTCTTTTCTTCCTTAAGATTCTAAGACTTTGACTGCTAAGAGAGGGTGGATTTGTAAAATCTTTGGTCTCAATGTGTAAAAGTTGAACAAGTTACATCCTAATAGCAACATATATTCCAGGAGGATTACTCTGGGGGCACAGGCAGAAGAGAAAGCTGTTGCAGGGTTTCTACAGGCCACAGAGGACACTGGCATGGATAGAGTCAGAGTTGGGTCTGAAGGGGCATGAAGGAGGAGGTGAGTCAATAGGGGAAATGGCCTCATGGTGAGTTGAGAGGAAGGAATGCCAATTATCTCCTTGCCCACTTTCCTCTGGTGATGACCTTTGATTGAAAAGATCATCTACTGGGGTGCCTGGGTGGCTTGGTGGGTTAAGTGTCCGACTCTTGGTTTTCACTCAGGTCATGATCTCATGATTCATGAGACTAAACCCCATGTCAGACTCTGTGCTGACAAAGCAGAGCCTGCTTGGGATTCTCTCTCTCCCCCACTTTTTTTCTGACTCTCCCCCGACTTGTTGTATACACGCTCTCTCTCTCTATTTCTCTGTCTCTCTCAAAATAAGTAAACATTAAAAAAAAAGGATCATGTATTCAGATATCTTATTTATACTATAAATTTATTAGCCTGTTTCCCAGGCTGAGTGAACTTTACTGATGAAAGCATCATCTATAAATGAGACTAATATTACTTTATTTGTCTGAAGGTAGGGGTCAAGGTACATAACTTTTTGAAATTCATTTAACAATGAAGTATATTTATTCTGGGACATACATGATCTCGTTTGCCTCAAAATAAGACAAGGAATTTAATTTAAAGTTTTATATGTTATAGTTTGAGAAAACTAGAATAAGGATCAGAAAACCTGATTATAGCCTTAGCTCTGGCACTAAAAGAGTTGTGGACTTGGACATTCTGTAACCATCTGGGTCTCATCTCTTATCAGTGATGTGGAGTTAATAATACCTGCCCTAACAGCCTATAAAGCTATATGAAGTGCTTTGCCCTTAGTAGATGCTCCATTACTATGAGCTATTATTTTTTCCAGCCCTGGAACAATACCTGGAAAATTTGAAACAGTCAAAAAATAGTTATTGAAAGAACAAGTGAGAAAAAAAGTTGTTGTGAATTTGAAAATAAGTCAATGTGTGCAGTGACACATAGGAATGTTACACTCTATTTGTTGAAGCAACGGTTTTCACATATACAGCAACATTCTAGAGAAATCCTTAAACTTTAAATGTCTCTTCTTAGCTCAGGTATCTCTTCTTACCTAAGTCAGGTGGATGTTATAATTGCTAGTGTTATCTCATCTCAGAGATACCTTCCCTGACCACCCTATCTAAAATAGAACTCTTCCAATTATTCTCTACCCTTTATCTTGCCCTATTTTCAATTTCAGCATATACTATCACCTTGACAAGTCTACTTTCATTATCTGACTGCTCGTACTGAATGTAAGATCCATGAAAATGGGCCCTTTGTCTGTTTTTGCCTTTTCTCATGAGTGTAAACTGGATTTGTACAACAGCACATAACACAGAGTAGGTACACAGGAAAGATGTTTAATTAATATCTTTTGGGAATGCCTCAGCTGTGATAATTATTTTTCTTAAGTGATCAAGCCCTTTTCACTCAGTCGTAAAACCAATATTACACCTAGTTTGAAAACAATAGCAATGATTTTTCCGATGGTTCCTATTAGGTATCATTGAGGGGAGATGGATCTTATGACCAGGACCTGGAAGCTGTTTGTCTATGGTTGTTTGTCCACTTAGGGATGGTCAGGATAATTGCTTCCCAAATAGAAATGCTCTCAATCCCGACAGGTACAGAGGTATCTAAGTTAGGGGAAACACTAGTGATTCTGCTCTGTGCCCCATAAAAAATTAATAGCCATAAAAGTCAAATTGGCTTCCTCACTAACAAATGAACTTTACTACTCACTTTAGCTTACAGACTCTTAGTAACTGATATGTAAAAAATACCAACTAGGGAAAGATATTTTCCTGCTTTATAGGCTTTAAAAAAACCATTTAATTCAATCTGGCACCCGGGCTGAATGTAAAATAGCTTCAGAGCAGTATTGATGGGACAACACATGATATAATTAAATCTGTGTATCAGTCCATCAAGTTTAAGATAAAAATCAATCACATGCAAACAGATACCTTTAGGCGGGAAAAGAAGCAAGTGTTTGCTTCAGCTCTGCTCCTATATTGTATCCTGTTGGTCTCTTGGAGCATATTCTCACCTGCTATAGGATTATCCTTTAGAATTTTTTGAGGGCCTGCTTTGTGTAGGACTCTGAATAAAATTTAAGGGTCTTTGAGCTTGCATTGAGATTTCAAAGTTAGCCCACTCTACAAATGACAGAAAGGGACTTTCCTATGTAGATCACTATGAATCAAAGAGCCGTGATCTGGGGCCTAAAACCCACCTGGGGAACTTGTTAAACTTGCAGATTCTTGAGCCCCATTACAAAGATTTTGATTATACTGATGGTGGTCCCAATGCCATACTTTGAAAAATAGTGTCATTTGCAGCCACAAGCCCTGAGTAAGAAGGGAGGCTCCATCATTCACAAATCCTATGGCCTTGGGCAAGATAATGAATCTTTTACTAAACCTCAGTTTTCTCATTTGTAATTCAAGCTTACAGATGATAAAGTATTCTGGATACATTCTCATCTAATCCTACTTTAGAGGATAGTATAAGAGTAAATGAGGCAATGTGTGTAAAACATTTAGCTCAGTCTGATAAATATTGTACTATCACTACTATCAGTAGCTAAGACTTACTGAGTGCTTACTGTCTGAGGGACACGGTTGCACGTGCTTTACATGTATTTACTCTTTTAACTCTCAGGTAGATAAGGTAGATACTGCAATTATGCCTGTTTTATACACTTGAGGAAACTGAGGCACATAGAGATTAAGTACCCTGTTTTAGACCACACAGCAGTGAAGTGGTGGAGCAAAGACAAGAATCCAGATTTGTGTGATATCAGACTGCACAAACTTTACCTGCTGTTAGTACTTATTTCCATGTGGAGCCCACCTAGCTTTCTTCTTATGGCTTTACATCTTCTCCACACTGAAGATGTCTTCCTAGCTCATCTGTCGTCCTTCTACATGTTCTGGTACCAATACATTTATCATTGAAGGGGAACTCAACACAGACATATACATGCTAAAATAAGAACCTACCTCATCGAATTTAAGAAGTGCAAATAATCTGCTATTCCAATACACACATACACACACACACACACACACACACACCAGTAGGTGAGAAATGAGAAGAATTTGTTTTGGTCTAGGATAGTATGCATCCTCAAGAGGAATCAGTAAGGAAGTATTTAAAAACCAAATTGAAAATTTAGTATCGTTGATGGCTAGTTATGGCTGGTGGGATTATGGGTAATTTCTTTACTTTCCCTTCTTTACTTCTTTTGCCTTTTCTGAGTTTTGTAGTGCAATAAGCGTATAATACTTTTGTACTCAGAAAGAAAAAAATGCTTTCTTCAAATAAAAAGCAAATTAATTGCAAGTGGGACCTCACAGCGTTAGTCTTCTATTTCTCCAGGCTGCTGCTCACTCCTAGGCATGCATCCTGGTCACCTCCATAGGACATTGAGAGAAAAGCTGATCAATATTTTGGTGCCAACGGGAGGAAAGAGGAGCTGGTGAGAGAGGGAATATTTTAAAACTCTGTGAGCTCTGTTAGAAGTATGCCTCAGTTCACTGACCTTGAAAATTAACCTAGGGTAACCAGAGGACTAAGCCCGAGAATAAACAAACAGGCAAGAAAATTCATTTCTAATTTTCACCAAATGTTAACAACATGTTATATTTCCATGCCAAAACTTATTAACTTAATGAAAGACAACATCAGTCAAGTCATTGGAAACACAAAAATCAATATGGGTGTTATTTTATAGATCAAGCTATCACTTTATAGATGGAATTTGTCTACTGTTCATGTATTTGTTTAGTTACCACTTGACATAGTTAGAGGTCACACGGGATTCTGAAGAGGTACTGGCACGTCAAAGAGAATAATTATGAAAATACCATGTTGCAAAAGGAAATGTAATGAAAAAGGCCCTAGTACTTTTCAGGGCCAAAAAAGAACCATTGAAAACATTCAGTTTTCTAATAAAGTGACTACAATTTTTTTTGATGCCACAGTGCAATCCATTTACTACTATGTTGAAAACCTCCAGGTATAAAGAAATTGTAGACCATATGGAACAATCCTCTACAATAGTAATAATCTCCCAGACACACTGATGCATTAAGCAACTTATAAAAAGAGTTGCTTGCCAGCTAATGGGAAAGGAGGCTGTAGAAGTAAGGTATTTCATGGTATTTTATATAAAAGCAGAGTTTCTAAAATGGGGAGAAATGTTATTGTTAGCTCTTGAGAATGTGGAGAGGAAAATCTTATTATTTGTGTAAAGCCAAAGAAGTGATACCTTACAATAATGATATCTCACATTTATAAATTATAATACTGTCAGATATTTGACATGTTTTTAGATCTGTTCTATCACTCTGTTCCTTTTATGGCTCTGTATCAGGTAGGCATTTTCACTCCAGATTGATGAAGAAACTAAGGCATGGTTAAATCATTGGCTTGAAGTTACTGGTAGGGTCAAAACTATAACATAGGCCATTATACCCACCAAACTGGGGCTTATACACTAATTTTTGTCTGTCTTGAAGATTTGTTATGATGGCACAAAAATATCTGTGTGAAAAGTAAAAGCAAACAAACAGTAAGATAAAAAAAAAAAAAAAAAACCACCAAAAAGCCCAGCACCTAGTTTGCTTTGTCTGTATAACATTTAGTAGACATGTCCAGATCAATGAATGTGAAGTGCAGTGTTTCAGAAAGTTTGGGTAATGGACTACTATGCTTTGACATCACTTATGCCCAGCTGAAGTTAAGACTTGTATAGATCACACACACCACATCTGTGTATATAATAGAATATTACTCAGCCATAAAAAATAATGAAATCTTGCCGTTTGCAATGACATGGATGGAGTCAGAGAGTATTATGCCAAGCGAAATAAATTAGAGAAGGACGAATACCATATGATTTCATTAATATGTGGAACTTAAACAAAACAAATGAGCAAAGGAAAAAAAAAATGAAGTGCCAAACCAAGAAACAAACTCTTAACTGTAAAGAACAAACTGATGGTTACTAGAGGGGAGGTGGGTGGGAGAGTGGGTCAAATATGTGATGGGGATTAAGGAGTGTACTTATGATAAGCACTGGGTGATGAATGGAAGTGCTGAATCACTATATTGTACACCTGAAATGAACATTTCACTGTATGTTAACTAACCGAAATTTAAATACAAACTTAAAAAAATAAACAAAGGTAAGAAAGAGATGGCTACTGGGCTACTGGGGTGTTCTTTCAGATAGGGTGGTCAGGCAAGGCCTTTTTTTTTCTTTACAAGGTAAAATTTAAAAATATATATTTTAGTCAATCTATGGTTATGTAAAAAGGTTGAGTTTTTCAAAAGTAGTGACTATGAAAACATTAAGGCAATATGTGATGGCAGAGTTATGTTCATCTTTTGTCTAGCTCTGCTGGAAGCTTCTCCTTTGCTCTCAATCCGACTCAGGCGATTCTGGTAACTTCTATTCATTCTTCAGGTCTCAACTCAGTTGATCGCTTACTCAGACAGGCATTGTCTTTTCAGTTCTCTCCTAAATGCTCCATACTTCCACTTTCATAATGGTAATCTCACTTGTGTTTAATGTCAGTCTGTCCCACTTGATTGAGTTACCAGAACGCTAAAATCAAGCTTCTTGGTTCACCTTAATGTTTTCTTCCTTTTATCTCTGTAAATGTGGAGATTTAAGATAAGAATTTATCTTCTGTTTGGGGGATTGGACTTATATGTGTAAACCTATATAATGATGTAGAGTATTTAAAGTTCAATACTAATCACATATTAAGGAGAACAAAGATAGGTGCCAGTAAGTGAATTCATGGGTGATAAGAAAATGGTTTTAGAATATTTCCATTCTTGCACTGGGAAGATCTAGTNACCGCGAGATCATGACCTAAGCGAAAGTCGGATGCTTAACCAACTAAGCCACCCAGGCGCCCCAGCCATTGTCTGTTTCTTTAGAGAACTGTATCATGTAACATATTCTGGTAACTGAAATCACCAATGGCTTTTTTTGCTAGTAGGTTGCAGCTGATTGGGGTTGCTAGTTGTACCTTCTTGGATTAATTTGAAAAAGTACATAATAAGCTCAGTTGTAAACAGCAGAAAGGAAGCTATTATGACCATTGGTAGGTTTAAGAAAGGAAGTTACATCTTCTGGTTCACCTGTTTCTAAAGTCATTTTGTTTGCTAGGTAGAAAATGTAGGGGGCCAGAGTGGAAGAAGAGAAACTATTTAGGAAGCTATATTAACAGTCAAGATGAGACTAAGATGGTGTATCCTAGAATTGTAGAAATGGAGGAGAGAAGTGGGCATATTTGATATGTATTGTAAAAATAAGATCAAGAGGATTTATTTTATGGGTTGGATACAGAGTATAAGGGAACTAAATTTGCCTGCTGAGTTTTGTTACAATTAACTAGCTCAATGAAGGTTCCATTCAATGAAATGATAAACCTTAGATGGTGAGTGAGTGAAATTCAAAGTTCCATTATGGGCATTTTCAATTCTAGGTGCCAAATGCCAAATGATTGATATATCCAACTGTCGTTTTTGGACTAAATTTGCAAATCATTACGTTTATTATGTTTTAAAATAATTTCTTAATCTGGTGCTTTTTNGGTGTTTTTTTTTTTTTTTTTTTTTTATTGAGAGCTCCTTCCAAAGATAGGGTAGAATGCTTTTGTGCTCATTTTTGTACCCCTTGTATTTCTAGGGCCTCTTAAGTAGCTGAGTGAATGACTAGATGGTGATAGCGACTTTCTTTCTTTATCTCCTGGTCTTGCCTGTTTTTCCTTGTTTCTATTCATTCTGTGTGCCATTTCCCTGCTTTTTTTCAGTTTAAGAAAAAGCACTAAACTGAAACTCACTACATTTGGGTAGGAGTCTCCACTAGCTGTGTGACTATGGAGGGTCTAATTCATATTTTTCTGAGTCTCAGTTTCTTCACTTGAAAAATGAAGCAATTAGAAGTGATCTCTGAAGTTTCTTCCAGTTTGAAAATTCTGAGTGGTATTTTTTTGCCCTGAGATATCCAAATCCAAATGTACTTGTAGATTTTACTTTATAACTGTTTTAAAGGAATGTATTTTTAGAGACAATTTAAGGGCACTTGGATGGCTCAGTCAGTTAAATGTCTAACTCTTGATTTCGGCTCAGGTCATGATATCATAGTTTGTGAGTTCAAGCCCCTCATCTGACTCGGCGCTGTCAGCTAGGAGCCTGATTGAGATTCTCTCTCTCTCTCTCAAAAATAAATAAATAAACATTAAAAAAAGACAATTTAGAGATAATTCAATTCACTTATGTGAAAGGTGAGGGAAGTGGAACCCCGAGATGCTTTCCCACTTACAAAATTAGACAGAAATGATCATAATGGTAACTATAACAACAGTAATGATAAGGAAGAACTCCTAAATAAAAAGATTCTTGTGGGACTAAAATTAGATAAAACATTCAAAGGGACTTGTTAGGTATAAATGTTCAATAAATGCTAGTTCTCGAAATGATTACTGTTATAAGTCATTTGATTTTCCCAAGGATATCTGACTAGCAAGTGGCAAGCTGGAGCTAAAATGTTTCCTTAAGAGGGACACACCTTCCATTTCTCTTCTAGGCTCTTCCTGTTTTCTCCCTCAGAAATCAGAGCTGAATATGTTTCAAACACTGTGGAGACAGTGCACTAACATGGTTATGAGCATATGTTAGCGATGAGATAAAACATGGATCTAACACTAGGTTCTGGTACTCTTTATCTGTGTGACACTGGATAAGTTACTGAATGTTTCTGAGTCTCAGTCTCTTCATCTGTAAAATAGGGATAATAATAATGGGCACCATGCTTAAAGAGATATAGTAAGGATGAAGGATGTAATGTATGTCAAGTACTTGGGAGTGTTCATAGCATGGGTAAGGTCAACAAACAGTACGTATCCTAAATATCTGCCCTCACCGTCCCCTCCCCCCAAACTTGCTAAGTGGCAGAAGATCTCCACATTGCCTACACAGAAGCTATTACATGTATTCTTTTGTTGTTGTTGTTTCTGTTGTTCACTTTATATTTATTAAGAGGATTTTTTTCAGGTATTTGTGGAATACTAAGCTAATCATCAGAAATATATGCCAAAGATATTATCTTATCATTTCCTGTGCAGTATTTAATTATGTATGATGTTTCCCTTTCTTTTTCTTTTTTAATGTTTGTTTTTAAAATTTATTTTTATTTATTTATTTAAATCCAAGGTAATTAACATATAATGTCATATTAGTTTCAGGAGTAGAATGGGTGATGGGCATAAAGGAGGGCACTTGGAGTGAGCAGTGGGTATTTTATATATATATATATACGATGAATCACTAAATTTCATGGATTCTTTTTTTTTAAAAAATGTTTATTTACTTTTGAGAGAGAGAGGGAGAGCGAGCACCTGCACAAGCAGGGGAGGGGCAGAGAGAGAGAAGGGGACAGAAGATCCAAAACGGGCTCCATTCTAACAGCATGTTCCATGCTAATAGCAGAGAGCCTGATGCGGGACTCGAACTCGTGAACTGTGAGATCATGTCCTGAGCCAAAGTTGGACACTTAACCAACTGAGCTAACCAGACACCCCAGAATTACATGTATTCTCGAAGGAAGGTCTCAAAACTGCCAGCTGTGCAGACAAAGATATCAATTCAAAGGTCATCTTAGGAAATCTTGTCAGAGCAGTTGGGTTTGGATGTTAGAGGATGATAGCAGTGCATCAGGCCTGGTTTGAATTGAATGGAAGATGAGGGGCCATTGGAGGGAGGTCTGCAGGAAAGAAATGAAAACTCTTAGATTATCCAGTGTGTTTGAGTATGAAAATTTTTTTTGGTATTTGATAGATCTGTAGTAACAAAAGAAAATATTAGTGATAGTTAGTATTAGGTAATATTAGTGATAGTGATAATTTTCGTTAGTGACTTAAATTACATGGCATTTCTTCATATGAATTTATGTAAGCCAGTAAACCGTTTATATTTTATTTTACATAATGGTTTATTTAGTCAAAGAGATGATTTTTTTGATAGAATTATTTTGCTTTATATACTCTGGAAAATATAAAATCCTGTCACACATTAATTTTATAATTATTAGCAGATTTGGTGAAGGAGGTGAATGGTGTTGCAATATAATCATGGAATCATGTGAAATTAATTTAATATTCAAAGTACATCTCCAGTGCCATGGGGATGGTGATGATGATTCTTATCAGCATTAGAGAAGAGTGGTATTTCATTTAAAAATTTTTTTTTAATGTTTTATTTATTTCTGAGAGAGAGAGCATGAGCAGGGAAGGGTCAGAGAGAGAGGGAGACACAGAATCCGAAGCAGGCTCCAGGCTCTGAGCTAGCTCTCAGCACAGAGCCCGATGTGGGGCTTGAACCCATGAACCATGAGATCATGACCTGAGCCAAAGTCAGACACTTAACCAACTGAGCCACGCAGGCACCATGAAGAGTGGTATTTCAAAATATTTCCTAGGTTGATTCTATTAAGAACTCATTGAGAACTGCATTATAAATTTAACCTATTATTTTCATATTTACAATAGAACTGCTACTTCCATATAAGGCTTAGAAACAATATTAGTGAAATTGAATCAAGTAATTTTTAGGCATCATACTATATTTAAAATAATCTACTTGAACTGGGACTTCTACATCCAGTAAAAATGAAGTAATAGGGGCTGAATTTATACTTCTACTCAAAATAAGCCAAAACGGACAAAATTTGTGAAACAAGTTTGAAGACACTGTGCATCATACTCTGGGCCAAAACAGTCTCAATAAATTTAAAGGAATTCAAGTCACACAGAGTATATCCTTTGACCACAATGGAAATAAATTAGAAATCAATGAAGTATTCCATATAACAAATTAACAAATGAAATTATTTATATTACACAACAAGTCAAGTGAAAATATCATTGGGTTTGGGGGGAAAAAACTCTCAGTTCCTATTCCTCAAGAGGAAAAATCATGTTAGATTGTATAAAAATATCCAGTATAGGAGCATCATTTTGTATATGAGTTTATACTGGAAAAATAATGTGTACTAGAGGGAAATAAGACGATCAACCATGTGTTCTCGAGAAATGAAATGAATTAAGAGACTTTGAAATCCAGAAGTTTTAATGCATGGGGTAATTTTATTTTATTTTATTTTTGAATGGCATATGTGCTCAGCATCAGACTGAGGGCTGGGGTGGGGGGAGTGAGGAAAGGGGATGGGCATGGAGGAGGGCCCATGAGGGTTGGGCCCTCATGGGATGAGCACTGGGTGTTATATGTAAACCAACTTGACAATAAACTACTTAAGGAAAAAGAAAAAGGAAAAGAAAAAAAAATGAATGGCATATGTAGCCTAAAATTTGGTGAAACACATTTCAGGCAGACAGCATTTAAATAGATTTAAACATCTTTGAAATTTTTTTTTTTCATGATTCTTACCCTTTGGCAGAGGAATAGACATTTTCAAATTGGTTCTACCATACATGTATACAGCTAATTCACTTTTTATTTCTACTCAACACCAAAACAGCTATTAAGGGACTTTTCCTTGACTTGTAATTATATCTCATCTACTCCCACATCTGTGTCTTTGCTCATGTTGAAACTCTACGTGAATAACTTTCCAGGCTTTTCCCATCTTGCTGTTCAAACCCCATCTATTTAAGCTCCCAGCTTACCCACTATGGGCTTTCCTTCAACCGTTCTGACCTGCCAGGAATGTTCCTTTCCCTGAACTCCTATTGAATTTTATAAATAATCAAGACTAAGGAAGTATAACACAGACTCTCTTATTCATTAATTTTTAATTCAGTGGATTTTAAGCTATAGTAGGCATAATAATCACTTGGAAGTGATTGCAAAAATGCAGATTTGGACCAAATTGTCAGAAATCCCAATACACTAAGACTAGGAGATCAGGAATTTGTATTTTACTAGAGATCCCAGGATGTCTTGATGTGATAGTCTGCATATTACACTTTGAAAAAACCCCACAACTCTATTGAATTTCAATAACTCAATCTGTTTCACTCAGGGATGCACGGTGTCCAATTCTTTTATATTTTCGTGTCAGCAAGTAGAATGCTAAGTATATAATGGATGCCCAATAAATGCTCACCAATATATTGAAACAGTGCAGTTACACATTTAATGTACAGTAGGTGCCTTTATTCCCAGTTTCACTTTCCATGGTTTTACCTGAGGCCAATAGCCATTTTAGCAGATGATCCTCCTTCTCACATATCATCGGAAAGTCAATGGTAGCCTAAAGCTTTGTCATAATGCCTGT
Source organism: Crocuta crocuta (assembly GCF_008692635.1). NCBI lineage: Eukaryota > Metazoa > Chordata > Mammalia > Carnivora > Hyaenidae > Crocuta > Crocuta crocuta. The sequence goes on along the minus strand of NW_027530209.1, from coordinate 389,883 downwards.
GTCATTCACCTCACTTCCGTAAGGCATTTCATCATCTCACATCATCATAAGAAAAAGAAGGGTGAGTATAGTATGTTGAGAGAAAGACCATATTCACATAACTTTTATTACAGTATATTATAATTTTTCTATTTTATTATTATCTCTTACTGTGCCTAAATTATAAATGAAACTTTACCTGAAAAAAAAAAACACAGAATATATAGAGTTTGGTACTATCTGTGGTTTCAGCCACTCACTGAGAGGTCTTGGAACATTTGTCTTGCTGATCAAGAAAGACTATTATATGTGCTTTTTAGTTATTTTCTTCACTGATTGCATAACCATTTATCTTCATTTTTTTTTCTAAACTTGTAATTTGACTTCTCATTTGAATGATAGAATTTTAGATCTAGAAAGTCTTTCTAGAATTAACTTAGCTTGGTTCTCTCATTTTTCGATAAAGCAGTTCAGGGCATGAGAGGTCTAGAGACTTACCCAACACTTACCCAAGTTCACACAGTTAATTAGTGAGAGAGCTACAGCTATAGAAGCCAACTCTCCACGCTCCCAAGTCTAGTGTTTTTGTTGCTGCCCAGGTTGTCTCTTAGTAAGAATTTTGCCCAGTGACTCGAGGTAGTGGCATCAGTGAGAAGACTGAAACACACATTTTTCACTAAATTAAGTGAAAAAATTTCATGTCATTCCAGAGAACTCATAGTAGCTGTTCCATTAGCTTATTTGTTATAGATAATTTGGGGTCAGATAATTCTTCATTCTGTGAATTCTAGAAATTGTAGCAGGATTCCTGGCCAGTAAGCACTGGTTGCTAATAGTACACTTTACTCGTGCCAATAAGAAATGTCTATAGACATTGCCAGATGTCCCCTGGGAAACAAAATCACTCCCAGTTGAGAACCTCCTCTTTATATAGACAAGGACATAAATTCTTGAAATCTTGGATTCTTAAATTCTAGGAAACACTCAAAGGGTCTTTTGAGACCCCATTCAACAGACTTATTTGTGCATGGCAAGATGCTTTGCATTTGGAGCAATTACTGTCTGAAGACGCCATATATATATGTTCTAAACAAAAGGATGGTGAAGGTCAGAGTGCAGTGCAGTATTATAAAGTAGAATGTATAAGGCATATGATAGTGTGATTTAGATGGATTTTTATAGCTTTTTTATTTATATGAATTTTTATTATGCTCCATTTTTATTTTATTCCTCAGTGCTACAGTGCCTGTTATTTCTTTAACTGGAACATTATGTTATAGTTTAAAGAGTGATTTTCATCATCTGTAAACCAATATGTATATATTCTAGACATGAAGCGTTTATCTTGTGGATTTTTCAAAAGTCAAGAAAAATTATGTAGTTACACCCTTTGGAAAATGTGCATACATATACCTGACACATGCAATGTTTCTTTTCCCTCCCCCCCTTTTTTTTTTTTTTTTTAATGTAGAAGCTTAGGGAAGCTTATTTGAGCACTTTGGTCAAGCTTGACCTTAACAGAATAATTTCTTAAAAGATATCTCCTCATCTTCACTGTTGTGCTAAAGAAAACAGCATCTTTCTGCTCTCCCAGGATAGGAAATATGAGCTGATGTTTAACGGATGAGCAACATATTATCAAACAGCTGCTAGAGAAACATCTCTTCAGTTTAAATCAGGGTCCAAAAGAAAGGAAGAGAAATATTATATAAGGAGAATTTTATCCGAAACAGTAGCTTGCAAAACAGAGCAACATGGGGGGAGTGGTGCGTTGAGTTCCAGTCCCAGCTCTGTTTGGTACATGGTACATTGGGGCGCATTTAAAAAAGTTTTTAGGGGAGACTGGGTGGCTCAGTCGGTTAAGCCTCTGACTTCAGCTCAATTCATGATCTCACCGTTTGTGGGTTCAAGCCCTGTGTCAGGCTCTATGCTAACAGCTAGCTCAGAGCCCGGAGCCTGTCTTCGGATTCTGTATCTCCCTCTCTCTCTGACCCTCCCCTGCTCATGCTGTCTCTATATCTCTCTCAAAAATAAATAATAAAAAAATTAAATAAAAATTGTTTTATTTCAATATTTATTTTTGAGAGAAATATATATATATATAGAGAGAGAGAGAGAGAGAGAGGGAGAGAGAGACAGAGACAGAGACGGAGAGAGAGACAAGACAGTGAGTAGATGAGGGGCAGAAAAAGAGAGGGAGACACAGAATCTGAAGCACTCCAGGCTCTGATCTGTCAGCGCAGAGCTCAGTGTGGGGCTCGATCCCACGGGCTGTGAGATCATGACCTGAGTCGAAGTTGAATGCTTAACTGACTGAGTCATCCAAGCACCCCTAGGGTGAATTTTTATTTATCAGTTCCTGCTAGTGTTAAGCTAGATGATCTTGTACATGCTTGTACTGTACATCTACTCCACAAGTTCCAATTATTTATATTGCTCAGAATAAAATATTTTTCAGCAGAAGGAAGAAAAATAGCATTAGAGAAATGTTCCAAGTGATAATGTATACTTCATCAGGAAAAAACTGTCCTCTTTTAGACAGTTGGACACAGGATTTTACTTAGAGGACATGTACACATGGATACTTCATACACAATAGTTACACAATAGTTTTAATTAAAATAAAGCAAAATACTAACCTCCAGATGATTTTGTTCTTCTATGGGTCAAAAAAATACTCTTAGCAGTATTCTGCTCAATTAGGTCAATTAGTTGTTTAATATTTAAAGGAAGTAATACTCAGCAATTATAATATTGATGATTTTTGTAATTAAAATGTAGAAATTATAAATATCAACTGCTTAGACTCCAATTAGCTTATTAGCATGCAGTAGAGAATACATACCTACATTATTGGTATCATTTTTCTTCTTCAGTCCATGACAACTAAGTACTGTCAGCTCTTAATACGATTACGTCAAGCTCTCATACAAGTTAGCTCTTGGCCAAAGTCTGACACAGGCAGTCAATATCTGGGCTTAATTATGTTGATGAACAAAAAAAAGTCACCTTTTTGTGTGTAGGCTAAATGCTCACTGTGTGTAGGGAGAACAGCTGTTGCACTTTTGATTTCACCCTAAAGATTGGAACAAAAGGTCAGAGATCTTTTGATGCAAGCTAATTAAAATATCAATGATTATGCACAACATGTAAGCTTGTTTTTGGATCAGTGTGTAAAGCAGAAATTTCTTTTATATATATATTATGGCTGTGCACTTTGGGATAATAATTTAGATGTGTAAGTGCCAAAAAGATCTACACATTAACCTTTGAAAGAATACACAAACATTCCTGGAGTTGTTTTTTCTTCCTTTACAAAATTGAGTACATTAATGTATGTTCCTCCTATTCACGCCAAAGGGCAATTGAGTCTGGGAAAGAAAATTGCAAACATGGAGAAAAGGAGGTTCTGTCAGATCATTATTGAAACCAGATGGGGATATTCTTCACTGGTAGTTGTCAGGGTTCTGGTCATATAGCTGTGGATATTCCAGCTAAATTAATTTGATTAGCTTTTTTAGAAATTTGTCACCATAGAATCAAAGTGTGATCTATGGGCTGTCAACCTTAGAATCAACAGAATGTTTTAATTTAAATGCAACTTGTATTTTCCCTGACCTCACAACCAGATATTCTGTTTTCATAGGTCTGGAGTAGAGTTTGGAAATACATATTTCCTAACAAAAATTCCAGGTGATTCTGACACTCATTAAAAGTTCTCACATCACTAACTGAGCAGCATCCAGAACTCAGTCAGGGCAAACATTTTGTCTTTGGCTTGCCTACTTTTCTGATCATCCATTTTCCAGTGACCCCTCATCTTCTTTCCACTCCCTGCTATTAGTTTATTTAGGTTTTGGTGAACTGTCAACTAATGCCAGCTAATGGGAACTTAAAAGGATTGGATTCTCTAGGGGACACTTCTATTTGGATAAGAATAGTAATAATAATGACATTTGGCTGTATACATTTCAAATCTTGTGTCTCTTTCCTCAGGCGTTTCTGGTGCCAGAAGTTGCAGCGCATTTTCATAGTGTGAAATGGACTTCTATGGGGTCCCTTTAGATGAGTGGGGATATCAAGAAGTGGGAGTATTCCTGGACTCTCCTAAACTGAGATATGGTTAGTCTACATGGAAATGACTGTGTACTACATAAATCTATCCCATTAATGTCCAATTAAATGTAACTATTCACAGCTCAGTTTTTCCTTAGGTGGATGCCAACATCCTTATAGTCACTCCAAAGCCATGGCACACAAGAAAAGGAAGTGAGAGGGGAAATCTGAGGGGAAAGAGAAGGTGACCTTAATTGATTGTAGTTAATATATTTTCTTTTGCAAAAGTTTGCAAAATAGATGATTTTGAAAATACATTATTGTCCCCTTCTTCCAGCCCTTCCCTAGGGGAGGCCCAGGCAAATGACATTCCTAAAGCTCAAGCTACGTTAGCTTCGCAGTAAACTCACTTCTACCTATACCTAGCTTAGTGATAGACATCCTGCAGTTATGCAAAATAGATGCATAATAAATGGATGAGTGAATAGAAAGGTATATATTTTATTCTCCTAGCAGTTCAGATGAGCAATTTAGCAACATTTTTGAACTCACATAACTTAATAAAGTGACATTCATATTAAAAAGCAAGTTTCCTATCCATGGACTTGGCTGTGCCTCCATGATCAGTGTTTGTGGTATAGTCTAGTGTTGCTTGGGTAACATGTTAAGCATTGCCCTGGTTTTGGGGAGCAAGCTCTGCAGTGATAGTCTTTCTCCAAGAAAAATTTCACCTCCATAAGGTCCATTCTTTGTGAGAAAGAATCTAGAAGAATGTAATGCCTATCAGATTTTTTTTTCCAGATATCAAAATTCTCTGATTTAGTTAACTTACAAGTTCCTAAGAAGGCTATTAAGTGGTTGTATAAATGCTGGGGGATGGAGAGAGAGAGAGAGAGAGAGAGGGATATTAATATTTTCTGATGGTTTTCTAGTCAGACTATATAATAATGCTCTGATGCTGCCTTTGCCATAAGAAGGACTTTCTCCAGTTCACTGGAGTCAGTATTGTTACAGGGATTTAGAGTTTGGTTTCTGGAATCAGAGTTCCTGGGTTCTCAGTTATAGTTTGCTGCTTACTGTGTGCCCTTTGGCCAGTCACTATATCCTATTATACCATTACATTATCATCATCTGTTACATGGGATTGTTTTGAGGATTGTATGAACTAATACATGATTTGAAATGCTCAATAAATACTAACAATTTCTGTCATTACACTTGCTCTTGTCTTTGACACTACCTACCTCTTGACGTTGGCGAGCACATTATATTTGTGGGCCTCATTTCTTTCATGAGTAAAAAGGAGTAGTTAAATTATAGTTAAGATTCATAAAATTTTATGATAGGATTTGCCTTGGATCACTATACATCGCACTTGTAAAACTTATTTTGAAGTCAAAGTTGTTGTGAGACTTCTCTGTTTGGTAATTGAAAGATAAAAGTTCACTTATTTTCTAGCATCTTAAAAAATAAATGAAAAAAATCTAACAAGTTAGTCTCTTTATCTTCGGATGAAAGTCTTGTTGCCTAATGAACCAAGAGCCCAAACTTTGGATTTCATTACTGTTACGATTCCAGATCCCACCAGAGTCCCTGATCAAATGTGGCCTCATTAAGTGCAAAAAGCAATGCATTTCTCTATTCAATCATACTGAGCTAACTCGTGGCTGACATGACCTCAAATGAAATGTAATTACTTTAAATCTGTTCTTATTGGACTGTAGTTGCACATCACAGATATAAACACAGGCAAAACTACGTGAGAATCCTTATTTATCCAGACTCTTTGCTGAGTAAGTATATGGATATCAAATACTAACCCAACAGATTAAGTTGTATGTTATCTTGTTTTGAGTAAGTTACCTCTGAGACTAACCCAACAGATTAAGTGTTTTTTATTTTTTATTTTATTCATTTATTTTTTGCCTCAATCAAAGATGGAAGTGTTTATAAATAGACAATCTGTTTATGAACAGATTATAGTGTAATCTATACTTTTTTTTAACCACGAATTTTGTAAACGTATTTATAACCTTGGCAAGAAAACAAGACACATGCTTTGTAATAATAATTGCTAACCTTTGCTCTATTGCAGAAACAGGTTTAAGTGCTTTATATGTATTAACATATTGAATATGTTTTACACAGGAGGAAATAGAAGACAGACTACGCAGTTTACTGAAGATCATATAGCTAGTGAGTGACTGAGGTGGATTCACATCCAGAAAGTCCAGTTTGGGTTTGTGGTTGTAACCATTCAACTACTATTATTTCTCAAATTTCTCCTAAATTATATTGGTTTCCTTAAGGTGGAAAGAAACACTAAGCATTGAACAGTGGGAATTGGAACCCAGAATGCAAGTTTGTATCTGGTGTATTTATATATATTTTGTTTCCCAGTAGGAATATGATATCAAATGCAACCCAATTTTGAAGGAGGAGAACCAGCTAATAGGTGGTTATAAAACTTGCCTGAGGTGATCTAGAGATGTTAGTGAGAGCAGGGTTAGGTACAAGCTGCTGACTGTTTTTTTTGTTTGTTTGTTTTTTTGGTTTTTTGGTTTTTTTTTTGGCTAAAGTCACTAGAGAATATGTCTTTCCAGTGACAGCCATCAATGGCTGTAGGGGATAGAAACAATGAGGAGACAATTAGTGATTCCAGAGGGAAGTGACAGAACATGAAATGCTCGGGGGCGAAAAGAACATTGCAGGGATCTGGCTTATCATAATAACTTCACTGGCAACCTCAACTTAAAACAAAACTAATGACATATTTTAAAATGGCATTCCAAAAGTATCTTCCTATTCAACTCTTGAGTTCCAAGCATCCATTTTATAGATGTAAGCCATATTTTGCACATGTAAAGTTTTGCAGAGGCAAATACACATGGGTGATCCTTCTAACTCCTCCCTATGCTTACTGGCAAAAATAATGCTTCTGTATTTCCTTGGTTTTGAAAGTATGGTATTGAGTTATGTCAAAAACAATGGCTCTCGAGTAGATAATATTATATGCAAAACAAGGTAAAATGTCAACATAGATTGGATAATAAAAGTCACTTATATTCCAATATTTAGAAACTTAATATTTTTCCTGTGGTTATTTATAGTTATAACAACTTAGGAATTAACTACATGTACCTTGAATGTATATTTCACTTTGTGTGAATGTTTCTCCAGATCATTGAATATTTTTAAACTTTAGATTTGAAAACACCAGTGAATGAGTGGATAACACATTGCACATTATATAACATAACTTATTCGAAATGCTTCTATTCTATTAGGTTATTTTTAAATGTTTGTTATTTTGAATAGTATTTTTATACATGAATCTTTGAACTTTTTATTATTTTTAGTATAGTCATCCTTAAGATAGACATAAATTTTCACACTAAAGTTTAAAATGAAGCTTAAAATAAAATCTTTAATATGTATTTAAAAATTGTCTTATAGAAATTTCTTACTGATTTTTTGTTCTATCAGCTGTATAAAAGGAGGTCTGTTTCACCAAATCCTCATTGTCATAATTTTCTACATTTAAACGCTGGGGCATTATCACTAAAAATGTCTAAGTTAAGGGGCATATGGGTGGCTTAGTCGGTTAAGCATATGACTCTTGATTTTGGCTCAGGTCACGATATCATGGTTCGTAAGATCAAGTCCCTCATTAGGCTTTGTGCTGACAGTGCATCATATCCTATACAATTGCAATTTCTTAAATGATTGTCATCTGTGTTTACTCTTTTGCAAATGAATTGTCTACTTAATCCTTTGTCTAGGATCTAAATTGTTAAATGTTTGCTACTGTATGCTATGATCAAAATGTTGGATCATCTGAACAAACTTGTTGAAAGCAAAACATACTAAAATACCAGTCAATTTCAGAGGAGCTAAAAAATTTTCCCTTTATTAATGTTTACTAAGACTGTTTTTAGAAGAAATATGGAAAGATATAGTCAGATCAAATAACATATTTATAATATTTTATAAAAGTTGCTAAGTTATAAATAGGGCAGAATTATATAATTTTGAAAAAAGGGAAAAGCATCCTGTATACACAGATACATTTCTGAGCCTTATTTATGACTATAAGTGTATAATTCATTGCTTCTGCATTCCTATAATGTGTTATAACAACTTGGAAGAAAAAGAAGTGAGCAAGGAAACAGTTGCACATTGTCAAATGTCTTTTCCCTATATCCAGCCCCTATGGATTAAACAGCCTGATGGCTTCTTTGACCCTATTTACCAAATTAGCTCTTCATTTGTACAAATGGATCCACAGCTTTTAAGATGTGCCTTTTGTTTGAACATTTTCCCCCTTAACCCTCTGGTGTCTCTTTTTGTTAAACAAAGGGCATAATTTTAGCTAGCTGCAAAATTTATTTCTAATTTTCAGAAATTCATGTGAATCTTTCCAAGTCCGGGAATAATAATTCCATTTGGCTTAACTCCAGTGATCTTTGAAACAAACAAACAAAAAATAAAATAAAAAACAAAGAGCACAAACTGTAAGGAGAGTAATGATCTGTAGAAGTCTGCAGGAGGCCTTGGTCCTTGGTCCAGGAGTATTACTCCTGACAATTACACAAATACTGTTCCTATGCAATTATCCCAGCAATAACCAATAGCAGGCAAAAATTAGAGAGGCCTGATGCGATTTACGCCCACCGGTTTCTATGTAGCACTTTGAATCAAAATGGCTATCTTTATTTAGTTTTTTCTTTTCTTTAAAGAGTCAGTCAACTCCTTAGGAGAATATAATTTTCTTCCATCTAGTTTTAAATGGCATTAGCACAGCAATCAGATGTCAAGGTGAAAGATAAACATGTCTGCTCTTGGGTGCATAAGTGGTGAAAATACCAGGTAATATGGGTACCATCTCCCTGCTTTTGCATTTTAAATAGCACTAACCTTGTGCAATGTAGAGTTATGATTTCTTAAACTGTTTTCTCCCTGCAATGGGCAATCAGTCCCACGATTTAAAAATATACTCTGTACTGTCAAGTTTTTCTACTGGATGTAAACACATAGAACAAAAATCAATTTGTTTTGTTTTTCATTTTGTGTGATTACTGCATTGTATTTATTTCCACAATTCCTTTAATGTCACCATCTAACTACGCTTAATTGAAACCTGCATGTGTTTACTTTTTGCCCAGGAGATTACATTTCAGATCATATGTAATACCTTTTAAGCAAATCAGATTGAAGGAGAAAAAATATATATGCTTTTCCTTCTAAACACATAGGTATATGGTCAAGTGTGAAGTATGTTGAAAAGTAATCACCTACCAGTCCATTTAAGAGCTCTGGCAGCCATTTTAACAAAAATTAAATGCAATTGCAAAATGAAAGTGGGGGGGAACATGTGTACCAAATCCCCCTCAAGTGATTTCTTTCTGTCAAACATGACTAGATGATAGTTTTAGTGAGACTGCCTTTGGAAATTGTGCAGGCTCTCTTTGGTTGAAAAAGGAAAGGGTAGAACTGGATGAATAAATCTATTTCTCCACTTCAATACACTGAATGGAAAATGGATTCCAGCAGACAAGTTATCTCCTTTCTGGTATTTAAAAAGATGACATCCCAAAGGATTAGGAATTTGGTAGCTTTTTATGTANCTTTTTTTTTTTTTTTTTTTTTTGCTTATGTGTTTTAGAAAGACAGAAACAGTCTAATAATTTTCTATATTTGAATGCTGGAACAGGAATTACCTCATACATGGTTATTGTTAAATAAATGTTTCTTAGATTAAATATTATTTGGTGTAGTCTTGGCTTGAAGCCTGTTCCAGTTTCATGATTATTTGGCTTATTGGGACTACAACCACTTTCCAGTCCTAACCCAAGACTGGTTTTAAAGGGACGGAGGGGAGCTCAGCAAACTTCCTCAGGTTGCTAATTTAGCATATATGCACCAGTCCAGCACCAGGCTGATCTATCCACTTGATATTTTCTTTGTCCTTCAGTCTTCTAGCTAGTCTGTCTCTGTGGGTTTAATGAATCACCATGATCCATCAAACTAACATGTTCAAAGAAGGGAATCCATCGTCCTGAGTAATGGTCATCTTAATCGTTTGTTCTGTTTAATAAGGACTATGAAGTCTGTTGGTCCTCCCCAGCTAAGATATATCACTAATTCCATATCATCACCTAGCTCTCTGATCAGTATTAGGATATCCTATGGCACTGAGACAACTTTTCAACTATATTTATTTCCAAACACATTTCNCGTGAGATCATGACCTAAGCGAAAGTCGGACGCTTAACCGACTAAGCCACCCAGGCGCCCCACCAAACACATTTCTTAGAAGAAATTCTTTTAACTGTGGAATTTAGTTTTGATAATAGGAGATCCTATTAATAACCAGGGTGTGATTTTAATACACAAAGTCTTAAGGGATACACAAGGTGGTTAGGGTGGGAGCAAAGCCTATTTAGAGCTAAAATCTTTGTCTCCACAGGATGTGGGACCCAGGGAGCTTATAAAATGAAGAAAGAAGACAAAAACAAAACAAAAGGGTAAAAAAAAGATATGTCAGTGTTTGCTTTCTGTCATTGTTTAGGTTTTAGCCTCCTGGCATTGGGATAATACTGATGTTGTCTAAAAATACAGTAACAGCCAGGGGCAGACCTTCATTCTAATGAGGCAGATGTGCTCCAAACCTGGACACAATGCACTCCTCAGTGGAGGAAGGGTATGGACCATATCGTGTGAGGTCAGCTTTCTTCCATTAGGATGATCCCATCAGTGCTCTTTGCATTTGAAGCTAAGGGTGTTGTGCTTATGCGTTATTCACATGTTTAGATGTATGTGAGTAAGCAAGTGAACAGCAGTCCTCAGCACCCTGTATTATGATACCTAGATATGCTTAAAATAAAAGTGCTCCTCTTTTATTAGTGCATGTTATATACATTTTCCTCATAGTTTCACCTCCTTTCCCATTTTCAGAAAAAGCCAAGTAGTATTTGGGAAGAAAAGAGGCTCTGAGGATATCTGTTTCGGCATTAAAAAAATAAACAGAATGTGGGTGATCTATTTCCTATATTCTTTAGCTTTTTCAATTTTAAATCCTCTTGTTCCGTAGGAAGGCTCTCCGCTTGAAATGGTAGAGTCTGGTCACTAGAACAGTAAGGTTGGTAACAATATGTGAAAGAGGATTTTAAGGATTTAAAAAAAGAGACAAATAGCTTTCCTAATTGCAGTTTAAAAATTTAATCCTTGATTCCATTAGGATTCCAGAGGAGATCTTACACTGGTGAGAAATTGCCATGATTTCCTGATTTTACATGGGCTTCAAGTCCCTTTTGAATCAGGGCATATCTAGATGCTATTTTTTGCCAAATTTGGCAGTAGGGAGGGACAGCCCTTGGGTGGCAGTGTGGTCGGGCCCTACAGTTTGTCTTAATTTCTTATAAAGGGTGGGTCCTCAATAAAAGGCACTGAATGAAAAGATAGCACCCAACCCAGACATGCTGGTGGTTGAACCTGTGGTTTGAATGGTCAGGACTGAATGTAGTCCACTGGATGGGGAAAACTGACACACAGCTGATAGACTGAAGTCCAGTGGGAGTTATTTTCTGCCCAGCACTCGATTGGCAGCTGCATTTGTGAAGCAACTAAGAGCAGCTTTTACTGATATGGTCACTATACTTTTAGTTCCCATTTTGAAGTGTATCTCTTTGATGGATGTGTAAGGAATCCTCTTAGACACCTCTGACAGAAGACACCAGGCAGAAGATACGACTAGATTTTGAGCAATCCTGATTCCACAAAAGAGATGACACAGACTGCTGAGTAAAACACAGCAAGCCAGTTTGTAAAGAGCCCAGGCATTATTTGACAGAAGCACCCTAAGTCACGGTTCCGCCTGCTTGTCTTTGAGGGCTAGAGAGAAGGCTCCTGTCTGAAAGGAGAAAAGAAAACTTTCCCAAGGCCAAAGCACGCCAGGCTGTAAAAGCTTGGAGTAGAGATTTGTTGACCCCTTGTCCCGATCTCCCCAACCTCATTCCTTTGTTCTTCTTGGCAAGGACCCTCTGCTAGAATTTAAGCAGTCTCCTTCACAGGTCTTGTCTATGACTTGTTCATTATTAGTTTTGAACCTTCACATAGTCATTTCTAACTTACAGAATATATTCTCTGCCTGCTATTTCTATATTTACCCTATGTTTTTTCTCTCCTTGAACTCTAACACTTAAAATCTGGCTTAAGTCTAACGCTTGGGAGGCATTACATAACTACCCGGGTCCTGACCGTGTATTCCCTGCTTAGCCTTTTATCTGTATTTGGAACAAATGGACCTGATTTAGGCTTCTAGAATTTGTAAACTCTTTACTGGCATTAGATATTTAGTAACCATGTGTTTTGGCTACTTCTGCATATGGATAGCCATTTCCCCCAACTATATTGTGGCTGCCTGGGAGCATGAACATGTTTACTTATGCAATGTATTATTTCCTTCTCCCTCCATCTAGGACAATCCAGTGATTAGTGAAGAGCAGGCACTAAGCATATGTAACAGTGATAGATCCTAAAATAAGAAGTATCTTTATGATGAACATACTTAGAGAAGGTGAGCACCAAGAGAGTGCAAAAAAGAGTGATTATATAAAGTGCTGTGTTCTGGGTATCTACTGCTGCATATCAAACTATCCCCATACATAGCAACTTGATACAAAGGAACTGTTTAACTCTGGTCCATGTGGAGTTAGTTGGGCTCTGGAGTCTGGAGGATCTGCTTCCTAGATTGCTCACTTATCTGGTTTGCAAGTTGGCCCTGGTTGTTGGCTGGGAGTTCAGCTGCGAGTGTTGGCTGGGGGCCGTGGTTTCCTGCCATATGGGTACTGCTGTGAGGTTACTTGTGCTTCCTCACAGCATGGTAGCTAAGTCAGAGAGTGATCTAGAAGGCAGGAAGTAAAAGATAATAGGCCAGTTAAGGTCTACATCTAGAACTATTACAGCCTCACGTTGCCAGAAACAAATTCTGCCTCTTTATGGGGGAGTGGCATGGTCACATTATAGAAAACCACATGTGATGGGAACCAGTATTTTGACCATATTGGGAACATACAGTCTACCACATGTTGCTTTACTAATAAAACTACACAAAGTCACATAGCTTAAAAGGAGGAAACTCTTTGATACCAAACTCTTTTCAAAATTAATGATGATGGTTAGAGACGCCTGGGTGGCTCAGTCGGTTAAGCATTCAACTTTGGCTCAGGTCATGATCTCATGGTTTGTGGGTCTTAGCCCCGCATTGGGCTCTGTGCTGACAGTTCAGAGCCTGGGGTCTGCTTCAGATTCAGTGTCTCCCTCTCTCTCTTTCTCTGCCCTTTAACTGCTCACACTCTGTCTCTCTCTCTCTTTCTCAAAGATGAATAAATATTTTTAAAAAATTAAAAAATAATTAATGATGATAGTTAACATTTATTTCCTACTCTCTGTTGGGCACTGAGCTAACAGACTTATTATACATGGTTGCTCATTTGATTCTCATAGTATATGAGTTGGACACTTGTTATTGTGCCCATTTTACAGATGAAGAAACTGAGATATAAAGAGGTAATATAGTTTGCTCAGGGTTACAACTATCAAATGGCAAAGGCAGGATATTAATCCAAGGAGTCTAACCCTAGAACTCATACTCTCTGTTTCCTATTCAGTCACTATATACAGTGAGAAGTTGTAATGTAGCACAGATACATAAGAAATGCCAGTAGTCATTAGTTCAGGAGTAAAGAACCTGGGTTTGGGTCCATGTGCTTCTGGGGCACTTGAAACCTTTGTGATTATTACACAATATTGGGTATATGTGTGTTTGCTTTTATCAGATTTCTAAAAAGGTATACTTTGTAAATTCTTAAATGTAAATGAATGAGTGAATGAATAAATAAAAGCAATGTAATTAGTCCCCTTTTTCCTAGAAAAGGCTTACTTTCCAATATCTTTCAAGATCAGCTAACTTCCTCCTTTTTTTAAGTTTATTTATTTATTGAGAGAGAGAGAGAGGGAGAGAGAGAAAGAGAAAGAAATCAGGTGAGCTTGAGTTGGGTAAGGGCAGAGAGAGGGAGAGAGAATTCCAAGCAGCGTCTGCCATCAGCACAGAGCCCGTTCATTGCAGGACTTGAACCCACGAACCATGAGATCATGACCTGAGTCTGAGATCAAGAGTTGGATGCTTAACCAACTAAGCCACTGAGATGCCCATCTTTAAAACCTTCAGAAAAAGCCGTGCATGTGACACCGAGGGCACACCAGTTTTCTGGCCTGTGACAGACTTTGTCAGGATCCTAGTGACTCTTTTGCAATCCTTGTAATCTTGGGTGAATTACTGACCCCTCCCCTCAGGGTCTGGTTGCCTGGGTTGCAAAATGGGGCTAATGACCTTTAAGAGTTGGGAGGACAAAATAATATGCGTTGTGTAATATACCTGGCAGTGATAGATTTTCATCTGGTGTTACTTCCTTTAAAGGTATTTTGAGTATTGCACAGAATTGGTGCAGTAAAAACATTTTCTTCTCAAGTAGCTGCTAACCTCTAAAGGCAGGACAAATCCCCAAAGAAATCCATATACCAAATCGCTTACATGTGGCTACATAAATGGCTCAGCTCATGTTTTGGTATTCAGTAGCATGCAGGCTCCATATTTTCCTCCTTGTGCAGAAGCATCCTGCAGCTTTAGTACCAAGTGAAAGGGATACAGAAAATCAATCCAGGCAATTGCTTCTTCACTTTCTGATCAGTTCTTCCCAAGTTACTCCCACCTTTGAATGCACTTAATCTCTTCTGTGTAGACCAGTATCTACCACCACCCTGCAAGTGTTGCCATTAAAAGAAAGGTACATGTACTTTATATACCCACAGAGACCTGTTATTAAAATTTTTCTCCAGTCTTCCCTAAATTGCTGTTTTGTTAATCAAATCTGGGAGAGATTTTCATTTGTAATTTATATTTGAGCAATACTTTCATTTAAAGTTTTTATAATTACTGAGGTTTTGGGTGGTTTTTTTAATTATCAGCTTTCACAAGGCAGAATTTTATATATTTTTTAAGGACAGAAATGAACATGTGTCTGTAGGAGCCCTTGCTTGTCATGGAAGTATAATAGGTAATTCTTCCAGAGTGCTTTTCTCAAATAACTACCTGGACATCCTCCCAGACTTGAAGAGTTAGAGCAGCTGAGATTTGAGAGAGTAGGTTAACAAAGGGTTAAGGGCGAAATACGCTTTTGATTTTGTCTTTTTATCTTTTTAATGTCTGGGAGGCAGGGGAACCAATAAAACTCGGTAATTATTCAGAATATTTATCGACAGTGCTTCTAGTTTGGTCTCTTTCTTTATTCTTGGGGCCTTTTTGTTTTATAGCTAGGTTCACTCCTTCTAAGCTTGGAAGATGGCTCCAAACTTGTCCTGGGCCCAAATCACCAGGGAACACAACCCTTCCTTTTATGTGACTATTGCTGATACTTAATAACTTCTTCATTTTTTTTTGTTACTTTTGTATTAAGTTTCACCAGCCTACAGCAGAACTCAAATTATTTTGTAGTTAGAATTGATTGTCTGAACTGCCTAGTTTTCTTGCAGTTTCTAGCTTTCCTTCTAATTGTTTCAGCTATGCCTGCTATCCTTTTTGTTCCCTCTCTGTTTTGCTAGTTTTTTTTGTTTGTTTTGTATTGGAGGCATAATGAACCACAGGAAAAAAGAAAAAAAAAATCCATGGAATATTGATCCCATTCTAATAGTTTTAGAAAATCAATACATACATTAAAAAATCTTCATTTGATTAAAAAACATGCATTTTTCTTTCTCCTGTCACTTCTTTTGTGGCTTAACAGATCTGTATTCACAGTTTCCTTTAGATTAGCAAGTCATGCTTTTTCTTAGGCACTTTTATTAAAATTCACAACCAGACAGACTTATTATTTGGATCCTAAAATTTAATAAAAATATAAATGCTCTTGGTTCCTATTTTCTTTCTAATTTCTTAAGACATTATCATTGCCTTATGCTGAGCATATTCATGTCTGCCTCTTATCCGAGTTCCCTAAACCTGTCAGCAGTTAAGTTCACAGTGTATGAGCTTTACAGTGAAGCTAGAGAGCTTGGACTGGGTCTCTGGACCTGAGCAGAGCTAAGTGGAGGCCCTATCACTTTAGGTCTGTTAATTATAATCTTCCTTTAAGGTAGCTATCCAGAGACATAGACTTCTGCCATAGGAATGCAAATATTTCAGTGAATACAGAATACATGATGTCACGAATTTGAAATGGTTATGACATACTGGGCCAGTTCTCAACTCTCCTGGCCACTCCGATCCATTTGTAATAGTTGCTGGAAGCACTGGTTTTCTGAAATCATTACCCAGCTGATGGAAAAAAAATTGCCAGATTGATGATTCCCTTTTTGCCTTTCACAGAGGGAACAATGGTAATGGGAGAGCCATAGATTTGCCATCTTTAATCTAGGCATGTATTATTTATTAAGGAAACAGACACAGGCTTGTTTTCCTTTCACTTAGATGCCTCAGCTACAAACAGGAATCTACCTGAAAGGTTAATATAACTCATTTCTGAACCTCAACATCTACTTAAACAGGTAGAGTCAGGTCTTATAAAAAAAGAAAAAAAAAGTAATGGCACGTGTAGAAGCTTATCATTATGAAAAGATTACAAGCTGTATGGTTTGATTTCACAGGCCCAGCCCTCTCATTTTATGAAACCAAAGATAGTCACAGACCTGCTTTCCTCCTTGGCTGTAGGTACCTCAAAGACTGTTGACATTTGAAAACCAGAGAAGCTGAACACTGACTCTTTAAAGAACACACTCTAATTCTAGAAACAAGTTGATCTGATCTGTTTGACTGTATTTGATGTGAAATACTGCAAGGGAGAGTACACTGTGTGATCACAGAGGTGCTCTCAGCTTGGAAGCATCCAGGTTTTTGGACCTGTATCATTTCTGTTGCACCCTCCAATGGTAGGTGGTTGGCAAGTATTTATTATCC
The DNA here is from genome assembly GCF_008692635.1 of Crocuta crocuta. Lineage (NCBI taxonomy): Eukaryota > Metazoa > Chordata > Mammalia > Carnivora > Hyaenidae > Crocuta > Crocuta crocuta. The sequence continues at coordinate 372,836 of NW_027530209.1, read as the reverse complement.
TTTCTGCACTGTGTTAAGTTAAATTCCTTTTCCAAGGCAATAGGGCCCTGAGGGAATGTCAAGGAAAGCAGGAGAGGGAGAGGAGTCTGGGATGAGATGTCTGGTTCTATAATCTCCTTTCAGGCCATTAGTTGATCTATTAGATCAGCTCCTCTCAACCTTTTGTGTGTAACTTTCCTGGCGGAGTTGTTGAATTATGTACAGCCACTTTTAGCAAGCTGCTTAGGTCAGGGGGCTTTTCTTTGGCATTTAGTTCCCACGTACTTAAACAAAACCTCAATTTGCTAAGGTTTTTAACACTAGAAGCTTGTTCTTTTTATCCATTTATATTATTTCTTCTGTATATTGTTATTCACAACACATCTGGCTGCAGGTTATGGCATTTTGGCTGTGTTTCACCATGCTAACCTCTGTTACCTCTCCTAGGGTTTAGGAAACAGTCCCCTCTGGATTGAAATATTAATGATCATAAGTACAACAGCAACCCCTCTGCTTTCAAGTAATGCAATTCTAAGCCGAAGGGCAGCAGCACCAATTATAACTACGGGAATCCTATATACTCTCCCAGTAGGATACACAGATGCGCACACAGGGACTCAGCTGGGCTCTGATACTTGTAACTCGATGCTTCCTTGTGCTTTAGTGTTTTGAGGCTCTAAAAGAGAAAAATGATTCTAGCAAGGAGATTTGGTTGGTGAGGGAGAACCACTCACAACTGCTGAGCTAGCTGTGTGGGAAATTGCCCTTAGGTACGTGGTAGGGCTTCCTCACCTCTGCTTATAACACTCAGTCGCGGAGATGAGGGAAGTCTGTGTGACTCTCAATTTCTCCTCACTCCTCTGGGCTGTTTTCAGTGATTAGAATAGCATACCAGGGAATGTAGTAGTAGATTTTATTTTTGGCTCAACTGCCACCTGAGAGACAGGCTTTTTGAGCCCCAGGACATTCAGCCCAAGGGTGAAAACAAATGAGCAAAGATTATAAAATGGGTCGAGTCACATGGGATAGAGAGGCTGTTAACAGATATGGATCCACAGACCAAATCTTTTGAGGCTGACTTTTCTGCTAGACTACTCTAACTTCAGGCTGACAATCCAAAGCCTTAGACTATTAGAGGGCATAATCAGGTTTTGTAAAGGTCCATGGGTTCCCACCAGGAAGAAGGAGAAAGAAAATGTAGAGCAGAGCACAGGCAAGGAAAAATGGAAGTATTTACATAAAAGAAGAGTTGAGCCTAAACAGTAAAACTACAAAAAAGGAGAAAACAAAAATATTTGCCAAGAAACAAAAAGACAAAACAATAGGTGACTAAGTGACCAAATGAGAATTACAGCATTTATTGAATACCTATCCTGTTCCAGGCACCATTCTAAGTGCTGGATATATATTGACCACTGATCCTTGCAACCACCTTATGAGGAAGAGAATATTTTTATCCCCATTTTACAGATGAGGAACTGGAAGTGCACAAAGTTTAAATAACTTTCTCAAGATCAACATTATTTTCTTAACCATTATTCTTTAGCTTCCTCCTAAGAGATGAAAGCGCCTTTCTAGGAAAATATTCAAACAGTTGCCCAGATAAAGATTGGTCCTCAAAATCAGTAGAATTGAGCTATGCAAATGAATAGTATTAATAAAAGCATTTTGGTAAAAGGATGTAACCACAAAAGGGAACCTCTATACATTCATGGTTTTTAAAGATTGGTTAATTTCCTTACAGGAATTAATGAAAACACTTTCCATTGCCTCCCTAACTTTGAATTCAGCCCTGGGTACAGTGAAATGATGAGTTTTTCTTTCCTTTAAGCCATCAGTTGCTTGAATGTGATTTTTTTACAGATATCCATTAACAACTAGTATTTTAGTCTTCTGAAGAATGTTTTTTCTTTTAATTTTTTAATGTTTTTATTTGTTTTTGAGAGAAAGACAGAGAAATTGGGAGAGGGACAGAGAGAAAGAGGGAGTGAAGCAGGTCTGGGCTGTCAGCACAGAGCCGGTCACAGAGCTTGAACTCCTGAACAGAAGTCAGATGCTCAATGGACTGAACCACCCAGGCACCCGTCTCGTGAAGAATGTTAACTAGAAACTTTAAAAGTAATTTTAAAATAAAGGTAATGAAATAATATTAAGATATTTCACATAATTGGGAGTGCTCATGATATATAAAAAAATATGTCAAGCATAAGCCCAATTTTGTTTAAAAGTGTATTTATTGGGGCACCTGGGTGGCTCAGTCGGTTAAGTGTCCAGCTCTTGATTTCAACTCAGGTCAGTATCTCACGGTATATGGCTTTGAGCCCTGTGTCCAGCTCTCTACTGGCAGTGCAGAGCCTGCTTAGGATTCTCTCTCCCTATCTCTCTGCCCCTCCCCTGTTCATACTCTGTCTCTCTCAAAATAATAAATAAACATTAAAAAATAAAAATATGTATATATGTGTATGTGAACATATTTTAAAAGACTGGAAAGATATAACTTCAGTTATCTCTGAGCATATGAAAGATTTCTGTTTTTCTATTTACTTTTCTGAATTTCCTAGTTTTAAAAAATGACATGTATTACCTGTATATGCAGAAAGAATGTTATTAAAAGTGAAAATAAACACAGTTCCAGCATCATGTTTTAGAAATGGCTTCGGTAGATACTTAATCAAGTTATGAATCCTAACCAACCAGCATACACCTATCTCTGCTTTTTATTTGAATTAAATCTTCTGACTTTATAAGCAAGATAGAACATTGACTTCCGAATCTAAAACAGGATTAGTCAAGCCCCAGAAGGTCAAAATGGAACCAATTCTCAATCACACATTGCAAAGAAAACTGTCAGCTCCTGGTCTAAACTTTGGGTCCTTGAAATGTTTTGCTGCCTTCTTAGTGTGCAGCAATATTTAGTTGGGAGAAGAAAAGCAACATGTAAAAGTGGAAGAAACTATATCTCAAGACAAGAATCAGCCTTATTTTATGTAGGTTATATTCAATTATTGGTCTGAATTCATGGATCTCTTTGAGAGTGAGAAGTTGGGTACCTATGCACCTAGGTAAGTGCTAGAATGGACAGTGGAATGGGTATATAGTAGCTGGAGACCAGAAAACTAAACTCATGAAAGTATTACATTTACATATTCATGTTACCATTTTCATTGTTGGTGGAAGAAGGAAGCAAAAGGGACAAAAATGAGACTTTAAGAAGCACTTTCTGAACTAACTAATAACACATGGAAACCATTGGGATATAGTATAAGGGCTGATAAAGGGTAAAGTTTCAGGCATGGTAAAACTACCTCAGAGTGATTCTGATTGGAGAGAGGGGTTGCCCTCTTGGAAATCCATCCCTCTTACAGATTGAGACAAACTTCACCAGCAAATCCTTTATCTGCTTATCTGCAGTCCAAGTCCACTCTGCTCTCCCAGTGAGATGCACACAGAAATTCCTCAGGAATGCTGCTTACCCTGCTTTAACTGGCCTCCCCAAACTCAACTCAGAAAGAACTCGGTTAAAAACTGATGGCCCATTGAAATTAAAAGAGCAAAACAAATGGCCACAAAACAAATGAGTAAGTGATGCTTCTTCAGTTATTTAGTGGTAGAAATGCTCATTTCCAGTTAGAACTTGTGCAAGGGACAAGGGAAATATCCATCTCAGTTTCATTGCATGGAACTAAGAGTCTCCATAGCCTTCCTATTGCATCCAGAGCACAGAAATTAGAGATTTAGCACATGCTTTGTGCCTAACTGCTCGCTTCTTGGGCAGGAGTACCAATAACCTTGCCAAACACTTGCTGTGATGGAGATATGTAGTCTTCCCTTGTTCATTGTCTGCTCACCATCCTGATCTCTTTCAGCAAAACAGATTTATGCCAACTGCAAAACTAATTTAAAAAGTAAATATTTTTAACCAGTGTAGCAATAAATTAATTTCATGCCTATTTTAAATGGCCCTGTTAATAAAAATAGAACTCTTCTTGTGCTTGAGAATAACTGTATTGAAAATGTGATTTTTCTGGCTGTCTCCTCGGGATGTGACATCGCTCACAGCTCTTCCCAACTGCTGCTATAAGCTGTGTCGGTCGTTGGTTGTGGGTGCTTAACAGCCATCTGGAAGGAAAGTTGGCATCACCTAGTTGAAGGCATATCTCAAATCGAGGGATTGTAGCTACCATCACAGTTAGTAAATACTGTGGCTTCCCTGCTGGATTGAACACCTATTCCAAATTCCTGACTGGAAGAGAAAATCAAGAAGGAGGGATGAGGATAAGTATCCCCTGAATGCTTTGCTGACTGACAATTCATGAAGGCTGGAGTTTCTCTTTTAGTCCAGAACTCAAAGCAGGTGACATGTAGCCCATTTTCATTCGTAATCTCATTAATAGAGCCAGTCAATTGCTGCCCACACTTAGAAAAAACATGCAGGCCATACTCCTTAGAAAGGAGATTTTGAAAGTGTTTGCTGAAAATAAATGAAGGAACAGGAGGCATAGGATTGTTTTGTTTTCTATTTACTTGACACTCCAGTCACCAGTTCTGGGAGGCATGGGTAGTCATTCTACTGAATCTTCTTCTATTATTTGCTGGTCAGGGTCCACTCTGGAAGTGCACTCCAAGAATTACTTTCAACTCTGGACCAGAGGTAACAAGCAATAGAGATTAAATAGGAAACTTTTGTTGAGACCTCTTTACAATCTGATTACCTCTGATTTATAAAATGGTACCTCAAAGCAGATGCGACCTGGTATATTTTTTCTAATGATTATTCTGAGAGACCTGGAGAGTGAAGATGGATAATTCCAACCCACTGTCATCATGGGTGGTTCCCTTTAAAACAACCAAAATGTGCTTTTGCTGTCATTAGACTGTTCATTTCTTCTCTTTTGGGAGTATTTCCCAGGTAAGAGTTTGTATTTTTTTTAATCAAAGAATAATTGACATGTAATATTGTATTAGCTTCAGGTGTATAACATAGTGATTTGATAATTATATACATTATGAAATGGTCACCACAATGTCTAGTTATTACCTGTTGAAAGAGTTTGTCTTACACCCATCTTTTAACCATGAGATCTTTAAATATGTTTTTTTTTTTTAAAGCCAAAATCACCAAGGAGAGTATGAGACAATAGAAAAACTTGAAATGTGGAATCCAGATTGGTTGCTTAAATCTAATTAAGGAGCTCTGGGATTACTGGTATGTTTAGGTGTTCCCATCACATATTTTAAGGAATAAGCTGATACCATCTCTTCGTCCACTGTTGCATTTTACCAGAGTTTTAGGAGAAATAACTTCACAGTGGATTTCCATTTCTAAAGCCATAGCCTGGTGGATTGCAGGGTCATAAGTAAATTAAAAAAAAAAAACCACGTTATTTTGGTTCAGTCTTCTCCCTCAGATCTCACTGTAGGCTAACTCCTCTCTTTGGATTAGGGATGGGGAATTCCATGTGTGCCTTACATTTTGACATTTCCCTTGAAATTTCTATTGTTTTTGACCACTCCTAAGAAGGTGGCAGGTAAGGCCTCTACTGTCAAGAGAATCCAATTGTTATTGCTTCCTTCTTCATCTGCTTTGGTTTTCAAGGGAACACAGCATTGTGTTTTCTGAGTCTCCCATAGACACCAGCAAAGAAGCTTTAATCTCTTTAGTTTGGGGACCCCTTCTCTTCTCCTAAGAAGTGAGGTACTTGTCTATATGGAATCACTGGAAGCTTCTGTATGTGACTATGCTATGATACTCTCTTTTGTATGATTGTGAATTGTTCCTAAACTAAACCTGTTGCTTATCATTAGTTGAATGGAGAGAGACCCATCACTTACTCAGATTATTTCAAGGAAAAGAATATCTAGAGCAAAGATTCATGTGGCCCCAAATTTCAGTGGGAACATTGTGAGAAATCTGACTTCCCTGTTGAATAGTTGGTGACTTCTCTCCCACATCAACACTTCTGATGGAAACTTTGACTTTCTCTTACCTCTATTACACCTTTTCTACTGACTGGTTTTCTTAACTGATTGTCTCTGGTCCCTCAGACTTCCAGCTTGTGCCATGTCTTATGGTTCCAACTCTAATATGATTTCAGTTCTCCCAAATAACTGTTAAAAGTATTTGAGTTGGGGGGCGCCTGGGTGGCTTAGTCAGTTAAGTCTCAGTTAAGCTGAGACTTGGGTTCAGGTCACAATCTCACAGTTTGTGAGTTCAAGCCCTGCACTGAGGTCCTCAGTGACAGTGTAGAGCCTTCTTGGGATTATCTCTCTCTCTCCCTCTCTCTCTCTCTCTCTCTCTTTTTCTGCCTCTCCTCCACTCTCTCTCAAAATAAATAAATACACTTAAAAAAGTGTTTTAAAAAAGTTTTTTGGGTTTTCCAGAAGCTATTTCTTGAGAAGCCCTCTTCCATTTTTATCTTAAATAACAGGTTCTTTCATAGGTTGATTCCTAAGCTTAAATTACTTGCCTTTGGTTTATGTTGCACTTTTGGTCTGATCATCTCTGGCAGGGGTCTTAGAGTAAATACTGGGCCTGGGGATTGTGAGAGGATGTTTCCTCATGGAGGAGGCTGTGTGCAGATTCTTCAAAGTCTGACACCTAGTTACCTGAGAAGCCATTTTTGGATTGAAAATGTTTCTACAGAACCATTGTGAGTCAGACATGCATTGAAAGATAAAGAAGGGAAAAACTTTATTATCTTCTAAACTCAGACATTTTTATTTGTTATGTTTTGCATGCCTCTTAAAGGAAAAATGTGAAATTATGAAACAACATATTGAAATATTGTGACTTATACCAGATCTTTTAAAACTCCGTTGTTCTCTTCTTATTCAATGCCAGTAGGTTGAAGCCTGTACATTTTTCTGAGATGACCATAAGTGGTACTGTCTGTTACTTTTCTGGTAGTGAGGCTGTGTGGATGGTGTTCACCATAATAGATCTAAGTATAGTTTAGTTCCAGGAGAACGTATGGTCTTAGGGTGTTGCTCAGGGCATGATTTCACTGGACTAATTTCAATTGTGTACTTTTTTTGTGTATAGAACTTGACAAGAGTTATAGACAGTTTGAGCTGGGAGTGACCTAACATCATCTAATTCAGTCTTTCATGTTTATATGAAAGGATTTGTCCAAAAACAGATAATTAGTGTGGGTGCAGAAATTAGGAGCTATGTCTGTTGGATTTCAGGGCAAGGCTTTTCCTAATGTCCCATGCTATTTCTAAGGATGGATAAACCACATGGCTTTAAAATTATACTCATCAAGAAGTCTTTTAAATACAGGTGAATAGAATAGAGCAAGTTATGTAGATACTAACTAGAAATATCCTGAGGATGGTAGAGACCTCTAACACCTATATCTGGCTCTGAACCAAGATGCTGAGCTTTAATTTCCTCAAATGCTTTCAACATTTAAATTTTTCCTTCTATGTTTCTTTTGGGGGCCTATTTCCTTTGCCAATGAATAGGCAAATAGGAACTAATAATGTACTTTCATTAGCTACATTCTTCTCCCTGATGTTATCTGATACTCCGTGCAAATGTTTTAGATGATAAGTTTTTACACAATTCCCAGCATAGCAGTTTGTCATGTAGATCCATAAAGAAAAATGCTGTATTTGTAGAGTAGGCTATGCTAATGTAATGGGGGAAATAGTTAAGTTACTCTCCACAGTATTATAACCACTTAACTATGATTCTATTTTTGATAGGTCTCCAAACTTTGTTCTTTGGTCAAACAGCAGGTCATCAAATACCTCATCCATGATGCCTAAAAATGTTCACTTCCTTAGCAAACTCCTAGTTTTAATAAGGTAAATGTTCATTGGATAGGTGCCAGAATGTTCTGTGAAGAACCACGTGGTTCTTCAACCCTGGTGGTACTTGAGGTCTATGTCAACTATAGTTTAATGGAGGGCTTTTTTGTTTGTCTTGATATGGATAATAAGTTCTAAGAATAGAGAACTTTACCTCCAAGCCAATGCAAATTGTGATGTTTAATACTTTTGTGTTTACACCCTGACCCATTTACTGAGCAACTCAACAGGGGGTTGATAATCAGTAGGACTTCCAATTTAAAAATGCAAAAGAAATGATAGAATTAGAAAAATACCATTTTAAAAGCTCTTAAAATATTGGTTCTTAAAAAAGGATGCCAATGGCTTATAAAACTATTTTAATAAATTTATGGGAACATAGAATAATTAATGGATTAGGCTGACAATTCTTGAACCCACTGATGAATGTTAATGTCACAAAATTTGGGACTGCCAGATATTATGTGCTTCCTATTGGTGCCATAGAACATATGTAGGACACCCCCATGAGGATTTTTGCCAAAAATAGTTCTACCTGAATTTAATTAAGCCCCAAGGCATAGCAACTAGTTCTTCAACAAATAAACAGCATAAGAAAAAAAATGTGAGGGAGAACCAAGTGTAAGGAGTAGACATTGTTAGGATCCTAATTCAAATACCTCACTGTAAGAAGACATTTTTTTGAGATCAAAGAAAATTGTGTATAGATTGGGTATTAGATTATACAAGGGATATTAATTTTGTTAAGTGTGATAATTTTCTTGTGGCTATTTTAAGATATCTGTTAGATACATACTGGTGGATTTACATGTGAAATGATATAATATTTGGAACTTATTTTATAACAGTCATAAACAGAGGATGGGAAAGTAGATGAAATGAAGAATGGCATACTGCTGATAATTTTTGAAGCTGGCTGATGGATCCATGAAAGATTATTATGCTCTTATCTCTGTTTTTGTGTATGTTTTAAGTTTTTGAAAATAAAAGTAATTACAAGAGAGCCAACAAAGCGAGCTATGTCTTTGTTCCAGAATATGTGAGATTTTTAAAACCAGAACTCAGGTTTGACTTGGTAAGAAAAATAGATATTCTGGGGCACCTGGGTGGCTCAGTTGGTTAAGCATCTAACTCTTGATTTCAGCTCAGGTCATGCTCTCATGTTTTGTGGGATCAAGCCCCACATTACGCTCCTTGCTCTCACTGTGGAGGCTGCTTGGGATTCTCTCCCTGTCTCTCTGCCCCCTTCCTGCTTGCGCTCTCTCTCTTTCTCTCAAAATAAATAAATAAGCTTTAAAAAAAAGAAAAATAGGGGTGCCTGGGTGGCTTAGTCGGTTAAGCTTCCAACTTGGGCTCAGGTCATGATCTCACAGTTCGTGGGTTCGAGACCCGCATTGGGTTCTGTGCTGGCGGCTCAGAGCCTGGAGCCTGTTTCAGATTCTGTGTCTCCCTTTCTCTCTGCCCCTCCCCCACTCATGTTCTGTCTCTCTCTGTCTCAAAAATAAATAAACTATAAAAAATTAAAAAAAAATAGATACTCTTCAAATTCTCAACTCTGAAGGCTGAAGACTTGTCTCTTAGGATAGGCTTACTTTAGGTACTACTTTGCTGTATTACTGCTTGTGTGTCCATGGGCATAGAGTTAGCGTCTGTATTATGAAAATAGTAGTATCTGCAGTAAATTGTTGTAACGAGGTTTAAACATGAGAATGTATGTGAACACCTGGTATGGTGCCCAGCATTCATTCATTCCTCAGTAAATAAGGCTGTTGGTATCTTTGCTTCATTTAACAAAGACCAATTAAGTGTCAGGTATATGCCAGACCTGTGCTAGATCTAGGGAGTTTTTATGAAAAAAGAAAAAAAAAAGAAAAAAGATGTAAATCTGCCTATGAACAATTCTTAATTTATTGGAAAAGTTGAATCACAGGAGACTGGTGTTTTGTAGGTGTAAAAGAGTGTAAAATATCAGCAACTTCATATGGTTCAACCTGATAACTGAAGTGAGATATAATCACAGAGGCAGCGAAGTGCAGTGGTCAAGATAACAAGACACTTGTGTCAGACTGGACTTGAAACTTGGCTCTGCATGAATTGTGTGAAACTGAATAAAGTTACCTTTAGTGGCTTTGTTCATGGCCTGTAAAATATACTTGCCTTACTGGATTGTTTTGAGGACAGCGCATAAAATATGGACAATAGTACTTAGTACACAAAAAATCCTGTCTATTGTCATCAGTCATGTCCAAAGTGATGTGTGAAGACACCCACTTATGAGAGGTGCATGTAATTACTTATAATTTTTTGATGTTTATTTATTTTTGAGAAAGAGAGAGACAGAATGAGAGAAGGGGAGGGGGAGAGAGAGGGGGGCACAGAATCCGAAGCAGGCTCCAGGCTCTGAGCTGTCAGCACAGAGCCTGACATAGGTCTCAAATCCACAAACTGGGAGACCATGACCTGAGCTCAAGGTTAACTGACACACCAAGGTGCTCCTTGGTGCATGTAATTATATCAGGTGCCAGGGGTTGGTGCTGAGGGCATGATGGTTTCACAGAGAAAGTGTGACATTTGAACTTCACCAGGAAGAAGGAGCCACTCAGGCAAAGATAACTACAGACATTTTAGGCAAAGGGCCTGGAAACAGGAAAGGAGAGTTTCAGAAACAGAAAAGAGTGGTGTGGGGATTAGAGTTTAGAGCATGAGTCTGGAGGATGGAGAGGGGCTACACAGGAAGTTATGATTGGTAGCCTGGGTGGTCTGTGTCTTGGTAATTCAGTAGCAGAAGGGGTCATAGGAAAATTTTACCCAGAATAGTGACAGTAATGTGGTGATTGTTGGAATGGAAGGAAGACTTGCTGGCAGTCTATAAAAATAACCTAGAGCTTTGCTATTCAAAGTGTGCTTCTTGGACCAGCAGTATCTGTATTCCCATGGTTCTATTGGAAATGGGAATTCTTGGGCACCATCCTCAGACCCTGAATTTTAACAAAATGTGCAGGTGATTCATGAGCACACTGAAATTTGAGAAACCGTGGTCTAGAGACAGCCCAGGAGAGCCTGGGCTAAGACAGAGACAGTAGGGATGTCAAGCAGAGAATATGGACCACTAACACATGTATTTAAGAAGTGAAACTAAAAAGATTTGACTGATAAGGTATGGGAGTCAAAGAGGGAGTAGTTGAAGAGGATGCACTGAGAATAAATCTGTGTTTCCTTATTAAGATTTCTGGATGGATGACTGGGGAATGCAGAGAAAGGGGAAGTGTTGGGGAACAAAGGTGAGAAAAATAATTCATTTTATGGCATGGTGATTTTAAGCAGCCTATGGGACATAGAAGATCCATAAAAAATGGATTGAGGAAAATGAAAGTATATTATTAAGAAGAAAATCTGAAGAAAGTAGTTATCCTAACATCAAGTAAGAAACCAATGATGACAAATGCTAGACATATTCTCTCAACTGTTCTTCTATAAAAGAAGAAGGGCACATTAGAATAGGTTCTCTAGTGTGCATTAAGTACTCTGAAAAAAAATTTTGAGCTTGTAAAGTCAAACATTCCTGGCTCCTCTGTTAAGTATAAATGCATAAAAATAAAACTGTAAGACACAACAGAGCTTGATAATTTGTACAGAATTCTACCATATAGACTTGGCAAGAATTCAGGCTCTGGAATTTGGAGAGGTTAGGGACTCCTGGTGATTTCTTGGCATCAGTATTAGTGGATTTTCTTTCTTAAACTTGGTTTAGAAGGATGTGGAGAATTCAGATATCTCAGTTCGCTATATGCTGAGTTTAAATGAAATGCTACCCAGGGGTAGATTTGAGAGGTTATTTAGCCAGATTGTAGAATCTCTAAATATGCAATCACTCTCCCACCCAGAGTTGCCAGATTTAGCAAATAAAAATACAGGATTCCTAGCTAAATTTGAATCTCAGATAAACACAAACAGTTTTTTAGTATAAAAATATTAGACCAAATATTGCATGGAATATACATATACATGTACTTTAAAAGGAATCATAGTTTATCAAAATTAAAATATAAAGTTATCGTGTATTTTATCTGACAACTCTCAGATGTCCTAGTTATGGCAAAGAATGTGTATACACACATACATATGTGTATATGTAGATAGACTTATGTCTATATAGTAAATATAGCAAATTTTAATGTTCAAAGGCTAAGCTGAGAATTTTTCAAGATGTGGAAATTTATAACATTAATTCATACAAGCATCCATGTATCTAGTTTGGAGGGAAAAAGCAGAACAGGCTTGTTGGGAACACTCTGCCATGATTTTTCTTCCTGTGTTTATGATAAAATCACTAGCTTTTTTTTTTTATCCCCTGTATACATCTTAGCACCTTGTTCCATAATGTTAATACAGCATTTAGTGGGAACAGTCTATAATTAAGGCTTAAGTTTTCAAACAAACTGCAGATGTAGAGCTGTGAGGGTGGGCTTGATGCTTGATTTGTAGAGGAGACTCTGATGTTAATCAGATGTGCTTCTACTTACCAAGACGATGTTGAAAATAAAGCTGTATTGCAGGTATGTGTGTGT
>NW_027530209.1:255703-360357 GCF_008692635.1 Crocuta crocuta | reverse complement strand
AGTTGTATCTGTTTTTTTGAAATTTTAAGACCTGGCTTTATGTTATGTCTTTTTTCTCAATTAAAAATTCAACAAGTATGTCAGAAAGAAAATGTGATTAAGAACTAGTTGGCAGTGCAATGTATTATGAAACAACAGAGAAATAAGGAATTACTTCCATCAAGGGTCATTTGAGAAGGTTTCACAGAGGTAATGGCATATAAGCATCTTAAAATATAGGATTTTTAAAAAAAATCTAGCCTTTTTAAAAATAAATATAAAGTAAATATATTCACAAGTTTTGCAAACCCTATGAAAGCAGCAGAAAACAATTACCCCAAATCTCAAGAACTAGAAATACCAATATTATTTTTATATATTTCCTTTAAGTCTTTTCTGACATTTGTTGCATAAAATTGCATATGTACATGCAATTTCTATCCTGATATTTCACTTAACATATCTTAAATATTTCTCTTATCATTAAAAACTCCCTGTTAACATTGTTTAAACAGCTAACCAATAAGCCATTATATTAATAAGAATTTGTTTTAATTTTAATTTTATTTATTTTTATTTTTTGTGGGGGGAGGGACAGAGGGAGAGGGAGAGAGAAAATCTTAAGCAGACCCCACACCCAGTGTAGAGGCCTATGTGGGGCTCAATCATACAACCATAAGATCATGACCTGAGCCAAAATCAACAGTAGGAAGCAGAACTACTGAGCCATCCAGGTGCTCTGAGTAATAATTTTTTAATATAATCCTCAAACTTTGGATTTTTAGGTACTTTCCATAGTCTTATTTTTTGTTAAGAAAAATAAAATACACTGTATAAAATACAGTGTTGGTCATTTAAAAAATCTATACCTCTGGTTATTTCTAAGACTTAAAAGTAGAATTATTGGGTTAAGGGTCTAAAATAACATTAATGGTCTTGACACACATCCTACCAAACTGCCTTCTGAATAGATTGTCCCAGTTTAGACTCAAAGAGTCAACAGAAAGGATAAAAGGGAGCACTGGAGGACAGAGGTAGAAAGTGTAGTATGTAGTCAGCAGCAAGGAATAGTCAGGTTTGTTTGGAGCATAAGGCATGAGTGATGGATGGTGAAATGAGGCTAAAAATGTCATTTAAAACCAGATTATGGAAGATCTGAAATGCCCACATATGGCAGTGAGCCTTCCTTCTGCAGGCAGTTGTGAGCCACAGAAGTCTTCTGAGTAGGAGAATGCCATGACTTTAGAACTTTCTTCCAGTTAATTATAGGTTATTAAATGTCTCTGAACTTTTGAATCATGCCCAAATAATATTTGAGGTCATCAGCTATCAAAATCTGAATGTCTGGAAATAAACTATGCCATTGGCTCATCATGTTTAAAGATATCATTGACATTTACCTTATTGAACATAAATTGATTTTTACACACTTCTGTCAGTGACTGCATAAAGCACCTGGAAAGTAGAAAGTGCTAGGTCAACTCTATGTCATGGAAACCTTTTAATGTGTACTCCAGTGGTATATAGAATTGTGAGTGTTATAAAGATTTATTGAGGATTTAAGATGTTTCTAGGACCTTCTTGTTTAATGATGTGCCCTGTAATCATTCCTGGCTCAGAGCAGGACTGGCAGAGTAAAAATGCTGGGGAAAAAAAAAAAAAGTTGATTCTGGTACATAGTGTCTTTTCAAAATCAGGCGCAGTGAACTTTTTTCCTAAGTGTATTTGTTTCTCTATGCACTAAATATTTATATGAAATGTTAAAGAATTAAGTTACTCAAATATCCAGATTTATTTTACATTTTGTAGGGATAACTAGGTGATTTTATTTTTTCCCATCACACAGATACTTTCATGGATCAAGTATTGACTTAGAATAATGTTGCTCAGTCTGGTCAATGGAGATTGTCTCTTTCTGAAGGAAGAATATGGAATCTCTTGACTTTTTTTTATATGTGTGCATGCCTGCAAAAAAGAAGATGAGACACTGTCTAACTCTGGCAATCACGTGATTTTTCCATGGGTTGTTTTCTTGGTGTCTTGTGTCATATACACTGGGGCTGGGAGAATGCAAGCTTCTAAATTTGGAATCTATTTAAACACTGAAGGTTCTGAGTATCAAATTCAACTTGATCTTTTCAGCCTTTGGATTCTGTCTCCTGCTGTCATAACATCACTTCTCGATTCAAAGGGGGAAAAAAAGAGATTCATAGCACCTCAAAGAGAGCTTCTTGGGCATGGCCGTGCATCAAGTGTAAATGAATCAGAAAACCGAGCATTAACTTTTACTTGAAATAGATAAGACTTTAAAAAATAGGGATAAAATTGCATTGATGGTTTGAAATAGCTATTCAAGTATTTTATGGCACCTACCACCAGACATGCTTGGTTAAGAGCGTGAGGCACTCCTTCCATGTTACAGCAGTCGCTGGAGACGTTTTGTTAAGTCTAAAATGTAAATAGCATCTCCCTTTTATTCTATTCTTGACTCTGACATTAATGCTATATCATTTAAGTGACTAAAAGAGTATTTTTGACCAGGTTTTCTAATTTTGTCATAAAATTTTGCCCAGAATGAATTTTTGCTTAAAAGGCCAGCCATTTAATACATTTTTCTTTTGGCCAATTTAAAGCAAATACATCAGGTCAGTTCTTTTTATGACACAAAAGGGAAAAATGTTAAGTTTTCTTACTTCAGACTTTTTTATTTTTAAATTTCTACAGCTGAAATGTCTCTTCTTTCCTTTAAGTACAAGCTGACAGGTCATTAATCCTTAATGTGGATTTATACCTCTGGGTATTTTGGGGAGGAAAACTCATTAAAATTCTTTTGTTTTATATGTAACTGTCCTAATAGAAATTTGGAGTTCATGTTTAGAATTTGTTAAAATGGATAGAAAGCATAGAAATCCTTTTTAAAAGAATGGAAGTACAAGAAGTTACTTCTGCCTATAGTCAATGGTGTCACTATTCCTGAATGTCTGCTGCCAACTTTTTATAGAAAGAACATAAATTCTGGGCATCCATACTTTCAATATGAATATGAATTTCATTTCATTTGCATTTTCCGGGTTGGTCTTATATATTTAATATAATTTTCTCTAGTACTTTTCTATATTTCTGAAAAGCATTGGATATTTTTGTCTTTCATTCTACCCCAAGTTGAGGCATTAGGGAGTCATCCAGCTTTTATTTTTAAGGAAGTTGGCTTTTATTTGGTGAAGTTAAGCTAGCAATGGTGTATATGTAGATAGTGGAAAATGTTTTATTGATACTGGTGAATCTATTCTGCATTATGTTGCCACATCGTATTTTCTCCTTCCTCTTAAGTCTCCCTTTCCCTCTTTCCTCTACTAAGCATTTGAAGGCCTTCTAAATGAGAAATAACTGCCATCAGCAAACTTATATTTTAAAACTTGTAAAAACTCCCAACTAAATTGGGGGTTGGAATGCCTCCTTTCCTGATTGTCCAGAATAGCTTCTATCTGTTCTTATCCTTGACATTGATATTGACAGAACTCATCAAGAAAGACTATACTTCTGCTTTTACTTTATTTTTCTTAAATAAGTGTACCAACTTCTTACATAATGTAAGCTACGTTCCTTGTATGTATTGGAAATCTTTATTTCTTCAAGCCATGTGTACACAGTGAACATTAGCTCTGTATTGGGCCCAGTGTTGGACCCTGGAAGCATAATAATGAACACAGTAGTTACTGTCTATGCCCATGGGGTGGGGGTAGGAATAATGGGGGAAATGAGAGATCAACCCTACTCAATTTGTCCCATGAAGAATGAAAGTTACAGTTGTGGTAAGAGCTACCAAGGAGATATATAGTGCTATAAAGTGGATAATAAGAAGAACTAATTTCCACTGAGGTCTTTCAACTGAGGGAAACCTTCCTAGAAGAAGTGACTTATGGGGTGCCTGGGTGGCTCAGTCAGTTAAGCGTCTGACTCTTAGTTTCGGCTCAGGTCATGATCTCTCATGGTTTGTGAGTTAGAGCACCGCTTTGGGCTCCATACTGACAGCTTGGAGCTTGCTCGGGATTCTCTCTCTCTCAAAGTAAATAAATAAACTTAAAAAAGAAATGACTTGTAAGATAGGATATGATAACAGACATTCTAGACAAGGTAGACTACAGAATAAAGTGTTCAGAGTGCATACTCGAGAACTGAAAGAGTCTGGGACACAGAGCATGAAGAGGGAATCTTGTCAGGTGAAGCAGAGAGTTATATCTGGACCAGGTCATACATGACTCCAAAGGATATGTTAATGATTTTTATCTGCAGTGCATATTCAAGAGTAAAAAGCCATAGAAGACTTTTGAGAAGGAGAGAGACATGATAGATCTTTGTTTTTAACGAGATCAGTTAGGTTGTCAAGGCGAGTGCAGATTAGAGTTATGGTGATTTGTGCGTTGAAACTTGTGTGTATCATGTTAATGACCTAGGGCGGTGGTAATAAAGTATAGTGTGGGTTTAGGAGACATTGATGGATTTGGTAAGGGAGGTAAGAGAGAGGGAAGTGTTCAGGATAACTACCAGGTGTCTGACACGCTCTCTATGTGCATGGAGGTTGGTCTATATTGAGATACTATCTTACTCTTGGGTTCATTAGATCATGAACCCCTATAGGATCAGAGCTCTTTCTAGAGTGAACTAATAAGCTTGAATATTAGAGTAGTCAATTCTGGTCTGCCAGGTTCCCTTCTTACTCTGAATGGCCTTTACTGTTTCATGATCATAATTTACAAATATTTACTCATCTATTTAAAAATTCTTTCAAAAAACAGTGTCAAAGAAAATGCAAATAATGTTATTCTTAGAACTTTGAAATGATAATTATAGTAATGCTTGTATTAACCAAGAATTCTAAAAGCTCAAATCCCCCCTGTATTGTTTAATGCATTTGCATAACATTCATGAGGGTAGCTGAATTATGAATTTCCGTAACAAGAATAATGAAAAAAATCAACTTTTGCAGTTTCTAAGCCTCTTATCAATTTTTTTAATGTAAAAGAAAAGTCAATTTTATCTATACATTTAGTTCTCGGCTCTGCTGGAGGATTAAAAGGAAGTAAGACTAGGTTCAGAAGCTTGAGAATTATGCCAGGGGTACATGTCCTCTTCCACCATCACTAACCCTCTTTTGCACCTCTTCCCCAAATCAATAGCAACAGTCTTTGCTGTGGTATTTGGGGAGAATGTGTGTGTAGCCTCATTAATTGCTTCAGTATTTCTTCTGATTTTTCCATTACTAGCATCAGAACTTAAGTGACATCCATTCCTTGACCCAACCTTGCATTAACTCATTTGTGATTCCATCCATAGATCCCATTAAACTTTGATTTTAGAGCACATACTGGGCATGAAGCACTGTGCTGGTGACTTTGGACAGAACTGATGACTCCCAATATTCCTTGTCTTTTGGTATCATGCCCTGTGTAGTGTCATGCCACAGAAAACCAGGGCCTATCTCTTTGTCAGACCAAGTATGACAGAGATGAGGATGTGCAATTTCCAACTCGTAGTTTTAAAGGACATTGAATCTTTCATTCCCCCACCCTCCAGATGCCTTGCACTGAGGGGAACTAGTTGCCATGTTCTAGGGACCTTAAGCAGTCTTGTGGAGAGGCCCATGTGGGAGGGACTGAGTTATTTGTTCAGTATCAACCTGTTAGTCATCTGAATAGTTACCTTAACACCTTAGCACAACCTCATGAGAGACCCTGAGCTAGAAACACACAGCCAAATCACTCCCAAATTCTTTCCTCACAAAAACTGTGAAAGATAATAAATATTTCTTGTCTTATGCCACTAAGTTTTGGGGTAATTTGTTATATTGCAAAATACTCTGATACTGGTCGCTACCATCATATCATACTTCCTTGTATAGCAGAGGATGGTAGTACTCACTGAGAAGTGTTTACTTCTTGGCCATAATAATAATAAATAAAAGCTCAACCATAGGTTCAGCACATAGAGATTTAGTTACAATTTGAGATTTTTGGAATTCAAAACATACATAAATAATAGTAGTGACTTGGGTTTTTATAGCAATTTGAAATTCACTTTTGCAGTTTATGAAGTGCTTTCACATAACGTATATAAATAACTGTAGCTCTCTGAAAGTAATGAGGATTTCAGAAGAGGACTAGTTATTACATCTGTACTGAGCACGTACTATATGCCAGCCTGTGAGCTAGTTACTGGGGTCATACCAGAGTTCAAGGCAGACAGAGTTTCTCTGTTTTCACTGAAGAGGGCAAAAATGCTTAAATGATTATAAGAGTTGTGCTTGCTGCCAAGGTTTAAGTATAATTTGCTATGAAAACATTAAAAAAAAGAGGGAAGCCAACATAGTAAGGGTAAGTAAGGGAGAGCTTTTATGAAAATGCCATCATTTATTTGAGTCTTAGAAGATAAAGGGAGTTATCCAAGGGAAAAATATGGTAGATGAAGGTGAGGCTAAATATTTTAGGTATCTTAAGTCCTGAGTCAGAATACTGTGCTCTGTTGGAAAAACTGAAAGTAGTCATGTATGGATGGAGTAGGACAAGGGAAAGGACAGATGGTGGTAGATGATGCAAAAGGACTAGACAGGACCAGCTATTCATTACCTTAGACCCTGTAGTACCACGTGCCTATAGAGTTAAGGGGAGTCACTTGAAATGAAGTGTAAGGTTTTATGTAACTGAACTAGAACTTGGGTTTTCTTTCTACCTTTTTGTATCTTCTTTTATAGCATTTACTATTTCTTTATTACAATTTCCTTAACAGATAAACTGCAGGTAACCAAATAGCTAATTTATTTTTTTAATATTTATTTATTTTTGAGAAAAAGAGCATGCATGCAAGGGAGGGGCAGCAAGAAAGGGAGAGACAGAATTCCAAGTGGGCTCCATGCTGTCAGTGCAGAGCCCAATGCGGGGTTCAAACCCACAAACCATGAAATCATGACCTGAGCCAAAATCGAGTTGGACGCCGAAACAACTGAGCCACCCTGGTGCCTACTCCCCCCCCCTCACCAAATACCTACTTTAAAAGGGAGGAAGGAAACAAGACTCAGTGCAGGCAAGGAGAGACTTACCTAAAACTATAACTCATCTGTAGTAGAGCTGGGGACTTGGATGTTGGTTTGATGCTTATGGATTTCAAGTTTTATGACTCAAGATCTGGTATGTAATTCATTTTATCCACTTGGTTTCATCTGATTCACATGATTGTTCCACCTGATTGTGAGATGCATCTTTAGTATTTGTTGCAGAGGATAGATGACTGGGTGGCTATCAGAAAATCTGAAGGCTTGTCTGGTTACAGCTGCCCTGTCAACCCCCTTAGGTTTTATAGGGGCCACCTAGGATGGAATTGGTTATTTATCAGCTTCGAATGCCCCTACTTCACTACCTACAGGGAGTGGTAACGAAGTCTTTATATAAAACATAATTTATGTATTTGTCATCAGGAGCAGTGAGCAGAGACAGTTGTAAAGAGTCTATGCTATACTACAACTCCTTTGGCCAAGAACTGAAAAGTGTAAAATGGATAGTGCCTGTTAGTTAAGGAGTACAAATTAGGCTGAGTGCTTGTACCCTGCTTCACTGAGGAGGTGGGGCATAGGATAAGGATTGGGCTTTTGACATTCCACATAAAAGAACAGAAGGAAAGTGCATAAGAGTGCCAGGACACTGCTAGAGAATGGATGTGGATGAAATATGGAACTGACTGAATATGAAATTTAGAGGAGAGAGTCACAGGCTGCTGTTATTAAGAGCTTATATTTTCACTCTCTATGATATCTTGAAAGATGGAAGGGACAGAGAAGGAGAGAAAACAGGGTTTTACCTGGGGTCTTGTATTTAACTGACCTGCACGTTTATTCGTGGCAGATACAGATTAGGAGACCAAGGATTCTTGAATGATTAACCACAGATTCCTTCTCTAGGCAAGGAGAAGCTATTACTTTGCTTGGAGATTAGGGGACTGAGAGAGGAAAGGGGCCGATCATCGGAAAATTGCAAAGCTGCTGAAGAGGCAGCGGCTGAACATATTTTCCTTTTATTTTTGAATGTTGAGATGTCTGAAGAAAAAGATATCAGTCATAGAACTGACTGGCAGTGATCCAGCCAAACCTCTGGATAGCTTAGAATTCTGGTGATTGGCATTTGAGTGAAGTTCCCTGACATACAAGCTAAATCTGCTCTATTCATGCAGACTGACTTGTGCTGGTCATTTTTTCCCCTCTCCTGTGGGGAGGGAGAAAAGTACCTGTACATGATGGTGGGCCCTGTTTGACTTCTCAAGAAATTAAATTCCTTCTGGACCATTTAGGGCACCTCCTTCCTTCATGCTTCAGCCCTTCTATCAGTGAAGTATTTTGTATTTGGGTTCTTAGCATATGGAATTATTCTTATTTTCTTAACATTTATCTTTATATTTGAAGGTTGTTTTTTGTTTGTTTAATTGTTTCACCTAACCATCAATATCCAGTGGTCTGGGGTTTCTGAATATATATTTACCCCTGAGAAATGCCAAACCCCTGAACAGGAAAAGTACTTGAGCTCAAGAACCAAATGAAAATTCATTACATTTCCCTTCCACCTCTGCAATCATAGAAATTGCTGGTCTAAAATTCCGGAATGCTCCAGATTTATTGAAGTTTTCTCTACAAAGGGGTTAGAATGGAAGAAGAGAAGAAAAAATATTTTACATTTTTCTTGTCTCACATCCTTTATTTCTATCTAATAAGTAGATATTTACTAAAGGCATGTATGTATCAAACATTGGGGGAGAACAAACAACATGTCAAAGTCCTCCCAGAGCCTAGAATGTAGAGGAAAGCATGCATAGGAAACATACCACTACAGCACAGTGTGTTATGAGCCATAGTAGGAAATTGTCAGGAGTTGGAGAACAAAGCAGTGACACTTAATTTACTTGGGAGGAAGGTGAGAGGGGGCCAAGAAGATTCCACATAGAAATGACTTTTAAACTAAATAATGGTGAGTCAGGTGAAATGGAGCTAGACAGAGTATTCTAAGCAGAAAGAGCAGCAGGTTGAAAGGTCCAGAACAGAGATGTTGGGATTGTGATGCATTTAAGGCTTTGGGAGAGGTTCATGTGAATGGGGTGAAGTTTGGTGGTCACCGTGTCAGGAGAGAGTATCACTAAGAGTGGGGTTAGAGATGGTGAGAAATGGCACTGGAGATATAAGCAGGGCTAGTCCATGAAGAATGTGAAAGTCACATTTAGGAATCTGTTCAAGATGTTGTCTTACCCACAGGGTATAATAAGGACACCTGGATAGACTTCTACAGGGTCTACCAGTACCCAGATTCATTATGACTTTAGAGAGGGGTACAGAGACCTGGCATTTAGACAGCACCTATTATATTGCCAAGTACTGTGTAGTGGTATCAGCATCTGAGTTTGAATCCTGGCCCTCCTATTTACTAGCCATGTGGCTTTGCTTTGGTCAGTGCCCAATAGATTGTAAGTATTCAAAACATATTTGAAATCATTATTGTTATTAGTATCCCCATTTTATAGTTGAAGAGGCTGGGCCGTAAAAGATTTCAGTTGTGCAGAGCCCAGGACTTAGTGATGGAATCGGGGTTTGCATTACCCTGGTGAAGGATGTTGTACTTCTGTTTTCTAGAAGAGGGAATAAACATTGAATGTGGGAGAAGGAGAGTAAATTCCAGAGAGATCCAGAGCAACAAGTACAGTGACATTGGTTCACAGACATTTGCCAGTACAATCTAATGTTTCTCTCTGTTTTGTTTTTTTTTAATGACTTAAGGCTACATTCTACAGCACAAGAAATGTTACCATTTTTTAATTCTTACTGCCTTTCTGTATTAGAAATATCAGTAGTATTCAAAGTCTGAAGAATAGGTCTACACAATGTTTTTATATATCCATTTTTGGTGGGAAATAATAATTTATGGGACTCTCCTAAAAACATTCTATTTCTGCAACAAATGGTAACATGAGATACTTCATCTGGATTGCTTATACTTCTACAAGCCTCTTTCTTATGTGTTGTTTGTTTTCAAGTATTTTTAATTAAAAAATTATTTATTTTTATTTTGAAAGAGAGAGAAAGAGTGAGAGAGAGGGAGGTGCAAGTGAAGAAGGGCCAGGAGAGAGCAGGAGAGAATCTTAAGCAGGCTCCATGCTCAGTGCAGAGCCCAGTGTGGGACTTGATCTCACGACTGTGAAATCATGACCTGAGATCAAATTAGGAGTCACACACTTGGGATGCCTGGATAGCTCAGTTGGTTGAACATCCAATTCTTGATTTTGGCTCAGGTCATAATTTCATGGTTTGTGGGATCCAGCCCCTGAGTTGGGCTCCATGCTTACAATGTGGAGCATGGGATTCTCTCTCTGCTCCTCCCCTTCTCTCTCTCTCTCTCTCTCTGCTCCTCCCCTTCTCTCTCTCTTCTCTGTCTCTTCTCTGTCTCTCTCTGTCTCTGTCTCTCTGTCAAAATAAATAAATATATTGGGAAAAAAAAGAAAAAAAGTCAGATGCTTAACTGACTGAGCCACCCGAACACCCCTCTTATGTGTTTTTATAAAGAGATGCATGCCATTTCAGTTTTATTGGTACCTTTCTATAAGAAATCCAAACTGTGGACAGGGGGCCCATCCCTACCTGTGATGTCCAGACGAAGCATGTTTGCTCTGCCTGGTGGTGTGGGGTTTTGTGTTATCTGCTACAAGCAGTCCTTCTTTAGGGATCTTTAAATGAGGCTTTCATATAATTAACTCAGTTCTTTCAGTAAATCTTAAGATGCTTTCCATGGGTAAATGAAAACAAGGGTTATTGATGACACAGGTTTCAGAGAGAGTCTTAAGAACGGGGAGATTATGCTCCAGTCTTGCCACTGTTACATGAAAGTGTTTCATATGTAAGAAGCCTTAAACCTTAAGTCAGTTTTATGAATCTGTTTTCATTTTTACCTTCAGTCTGGCAATGGAATACACTTTGGCTGGACTGTTTTATTTCCAGAAGCTCCTTTTGTGTTTTAAAAATAAAAGGATAAGTATGCTTCACATATGTTGGAGCATTTGCAATTAGTTGGTGTTTCTCTCTTAAGTGATTGGGCCTGGAAGGCAAACTGCCAGCCTTGGCAATCTTTTCAGATTCTTATTCATGCCAATTTGCAATTTGTGACAGTGCCATGTTTTTATCAGGAGACTTTTAGTGAGCTTTAGAAATGACTACTTCTTGACCTGACTGGGTAGATGCTTGGCTGGAGCCATAAAACTGATTCTTTTTCAAATATTTTTCCAAGGGGATGTTTGAGATAACAATTCAGGAATCTCAGTGTAGGAGAGACATTATTTCATTACTGGTTATCATGGAGGGATTTGGATAACATTTGGCTACAGAGATGAAGAAATACTGACATAGAAAGTCTGAATGGACACATCCTGTCTTAGTTAATTAGATAAGTAAGAAAGGAACTAGTTGGCTAAAAGCAAATGAAAATTTCAATCCCCAAACACCGAGGAACCTGAAATACTGAAAATTCTAATTTAAAAACACTCTGAAACTGTACCAGAGCCCTGGAGGGTGAGAGAGGAAGAGAGGAAACCATAGAGTGAGATGGTGTTACAAATGGGTTGAAGAACTGAGTTTTGGCTTTGCCTTTATTTTCCTTTTTATCTTTTGACCTCCTCCACCCATTTCTCCTCCCTGTCCCCAACCCCCTCACTTCTAGCCTCTGGACACCACCAATCTGTTTTCTGTATCTGTGAACACCTTAAAGTGTAGATGATTTAGTTTGGAATTTAGGATTAATTCATAGAAACTTAATTAACAGAATCCCACATCCTATGCTCAGGACCCAATTGTATTGCAGGAATATAAATAAGGACTATGGGTTCTATGGCGAAGTGAGATCCCTGAGTATTGAGATGGTCAGAAGAGAGTCTAAGGAAGATATACGTTTTGTTTATTCTTGAAAGGTAGATACAAGTTAGAAAGGTGGAGAGCGAGTCAAGGGAGAGCATGATCCCAAATTCCAGGGGTAAGAATGACATATTAAGAGAATAATGAGTATATATACATTGAGCAAAGCTTTATATACTATAAAGTAAATCAGAGATTTGTCTTAGAATAAAAATAATGATTTTCAAATCTTTTTTTTTAAACCTTTTTATTTCTGTTGAAGCAACACTAAGGTCTTTTGGGTTGATTTTTCTTGCTTGCTTTTATGTATTCACAAAGAAGCCATGTTTGATATGTTTGGAGTAAGGCATTTCAATTGATTTAAGAATTTTAATTCATAAGAAGATGAAGGAATAAAATAAAACACCATATAATTATACAGCCCTTACAAAAAGACTATTGTTGACATTAGGTAAATATTCAGGCAATTCTGTATGAATATATGAAGATTGGTAAATAGAATTGATAGTTAATCATATATAGTTTTATAAATAATAGGATCATACTATACATGTTTTAAAAGTCTATTTGTTATTATTTTAGTAACAAATGATTTCAAAATACAATTAAACATTTACATATCATATAGTTCAATATGACATTTCATTGCCTAATAATATCTCAAATATCATGTTTTTTATAAACTACAATATATATGTGACATTTGAGCACAGTTGTGAAATCCTTCATTTTTAATTTTCTGGGTTTGTGTATATAATTTCAATTCATATCCACAATGCTGCATTTATTTAGGGGTTGATTTTTTGAAGTGTTAAAAATACTGCATTAATTAACACTCTTGGATTCAAATAGCAAAAACATAACTTGAACTAACTTAGAAAAGGGAAATTACTGGAACAGTATTGGGACCTCTAATGAAAAACAATAAAGATAGGGACAGTGGGCTCCAGAACAGAAGAAATAAAAAGTCTTTGCTTCTCACTGTGTGTTTGCGTCTCCTTGCATAGTAGACCATATATCCACATGGCTGGGAACATGGTTGCTCAAAGCTACCAGGCCTGGTATCCCACATCCCTCTGGAGAAGGACAGATTCTCTTCCCTTAGTTCTAAATTGAAAGATTTTGAGGGAAGTCTGATTGATTTGGCTTGGGTCAGGTGCCCAGTCAATTTTGAATGGAGCCCCCTGGCATAATCATGGCACTGAGGGGTCTGCTCCTGTATACCTGGTATGTTTTGGTGGAAGAGCTCAGTAACTACCCTCCCCTAATTTGTGTCAAATGTATTTATAAACTATACTTGGTTTAAAATAGAGAGAAAAAGGGGAGGAGGTACAGTTAAAATGCTATTGTAAATTATAAAAGTTCAGAGCACTCAGTCTCTTCATTGTTTACAATTATAGGAATAATGTTTGATAAATGTACAATTTATTTACATGCATGCCATCATCTTTCTTTTTATCCCTGTACATAATAGCATTATAGAGATATTCATGGGAAAACTATCTTGACTCTTTATAATTTAAGAATAAAACAGTGTGTTGTTATCAGTGCAGAAAAAAGATTAAAAACGAGTTTCTGGTGAAATAAAGTTTGCCTGCTTTCACACCTGGATAACTGACCTTTAGAAAAAGAAAATTTAACTTCTAAAATGTTTTTCCTCTGCTCCGGGCTGTGGAAAGCAGACTAGGGATGAATAATAAAAAAGGGAGACTAATCTTAAAGTATAAGATGCCTAAAATAGGATCTGGGAATCAGAGAATTAGAGGTGGAGCTGAACTATCTTTGTTTGTCAGCCCTGACCACCTCTATTATATTAAGCCACAGGGTGTAAGGTTTAAGAGCAGAACTTCCAGAAATTATAATTTTTTGTGTGGGTACAATATTCGTTCTTAAAGTGTTACTATCCAGAGGGAGAAAATAGCTGTGCTCACTAGGAAGAGAAAGCTGAGGACTATGTGGGTGGTAGCTTGCTAAAGACAAGAGATAGTGGAAGAGAGGTTTCTGAGAACATGTGCACCAGACAGAGTACTAGGGTCAGTCCATACCCAGACAAGATCAGTTTGGACACTGTACTCAAACAACAGGAAATGGCAGCATGGGACCACACAAACATGCCAGATTAGTGCATCAGGAAAAGAAAAAAAACATAACCTGAAAACCATTTGGTGAATAAATATTAAAGCTTGAACCAAATATGAAGGTGATGTTGGCTGGCAGCCATTAAAGAAAGATGTTGCCTCACTTCTCAAAGGAAATCCTTCCTATTTCTGGGATTTAATGGTAAAATCTGATCCTTCATCTATGCCTTGTAGATACTTTTCCAAGTGTTTTTTTAATGTAGACAGTTCCTGCCCTATTCCAAGAATGTAGTAGTTCCAGAATCTGAGGCTAAAGCAGTATACTTTCTTGATAAAAACCTAATCTGTTAATAATTTTAAAAAAGATGTGAAAAAATGGAATCCACCTTTTACCATTTGGAAACATTAATTCATTTATTTGGCATATTTACTTTAATTTAGGTCTTCCTTGCCCTCATCAATGATTTTTTTCCCTAGGGATACAAACCTCTTTTCATAGTAATTGACTCCAATTTTGTTGAATTGGTGAGTTGTTTGGATTTGTATATTTATTTATTTTTTGCTAGATTTCACCCTTTTTAAAAGGGTGTTAAGGAGGAATGTCAAGACAATTTACAGAAGCTCATTCTCCCACTTACTGAACTGTTCCTATTTTTAACTAAACATTTTTTTCTTTAAATTGCAGCAGCTTTCTGAGGCTATTAGGCTACTATTCAATTAGGTATTGCTTCTGTGTACACAATGGCACCCCAAGAGCTTTCAAGTGCTCATACAGTTTCAGAAATGTTTAATTTGCTACCAGGGAATAGCTTAGTTCAGAATAGCATGAGGAAAGCAGAAAGAAGAAAGCAGCATACTATTTCTTACACCTGTGGGTACTAATGAAAGAAAATAAAAACAAAATAAGAAAGCTAAGATTTCTTGAGCTGTTACCATGAAATAAACATTGTGTTTTATTTTATTTGACCTTCACAAGAATGATTTGAGGTTGGTAACAGTATTCTCATTTTGCTGATGAAGAAACTGAGGCTCGGAGAGACAGAATTATTTACTCGATGACACAGAGCTAATAAGTGGACTTAGGATTTGCACTCAAATTGTCTGATTCTAGAAACGATGTTTTTA
Organism: Crocuta crocuta; assembly: GCF_008692635.1. NCBI lineage: Eukaryota > Metazoa > Chordata > Mammalia > Carnivora > Hyaenidae > Crocuta > Crocuta crocuta. The sequence continues at coordinate 345,249 of NW_027530209.1, read as the reverse complement.
ACCACCAGTTTTCCTAAGTTGACTGAAATGGTACTGAACACGTTTTGTACTAGTGGTGCTGGAAACCCTCCGCTCCTAGTTGCCTTTTGAAGTTCTACCATGCTTTAAGATCCAGATTTTATCTCATCTCCTCCAAGAAGACTTTCCACATCTCTCCAGCCAAAAGCAACATTCTTCTCTCTTCTTAATCCTGTAACACTTTGTTTCCATTATTGTTTTCAAAGTTTGCCTCTGATTAGCAATTTGGGATTAGCAATTTGCACCTATCTTGTGAACTGCTGGAGAGTCAGCACTTTAGCTCATGCAAGTTAATTTTTCCCCTGGTGCCTAGAATAGTAGGTACTCAAAATATTTTCATTGCTGATGGTTTTGAAAACTCACTAACAACTTAATGACCATTGCATTTTGTAAATTCTGGGTTGAAAGGAAGAGTGAAAAGGCTATTTTCTTTTTTGAGTGTCTTCCTTGTACCTGGTTATGGTTGAGGACAAGTTGTCCAAGAGCTACCTACAGAGTTACAGGCATTGATTCACCTGATACTTACTGTCCGCTTTCAGTCTTCTAGGAGCAGGGAATATAGTGGCGACAGAGACAGATTGTATCACTTTTCTCTTGGAGTTTAGGATCTAATGGGAAGACAAATAATAATAATAAGGGAGGTGCCACTGAAGTCTACAATTATAAATGTACTGTGGAGGAAACAGAGGATTCTAGAATGGGGTAGTTGAGGAAATGATATTTAAGTGAAGACTTGATGGGTGGGAAAGGAAAGAGCTCTGGGATAAGCAGAGGGAAGAATGTCCTTAGCAGATGGGATATCATGGGTGAGAATCCTGAGGTGGGAAAGAGCTTGAAAAATTGAGTCATATTGTCATGGCTCAGACTCAAATGTCATGGAATAGATAATACAGCAACAGTTACTTTCTGGTGGTCAGTTCTCCATCCTGCATGCATGACAAGCTCTAAATGAATTGTATGGTTATAGATTAGACCATACCAATATTTCGATTATTTTAGGAGCCTTAATGGCCAGTTACTTAATCGGTAAAGTCATGCCTTTTGTAGCTTTGTTTACCTTTGAAGTTGTGTACTTGGTTCAGATTATAATATCTGACAAGACAATCATGATATTTACCATTTACTGAGTGCTTATATGCCAACTTATATGTTAACCATTATATTTTTATTATTTCTTCTAATTCTCTGCAACAGGGTTCTCAGCAATTTTTTCTGTAAAGGGTAAGACAGTAAACATTCTAGGCTTTGCAGGCCAAATGGCCTCTGTTGTCACTATCCAACTTTGCTGTTTTAACACAAAACCAGCTGTATATAATATGTAAATAAATGGGTGTGGCTTCATTCTGATAAAACTATATTTCTGGAAACCGAAATTTAAATTTTATATAATTTCAAATATTATGAAATATACTTAAAAAACTGGTTTACTCTTTACAAACATAAAAACTAATCTTAGCTCACAGGATATACAAAAATAGGCACTGGACAGGATCTGGCCTATTGTCTATAGCTTGCCTATCCCTGCCTTCCTCATTGTCTCCATTTAATTGACAAGGAAGCTGAGTTCAGTGTAAAGTAATTTATAGCCAGAATTGAACCCAAACTTATAGATTCCAACGTTCCTGTCTTTAACTCAAATGCCTCACAGCAATAACAATTCTTTTGGGTTCATGGAATAGCTTCCTAACTGTTTTTGTGTATAAATCCTAGTCCCCAACTAGATTGCGCATTGCTCAGCAGAAGAGGCTGACTTTCTTCTGTGTGTGTTATTTTCCTCCACAACAATGACAGACTTGCAGGAGGCATTCAAAAGATTGAAGGCTTATCTTTCCTTCAAACAATCTCTCTGAAAGTGACTTGGAATTATGAGGATTTGGGGGAATACATAGCAATCATATTTCTATTTTCTGTATAGTTTTATCTCCCATGACCATGAAGATTGATTAGAAATATGATAAAAATTATAGGTGCAACTCTCATGTCGCATTTGTAGAATTAGTGTCATTTACCCGTTTTCACATGCAACTCTCATAAAACACACAAAAAAAGTTGATTTCTCTTCCTTCATGGAATTGTCTTCTAGTTCTCTAAACCATGGGGAATTTTTAGTTTTTTAGTTTGAAATTGTGGAGTGATTTAAAGGTAAATGTTAGCCCTTTTAAAACTAAAAGAAAATGTGTATATAAGTGGAAAATGCTTGAAAAGACCCATAATCATTAAACAGTACCTGGATAAACAGTGTCTTACTGTCTTGCTGTCTCTTTTCATCTCTCGCCCTTGTTACCTTAAAATTAAAATTTATATGTGATCAAGCTATCCCAGGGATGTATTAACATTTAGAAAATTGCTGATTGTTTTAACAATGAGAACTGGCTTTGCTATTTAGGGTTCTGGTTGTGGCAGATATTTTCTATAAATTGGAAGACCTAAAATATATCGGACCACGGTTTTGGTAAAAGTATATTTCAAGCCGATTTACACTATCATGTACCAGACTACATATCTTTTATAAACATAATAAAATTTTAAGATCTTAACTTAAAAATGTGTGGGTGGGTATAGTGTTTCGAAATTCTTCTGGAGGGTATGATAGCAACAAATTTTGAAGACCTTGGATTTAGGGAATTAGTTTTAAAGTGCTTTTTATGAAAGCTGGACTTCTATAAGATACCTAATGATCATCTGCCTTTAGAGGCACATCTTTTACTTGACCACCCCTCTCCACCCTACTCTGGCTTCATGGTAAATGTAAGCATGATAGGATATAGAGAAAATGATGTGCATACAAGCTACAGTAGTTTTGCAATAAGCCTCTCACTTTCTAGTATTTGCAGGAAGAAGAAATGTTTTGATGTTTGTTCTAGATAGGAACATGAAAGGGCTGTTTTAAAGTTTCATATATTTCAGACATGCAGAAGTATGTCATTGTTGAAAATGGTAAACAGCTGGAGAATATAACTGCCTTGAACAGCTGGAGAAGGGAGTTAACTTTATACTGTTTAGAAGTCTGGAAACAGAGAAAGCACATTTTCTTAACTACAGTGAACCTCAGCAGCATGATGCGTAGTCCATGTGCCTATACAACAGCCATTCGTGCTAAAAAATATGTTCCCTTTACTTATATGAGGGACAAAGCTTTGAAAATGAAAATAAATCAAGTAACTAGGTTCTCACCTCAGCAGCTGATTGCCACAAAATGGTAGCAAGGCCTTAGGGGAGGAGAAATGAAGTTTTTGGCTTCAGTGGAGTTTTCTCAAGGGAGGGTTGGTAGCAAGTTATATTTCTTTGGAAGTCGACTTAACTTTACTGTGGTTTAGTGGAGGAAGAGTGTACTTAAGAGAGCCCTGGGGTCCCAAAAGAATCAATGCTGCTTCCAATTGGCACTTTCAAATTTAAACAAATTATCGCCTTGTGGAGGCATAACTTTTTCATTAGGTTTTCATTGGGAATAAACTTCCTGTATTTGCTGCAGGCTGAGTATGTATTTCCATTAATTAGCAAGGCAGGAAGCAAAGAAGCCAAAAAGATAAGCCAGCCTAGGTAAGACTCAAGAGTTCTTGAACCTGACTAAAAACTACATAGGTTGACAAAAACAAACTTATAACTTCTACACCAGTAAGTGGAAACTTTGGTGAATTATTTGGCCTCAAATTTTTAATCACAGCATCATAAAAATCTTCTTTGGAAACACATTTTTGTCTGTAATTTTAAAAGTTTTAATAAGTTTTCTATGTATAAATGAAATAAATAAATAAATAGCATTTGATTCTAAGACTTTTAGTCTTATATCATTTAAACAACCCCATTATAAGAAAACATGAAGACAACAAATATGTATTTAAAGGAGGCATGAACCAAATTTTAGAACATTTAAAATGTGATTCGATTTACAAATAATAATTTACTTTTGACCTAAGGGGGAAAAAATGGATGTTAAAGTCATATTTACCACATGTTGAGAAGCTGAAAAATGATGACCATTTGGAAATAATTTGGTGAAATTGTCTAAAATTTAGACATATATATATTTAGATGTATATATTTGGACTACATATACACTTCACATAGTAATTTCATAAGTAAGTAATATAAACGGGCTATAAATGGCTAATCTGGCATGTGAAATTGACTGAATCTGCTAGGCATTTGTTTGGAAGGTGTTTGATGAAATTCAGTTTCTAATAGTGTAACTTCCAACAATTTGTAAAGGTGTAAGTCACTTCTACAGATTCCACAGTGTTCTGAGTATATTTAAGCTGAGCTTAGTTTTCTTGTATTATGTGTTTTATTTGGGGCTGTTTTTCTTTTGAATTTTAAACCCTCATATGCTACTGGAAAGAGCATTGAACAAAGACAATCCTTCATGACCACTTTAATGGGCCATGTACCCATTTGTGGTTCAATTTTACAATGTGTTGTCAATTCTTAAGAAGTTATTATGAAAGCAGACAAATAGCAGATTGAATATTTTTTAAGTTTCTCAAATGAATGAGTTCATATATTAATATTGTATTAATATTCAAAACTCTTGAAAAAAATCTTTGTATATAAGTTTGAAGTTTAATATGTTTATAGTGTGCACAAAAAAGATAAACCCTATATGTGTTGACTTATATATTATGTATTTTTTCAGAAGGTCTTGTATCATTCCTTTGTTGTAATGATATAAAAATTAGTTAAAGTTAAGGACTGGTGAAATTGTCTTCTTTCCAAGGTGAACAGTGAAACTGAGATTGGGAAGTTGTTTCCTGATAAGTAAGAAAGCTCGTTAGCTCATTCTGAATCACATGGGAAAGTTCTGTTCAGGACACGAATGACAGTGCTGGTACAGACCTAAAACCTTAAAATGGATGAGTGTGTTTGAGAATCAAAATTTGAAAAGATATAGGGTAGAATTACTGGAAGGAGTTAATGAAGACATTTAGGTTTTAGGGCTCTGAGAAGAATGCTTACTGCAAAAAGGGCCTACAAAATTTTGCATCAACCACTGCCAGAGTGTTTCTACTGAAATGAACTCTACCATTATTTTTTCCCTAAGATTACACAATCCAATTCAACTATCATGTCCAAGTCTTTACCATGTGTCCAGTGAAGATTAAATATGAATGCCACTGACGTTTCAATCTGAAAAATGACGTTCATTAAACATTTACTGTGCTTTATAGAAATCAGATTTCCTAATTCTCACAGTAGCTCTCTAAAGTATGTATTGTCATAATCCTCATTTTACAGTTGAGGACACTGAGTGCCCAAAGTCATACATTAAGAAGTGGTACCACTGTTTGAAATCAAGGATTTTCAGAGCCCGTGTCACTCATTACTGTTTTACTTCAGGAGAAGCACTTGAATAGCTCACCATCTAGTAGAGAACAAGAAACATAAGATTTTAATATGGTAGGGTAAATGCAGTCAAAGAACTATGCACAAAAAGCAGGGCTACTATAAAAAGAAGACTGTTAATATTCTCTGTGGAGTGGTCTTGTAGAAGGAGCTTACAGGGGCAGTAACATTTAGGAAAGTGTTGCGGATAAAGAGAAGCTTTCTAAGTAGGCAAAGTGGGAATGGCCATTCATGGCTAAGGGAAGAGTATATGGAAACACAGGCACTACAATGTGAGTTTGTGTAACTACAAGTAGTTCTGTAATGATAAATGTTAGATGGGGTAGGGTGTGTGTGGAGTGTCCAAGAGCTGAGAATAAAGAGATTGGTAACAAGCGGAAGAGGTGGATCTTTTCAACCAGAATAAGGGGCTTCAGTCATGAAAGAGTCAGATTTGTTAATTAACTTGATTGCTTATGTGGACAAATTTGTGGTGGTCATATGGAATGGGCGGAAGACCAGTGCAGGAACCTAACCAAGGATATTACCAGCTCTGGGGTGGGGAAGCGGGTGGATGGTGGAGCATTTCGGTAGAGAAAACAAGAGCAAGAGCAAGCTTGGAGAAGATACTGAGTTTGAGTCAAGTTTGTAGTTCTAGATGGGTCATCTGGTAATATTTTGTGTTTCTTCTTTGTCTAGAATTTCCTTTAATATGAATTTGAATATGCAGATATTCTAAATATTGACTCTGAATGATCTGTTTTGTGGGGACAGATGCTCAGAGAGTCAATGTTAAAAACCAGACAGCGTCTCTGTATTTGCTCATCCAGAGTTCAGATTTGTCTAAAGAAGAATCAGAACTCTGTGAGTAAATGCCTGCAGCTCTGCTCAGTCAAACCTGAGATATAAAAGGAGGATGGCCAAAGAGGGGTGAGGAGCGGCTATAACCTTTGTACTTGGCCGTATGCCTCCTTACTCTGAAGACCAGTTGTTCTTTAGCTGTTAATGCTGATTATACAGAAAAAACACTTCATTTTGATTTCTCCAATGAAATACCCTTTTAGGAAACAAGTGGCAGTACCAAATTGGTCTATTCCTGGATCAATGCAAATCCGAGAGTTCTTTTGCTAAAGACAGTGGTCCTACCATTTCAGCGTGGTCAATTAGCAGAGGTAATATGAAAACATTCCACTCTGCTCTAGAAAGCAAATAGCTTTTGGACAATTATTAAGCAGTTTTATCCTGTGTTCCTTCCCTGATGGAGTTAAAGGCATTAGGATTTGAATTTTGCCCACACTCACTAGATAGAGCATATGTCATTCTCTCCGTCTTTATTGCTATTCATATCGAGGTCAATTATGAGCTGCTGTTTAATGTCACCATGAAATTGTTCAATTATTTTTTCTCAGCATCTAAGCAGCAATCCTCAAAGGGATTTAGGAGGAGTAGTATTAATACTAAGGAATTCTTAGGAAGTCAGTTGTGCTAGATGGCTCTCCTTTTGTGTTTCATCCCTTCTCAATTATGAGAGCCAAAATGCCTGATAAGTTGTTAATGAATAACTCAGTATCCAATCTTCTCTTTGGTTAATATTGGGGAAAATAGACATAATTCCTTTCCTTGATGGTAGAATCATAATTAAAGAGACACTGTTATCTTTGCCACTTCCCCTGCTCCTTAATAACTAATCTCTTCTGGACCCCAAGGCCTTGTGTTTATTCCTAACTAGGGAGCCACTGGGGTGAGTTTTCATTTTTCCATATTAATGTTGGAATGGAGGCAGGTGAGATGTAAAAACACTGGTTTTCTTTTCTTTCTTTCTTCTTCTTCTTCTTCTTTTTTATTTATTTATTTTTTTTTTGCCGTGAGTCATGAGTTATCTTTGTACAATACCAGTATTTATCTGCTTGCAGTTTACAAATAAAATGCCCTTGGATCTCTCTTACTATTGTCTTGATTTGCAGGGAGATGCACAGAGAAATATTTTGATAAAGAAACAAGTATCAGTGCTTGCCTAGAAACATTTTATGTTCCAGTTACTTTTTTTTTCCTCTGTAGCCTAGTTTGGGTTTTTGGAAATTAGCCTGATGTCTGCTTTTAACTCTGGAATTTTGTTCTCTCTCTAGCAATGCAAAACCCGGAAAGTATTTTTTGAGACATTTCAGTTTATTTATTTATTCAGCCAAACTATTATGCACAAGTTGCCATGCTAGATATTCTTGGGGGAAGGAAAGAAACTGGATGAAATAGCCAGGGACCCTCTTTCAAGGAGTTTGTGGTATAATTGAGGCAGTACACATGTAAACAGCTAACTGTAATGCAAAGCAGAGAGAATGGAATGTTATAAGAGGACAAAAGACTGCGGGAGAACAGATGGAGGAACAGTTTTCAAAGAGATGACTTCATGGAAGCAGAAACGTTTGAGCCAAACCTTGTGAGAAGGATTTTTATAAGCAGCACTGGGCATTTAGGCTGAAGAAATGCCATTGCAGTCACAAATGTCATTACAGTTTATGGCTTTTTCATCTTCTTAACCATTCCTGCCACTGCTTTTGTCCTGTTCTTCAGGGTCCTTCTCTTTTCTATTTGTGTACCCATCTTCCAGCCTCATTCACATTTTTTAACCTCATTTTCCTCCTGCTGCTGTAGTAAGCTTTATAACTCACAAGTTTCATTCTGTCTCCTCTGCTTGAGAATTACTATGGTATTCCATTGCCCCCAGATAAAGACTGAGCTTCCTGTCTTAGTATATGAGACCCACCGTTATCTGGTAGGTCCCTGTGTCTGCCATAGATATCTTTGTGCGCTCTCATTCAGGATTACCTATTTGGCAAGCATATATTTGTACCTATTTGTCTTTCTGACTTTAATGCCTTCCTCTTTCTTCTGCCTGTCAAACACTAGGTTTAGTCACTTCTAGCTCTACTAAAGTTAGCAATCAAGACACTGTTTACTCACATAGTACTGTAGGCTAGCATGAGTGGAGCAGGTACATGGCACCTTTCCAGAGTGCTATTTAACCAACTTTATTCATATCCAGTTGTGCCAATGTTACCCTCATGTGGTAGGGATTCTTCTTTTGTTTTGTTTTGTTTTTTGTCTTTTGTTTTTTTTCTGGATGAGCAGGGGTTGTTGGTATTAGTTTATTACCAAATAAAATATTTAGACTTAGTAATTATTTATGTATCTTTTGGTCATGTTATGATAACTAAGCAGATACTAGAATAGGTTAATTTTGAAGAAAGAGTGAAAGAAATGAAAGAACAAAGGATTGGGGAACTAGAAGTATCTGAGGGGAATAGTAGTAGTTGAAGGTGAGGAGGTGGCATAGTAGAGGGTGTTTTCCAATATCCACAAGTATTTTACTAAGAAAATATGTATTTTTATGATATCAGTCAATCTTCAAGTGAAAAGTTGGATTCATTCATTCATTTATTCAGTAAATAATTATTGAAAAAAGGCCACTTACAAGAAACTGGGTACATGCTTGATCTGGGGCCTATGCCTGTGTTTTTTCTGTGTTGACTTTTTTAATGAATCCAGGTAAATCCATGCTACTGATTGAGAGGAACATGCAAAAAGCTAATTTGGAGACCTGGAATCCAGCTTGGGGGGTTTTGTAAGGCTCAGTTTATTTTCTCTTTACGCTTCAGCTCACTCAGTGCTTGACCCACTTGGCTCCTTATGGTGTTGGCTCTCCTTTCTCATCTATTTTGACTTGGTTACAGGGTTTCCGATTACATTCCAGTGCCATTCACTTAACAGGTGGAAGGGCCGTTGTTCTGATCTAGAGTGGCTTGCCGACCATGCTGCTTGGACCTGCAGCAACTTCTAGGCTCTGTTTGCCCAGGATGGGTTGAGGAGAGATCAGACACAGACGTTCAAAGCAGATATGTGGATTATGTGCTGTGACCAACTAGTCCTGAGTCCAGAACTTTAGGTCACTTTCATTGGATCTTTACTAACAATTTATTATTTATTTATTTTGCACTTTTTTTAAAAAAAATTTATTTCTAGGAGAGAGAGAGAGAGAGACAGCGTGAGCAGGGGAGGGTCGGAGAGAGAGGGAGTCACAGACTGAAACAGGCTCCAGGGTCTGAGCTGGCAGTCAGCACAGAGCCCGACACGGGGCCCGAACCCACAAACCGCGAGATCATGACCTAAGCGAAAGTAGGACGCTTAACCGACTAAGCCACCCAGGCGCCCCATGCACTTTTTAAAAAAATTTTTATTTATTTACTTATTTAATTTAATTTTATTTTTTTAGAAATAGTTTATTGTCAAANCGCACTCACGTTAGAAGGCTCTCTCAGTGGATTCTGCGTCCTTTTTCTCCCAATCTCTCAGGTTTCATAAGGTTTCCAATGGCTTCAGATCTTTTCCGTGTGAGGTATGGGCGCGAGTGCAAGTACGGAGCTCCTTACTTCTCTGCCATCTTGCCCCTCCCTTCTACTAACAATTTATATTTAACCTTTGGCTTGAGAAGAATATTTAAATTTTGTGGCATTATATAGATTGACTGCTTTGTTCTCTTCAGGAGATTCACATAAATGCAAACATTCCATTTGTTGAAGGAAAAGTGTGTGTGTGTGTGTGTGTTTTCTCCCCATATAGTGGTTATAAACTTTTCTTTCTTGGAGCTTATGTAATGTTGTCATCATTCCTCCTCGTTGAGTGCTTTTTAAAAATATAACTTTAAAAAGTAGTCAAACTTAGGGCCACCTGGCTGGCTCAGTCAAAGGACATGTGACTCTTGCTGTTGGGGTGGTGAGTTCAAGCTCCACACTGGGTGTAGAAAGTACTTAAACAAACAAAAAATATTTTTTAAACAAATGTAATCAAACTTCTCTTTTTGGTATATGAGTTTAAATCTACTGTAGTGTTAGGTCATAGGGGAACTAGGCTAAAAGGAAGCAAAAAAGAATTTTTTTCTAAAATTCTTTTTTTAAAAAATATTTTGGGGTTTTTTTGAAATTTATTTTTTAGAGAGAGAGAGAAATGGGGCGCCTGGGTGGCTCAGTCAGTTAAGTGTCTGACTTCGGCTCAGGTCATGATCTCACAGTTCGTGGGTTCGAGCCCAGCATCGGGCTCTGTCCTGACAGCTAGCTCACAGCCTGGAGCCTGCTTTGGATTCTTCGTCTTCCTCTCTCTCTGACCCTCCCCTGCTCATGCTGCCTCTCTCCCTCTCTCAGAAATAAATAAAACATAAAACAAAATTTTGAAAGACAGAGAGAGAAAGAGAGCATGTGTGCAGGAGAGGCAGAGAGAGGGAGAGATAGAATTCCAAGCAGGCTCTGTGCTGACAGTCTCACAACTGTGAGATCATGACCTGAGTGGAAATCAAGAGCCAGATGCTTAACTGATGAGGCCACCCAGGCACCCCTAAACTTATTTCTTAATACATATTTCTTAATATTTTAAAAGAACTAAAACACTGCTACCAAAGAGGTATATCTAGTGACCCCTGAAGTTACCAGCATTCCCAGTACGCTGTACCTATTCTTCAAGACACTATTGCCTGGAAGTCCCCTCACTTTTTCCTTTTCTCTCCCATATGGAGCACAAGTAATATTATACCAGAATGGTAAGTGATGCCAATCCGTGTCCTCATCAATGTTATATCTGGATAGTCTTTTATTAAAAATTGGGACTGAACCCTTAAAAGGACATCTAGTCACCCTGGAATGTAACATGTCAGGACTTGTTCCCTGAAACACAGGAAGTCAGTGTACCCTGTGCCTCTCTAGTGCCTTCCTGCTTTATGATGAGAAACATCTTCACTTCCCAGATTTATGATCCAACTGGTTCTTCTTCCTGTAAATCATGGAGTCACAGTGCTATTCTAGGACCAGACCGCAGGATATTCGGGAAAGTGCCATCATTTGCTGGCTGCTAGAAATATTTGGCTTTAAATCAATTTCAGTAAAAGTCCTGACCAAAGACCAATGGCTGCATTTTGGCTTAATCAATACTGAAAGTTAAATACTTATATGGGTTTAGACCTTTTTTCCTGCTTCCAGCCTCTTACATTTATGTAATAATAAATAGTATACTTATATTGATGGACATTTATTTATATCAGAAAAGTATACAACCTGTTTTTAAAAATACAAACACCACTCATGCTCATTGTAAAACATTTAGAAAATATCAATATCCAAAGAGGCAATTACCTGTTGTCATTCAAAAATACCACTTTTGTGACTATTTTGGTATATGTTCCTTTAGTGAATTCTCTCTGTATGTAAAATAGCTTTGTAAATGGTCCACAAATGCATTTCAAAATTTTCTTTCTGAGCCAGAGGCCTGATCACATTACTGTCCAACTCAAAAATCTTTACTTGCCTTGGCTTTCCTATAGAGCAAACTCAGGGTTTTTTTGTTTGTTTGTTTTGGTCTGGCTTTTAAGACCCCTCATGGTTTTTTTTTTTAACATTTCCCTTAAACCTTTTGATCCATCCTCTTATCTCTGTCATTTGAATAGGTACTGCTCTGGGTACTTGAACCTTTTGTTTCAAATACCCTTCCCCCATCATTATCCATCTTGCTAAGCCTTTTCAGATATCCCTTCCCTCAGAATGTCCACAGTGAGAATTGATACCTTGCTTCACTCTGTTGTACAGGTCATTTCTCTCAATATTAGGTATATCTCTTGATAGCTTTACTATAGTTCTATGTTTGCATGCCGTCTTTCTCCACTAGATTGTAAATCTGGAGAGTGGGAATTATCATCCTCATAATTTCTGGCCATAACTTCTTTAATGTCAGTTTCTCCTAATCTCCTATAGTCCAGATAAAAGCAGGGGCCACCTTCATGACTCCAACATCATGTTCCTGGTGGTTGGAGTCATAATAGCACAAACTTAATAATATTTGAGTCCCATTTACCCTGCATCATTTGCATAGTGCCTAGAAGTTAGTAATACCTGAGATAGTGATTGAATTGAATTATTTGTTATAGACCACAAATAAGAGCATGCATGGGTAAAACACCAAAGGACTATGACTTGTCCAAATTCTTTGGAATATTTTCAAAGGAAATAAGCTCATTACATTGAAACTTATTTGAGTATAAAGCATTTTGAATAGAAATAGGGTAAGTAAATATTCCAGGCAGCAGTTGATATTACAGGGTGTTCTTAGTGACCTCAATAGCCACTATAACATTTTGAGACATTATTCCTCTTACTATTTTTGTTTTTTGTTCAGTTGGCCACATCATTGCTGAGATAGGATCAATAATTGTGTCATCAGCTACATTCCAGGCAAAGTACCACCCATTTACTTAAGATGACCACTCAGTTTTGCCTTAATTATTTTGGGCTTTATTGGTCATCCTTGTCATTTGCTTAACTCTTCCTCAATTCATGGTACTTTTTCAGATTTTACATATTCTGGTTAGATTTCTCTTTCCAGGTCTACTTTGGATAGAAAATGCTTTTACTTTTTTTGGTTGCTCTCTCAGTGACGTTGAATGGTACATATTTTTCTCACTGTTTCTAAGATCCTAATAGGAAATGGCGTGTTCTATTTTCTATCATGCTGTGCAATCTCCTGAGTCTTTCTTCCTTTATTTGTTGGGTTTTTCTTTTAATTAAAATAATTACGCCTGGTTATGTTTTTTTTTTTTCCTTATGTATCATTTGTTCCTCATTTACTTTCTGACAAACTAGCTGGGAAAAGTTAGTGTTCAATTCTGTCTGAGAAAACATATAAATTAATATTGAAAGCTATTCTTTTGCATTCTTGAAAATGAATGCCCCAAATCATTGTTCTCCCATGGGACAAATGGAATGATGATGGAATGTTAGCTTCATTGTATTAGCAACAGTGCATGTAACTGAGGGAAAAAAAAAAAAAAAGATAAGGGGTAGATCTATCCTGTCTTCTAAAGACTGAGCTGGCATCTGACTTCAATGTGGGTAACATTTTCTTGGTCAGGATTATGTGCTACCTAAATACATTTTGAATTTCCTATAATAAGTAATCTAGATTCAGTTGTTATAAAACACTATGTATTTTTTCAGTGTCTTTTGAATCAACATTTTCTACAGCCATTTCTAATGTTGCCTGGCCTCTGATTTCCAGTTATGTTCTACAAGTATCTCTTGAGTACTTACAATGTAGCCAACCTGAAGTGGACTCTCTGAGGGGTACAAATGGAGCATTAGGTGTTATAACTAGAAAACACTAAATTTTCATCTGCTTTTTCTCTTTAGTTGCACTTTTTCTGCCTTTTTACTGTATGATTTGCTTTTCCCTTTCCAAAGCAGACTGATTTTCTTTCAAAGATTTTTGTTTAAAATTGACTTATGCAAAAGGGACTTTCAAACTAACAATATTGGAAAATATAATTTTCAGTTGAAGTTTGAGCTTCATGTTTATAATTTTTCCTTTGCATTTTGGAATCTCTAATATTTTATCACTATATATCACTACTTGTCACTATATATACAAACAGACATACACATACACACATATACACACACACACATACACACCCTATTTGTGATTGGAATTTATATTGAATCGTTTTCTAAAACAAGGTGTTATAGTCAGCTCCTAATATGTTAATAGACTACTGCTGACCAGAACATAATCAGATACCAGTCTTTGGACTTATGAACACAAGTTCCTTACAGATTTGTGGCTAGTTAAAATGCTGACATTAGAAGTCTGATGAATTAGATGTCTTTAGCCTAAAATAAGCCTAACCCTACTTATTTATTTCATGTAAGAGGTATAGATATACTTTCAAATAATTTACACTACCTGAAAAAATAAGATACTTGCCATTTTTTTGCCATTTTAGATTGATGGGTAAATGATACAACAGTACATATCACTGCTAATTCTCGGAATTGTGTCACATTTGCCAAATTTATTTCTAAGGCTTTATACTTGTACTTTAAGATTTGGAATAACATCAAGTGAGTTCTTTCAGATTCATTCTTAGTTACTAGATTCTGGTAGGACTGTTTAAGGAATGCCTTCTCTTTGGTGTGTGGGAGATGGAAGGTGATATAAAAATGCAGTGTGGTGGGGTAGCTTCTGTGTAATTTTGGCTCACTGGAATGCCAGTTGGGGAATGGCAAAGGCTAATACTCAACAGATGGCAAAGTCCTAAAACCTATAATAATGGCTGCAGTTATTTTCATTACTGTCATTTGATGACACATACAATAGTGTGAAAAGGCTTGAACTGGGTAATCACAGTATATATACTCAAAGGGACCAGATGCATTTCAAACAATCAAACCGGTGATGGATATTCAGGCTGAGTGCCACTTCTGCACATATTCTAGGTGCACTTATTGCTAGGAATTAGAAGCAACATTACTTGTCACAGAGAGGAGCTCCATTTCCCCTTTTAGTAATAACAAGCAACAAAAATTGACATCTGTTGTAACACAGACAGATTATTTCACATCCTTTATGATTGTGTGTCATTATCATGCATATAAATTTAGTTTGCAGATGTTCAACGTCAGAGATCAAAATACCAATTTTGCCTACAAAGGAGTTGCAATGGATATGGAAAACCTAAGCACTTTTGAAAATAGATAAGTTAAATCTTTTAGAGTGGGGACAATAAAAATCAAATGAGATTAGGAAGGAAGAGCATCAAAAGACATCAGAAAGGGATGTATGGAAGTTTTCAGAAGATCTTAATATTTTTATTTCCAGCCTTGTAAACACATCCATTCTTGATTTTAATCTCCAGAAGCTGTAGTTAGATCTTTGCTCTTTTCTTCAGTACGATGAGGCCATATTTTTTCCTTGAAAGACAGAATCTGTCATTCTGGAACATTGATTAGACCACATTTGAATATTCATAATTTTCCCTGTGTTTAATATATAAAAATAGTTCTTGGTGATTGCCTGTGGGGGTGGAGTAACAGTGATCTACAATGATGCTGTTATACATGGCTCCACAGACAAGTTTACCTTTTGAGGTGTTTAGTACTCAGTTTAAGATCACACTTGTTCTGTGTATATTTTAGTTTGTTAATCTTAAAAATATGGATAGATGATAGAAGGGAAGTTTCTTTATATTTTGGATATAATATAAAATGTCTAAGAACACAAACATAATTATGTTTTATGGAAAACACTTCCTTTTCCCTACCTCCAAGAAACTCCAAACCACAAACAACTTCAACCAAAGGAAAGAAACCCAAGTCACCTATTGTAACAATCTTGTGCCTGCTTCAAAGGCAATGTTAACAACGTGGATATAGTTTGCATTTGCATCTGGGGATTTACCACTCAATATTAAAACACTTCCCCCTGTGCCATTTTTAAAACTGTCTTTTTCCTCTGCTGAGCTAACTATATAATGGGGATCAAGAAAACAGTCTGGAACAAGCGCAGCATATAATCCCTGCCAGGCATTGGAAACTAAGGCATGGTTTTTGACCCTCTTTTTGTAATGGACAAAGGTACAGAACTGCTACCCTTTCACACTCTTTCAAAAGCTTGTTGGTTGGGGCACCTGAGGAGCTCAGTTGGTTAAACATTTGACTTCGGCTCAGGTCATGATCTTGTGGTTTGTGAGTTCAGGCCCTGCATTGGGCTCTCTGCTGTCAGCACAGAGCCTGCTTCAGATCCTCTGTCCTCCACTCTCTCTGCCTTTCTGCAGTACGCGAGCGCTCTTTCTGTCTTTGAATGTTCAATAAATATTCAAAAGCCTGTTGGCTTTATGATATTGTAAATTTGAAATATTTACACAAGGTCCTTAGTTCAAATCTGAGGGTGTATCCTATTAGATCAATGAATATGTGTGGGATAGTATGCGTAAATCAAGAAGTCATACTGATGACAATTTATGAAGAACCTAAAGGGGCATAGAGCTGGTAGGAAGCTGGGATTAAATGATGATGACATGTATTTTCTTGGAACATTGACAAAAATCTTTATTTTCTTTTTCCTAGGTATGTTTTGATCTTGAGAACTAGAACATTAAGCTTAATGATTGGTTATTTTCTGGTGTTTTTTGGATATAATCTATTCTTAGTAAATTTGATAAGCTGAGGGCATATTTTATTGAGCAGTTTTACTTGGGGCTTTGATTCTGGTTGTTCTGAGACCAAGATGTTTAAGGATATAGTAAATATTAATAAAATTAAATCAAAGATGTTTGAACCTGAGCTGTGGGAAATCACTTTGGATCATTTTAAATTTAGTAACAATAATTGGCCTATCTCTAATTAATACAGTACTTATATGTATTATTGCTTAAATAGGTATTTAAATTTTACATGCTCTGGGTAATTCTAGCTTAAATGAGTTAAAAGGACAATCTAATTAAGACCAATGAGATGCTGAAAGAATGCGTTTGTTTTATACTCTGCCTAGATGGTGTCTTTCTATACAGTACTCATTTACCAGTGGCAAATAAAAAAGTCAATAAATCCTGGTTTCCATCAACTAGACTAATGAACTTCATTAGTTGATCATGTTATCAGTATAATTACTACAGACTACATTTTGCCCTTGGTTATTAATGCAATAGACTTCTGCAACTTATTCTTAAGGGAACTGCCTGAAAGGACAAGAACTCAGTTTAGCTCTGGAAAAATCTTGGTTCTTCTCTTTCCAAACTCATCATTAAATTCTCCTGGAAATGCTTAGAATATTTTGTATACTTAGCTGCAATGGTTTTGACACTCTACTTTGGGAATATTTTGCTAGACATCTTTGTTTTGTTATAGTTTTTATAGTTGGCTCTCTCTTTACAGGATATACTTTGGGTTGAATTGTGTCTCCCAAAAGATATGTTGAGTCCTAAATTCAAAATTTAATAATAATAATATAACAGTAACAATAGTTTAAATTAGTTAATATTGTTATTTTTAATAAATTTCATTTTAATAATTCATATATAAACCATATGTGCCATATTGTATGATGGGTAGGTACTTTAAGGAATTTTGGATCGCATTTAAAAATAACTTGTATAAGAAATGAGAGCCAAGAAAATATATGTAATTTAACCATATTGTAGGTCCAAAGATACATGTCAGGCTTTCTAATCTTTTTTAAGTATACTTCATGCTACCAGCTATGTTAGCTAACCCAGGAAAAGCTCAGAAACTCAATATATGTAAGACACTAAAAAAAGTAAGCATTATTTTTTATGACTTTTCAAACTTTTACTCCAAAAATAGAGCAGGCATTATAAATAAGAGGTTTATAGTTTCTCTCTACCCTTTGTAGGTGAATATAGCAATCAGGATATAGTCTAAAAATTGGCAATATAAAGGAAAAGAAAGAGAAACACAATTCTTAGCTAATTTNAATTTGAAGCTGGTGTTACACAAACAAATCTTGTGAGAGGGAATGAGATTGGGATCATGACTGTGAAGACCAGAAGGGCTTAAGGACAAAGATATTTCTTGGTATAAAGTATGTTATTATTGATGACTGTTTTTGAATAGTTATCTTTGAACTAATATACAAAGAAACATCCTTAACGCCTGTGTAATCCTCCATTGTGCACCTGGATGTTAGTGGACTCATGATTTGATATGAAAAAAGAATGATCTAAAAACAGTATAATTTTAGTTTATTTATATATATATATAATATATATTTATATAAACATATTTGCCAAGCTCTCATAGTTATTTTTGGCTAATTTAATTATAATAGAGATCGCAATTTTGTGGTTCTTGTTCTGAGAGAGAGAGACAGAGCTGAGGAGAGGAGAGAGAGAATCTTAAGCAGGTTCCATGCTCAGTGTGGAGTCTGATGTGGAGACCATGGGATCATGACCTGAGCCTATATCAAGAGCTGGACGCTCAACTGACTGAGCCAGCCAGGAGCCTCTGATTTTGTGGTTCTAAGGAAGAACTATCTATGTCTTTTACTTTATGCTAGCTAAAGGAAAAACATTTTTGCGATTAAGATAAATGAGGATGCTTATTTTTGCCATTCAAACTTCCAAATCCTTTGGTGAAGAAGGTATGGCACTATTAAAATTTACTTGTTTGATTTGGAGTTACTGCTGTTAGACATAATAAGAGTTTTGAACTTTGATTTTGACTTACTTGTTTGCTAGATTGATAGCATTGAAAAATTCATAGCTTTTTAAGTAGAAAGTTGCTAACAGAAAAAACTGCACTTTATAGTCTTTTTGAGACAGTTTTAGTTACAATTTCACATTTGGCTGTCAGCATTCAGAGACAATTCCAATTAAGGAAAAATATTTCTCTTTGAACTTTCTAAAAGGCATTAAGTGCCTTTCCATGAACCAAAGCCTAGCTTGGCATATACATATAGCTGTATATAATCCAAGCCCTCTCCAGTAGCACAGTAAGAAGGTTGAATTACCTAGGAATTTACATTTCAGTGACATTTTATGTACCTATCAACATTCTCCCCATTTGTTTTTATTCCATTACTGTCTACGTCCAAATCTTCATTCCCATGATTACATTGTACTTAGCATGTTAGAAGGAGTACAAAGCACTATAACTTATGATCTTTTTTATTGAAGGGCAGGGAGCTATCTATATGATATGATTTAGTGGGTTTTGTGAGGTCCTCTTATGCCAAATATCTCTCTATTAGCTAGCCCCAGGACTCGTATGCCCCCGTATTTCTTTAAATATTTTTAAAAATCATTTTTCTTCAGAAAAAAAGTATATGAATGTAAATATGTTACATGGGAGTAACAATCATTCTACACAGATTACCTGCCAGAGATCAAG
This sequence comes from Crocuta crocuta, assembly GCF_008692635.1. Taxonomy (NCBI): domain Eukaryota; kingdom Metazoa; phylum Chordata; class Mammalia; order Carnivora; family Hyaenidae; genus Crocuta; species Crocuta crocuta. The sequence goes on along the minus strand of NW_027530209.1, from coordinate 326,197 downwards.
CCTGTGAAGAAATGAGCATTAAATAAGAATCTTGACAGATGAAAGGGAATGATATGGTTTGAAAAAATATAGATCACTATTAGTAGTAATCAGGTAACAGAATCACAATGAAGGGCTTTGAGTCCCCAGGAGTCCATGTGAGAATTCCAAATGCTTAGTGGGAATTTGTAAAGAAAAAGGGGAAAGAAAAATTAAGACTCTATTTTGTGCAGTGAATCCTAGTGGCACATTTAACAAATATGTTTTTAATAATTCCAAGTGATCTCTCTTCATATGTTGGAATTTATAATTATGCTGAATTTGAATCAAGTTCATGGTGAAGTGATAGGAGGACCCTTGGTTAGTGAGTAGACACTGCTAACCATCCACTCAGCATCTGCTTCTCAGCAGGGCTTTGTGGTTTGTCATTCATACTAGGAAGTCTACCATAACACGGTGAATTATTTTAAAATGGTCTCATTCGTAAAACCTTAAGTACCCAGGACATATGTAACTCTGGAAGGAAATATGATTTCAGAATAAGCCAGATGTACTTACAAACACTTCAAGATTGTAAAGTTTTTGAAGTTTTCAATACAGAATATCAAAAATTGACTCCCTGGAGTCAGGGTGTTAAAAAGGGAAATGAGTATGTGAAGTTCATTTTATAGGTATATTCAATGTTTGAGTTTCTTTATTTTTCTTTTCTCTTTCTTTCCTTTGTTTTCCCTTCCCTTTCCCCCCTTTTCTTCCTCCATTCTCTTTTTTCCCTTTTGAATGTTTATAGTGATAAAAGCAACCATCTCAGGCAACTTGGCTGCAATAAAGAATTTTGTTTGTTTGTTTGTTTTATAAATCTGTGCTTCTCTCTCATATTCTCAAAAACATTTGTGAGGAGAGGAGTTTGAGTAAGTTAGTAGGAACAATAAAGAGAAACTTGACTTTCCTTGTAATTTTACAAGCCATCCAGTAGTGTCACATTAGATCTATAAAAGTATTCATGGCCAATTTTGCAAAGACTGAATTAATTGGCATTTATATCTCTCAGGCTATAAGAGAACCTAATCAGTTCTGTGGCCTTACAGTACTTCTTGCTTCCACTTCTGTTATAGTTCAAAGTGAATATTTAAAATATTCTATGTTTATTGTCCAATTTTTTGATATGAGATCACTACTTATTTTGTTAGCATTCTGTCTTCAAACCCTTTTCTCTGCCTGGTATCATTAACCTTGCTTTGTAGATAAAGAGACACAGAGGTCAACAGTCTTGGCAAACTGTTTTGTCTACTCACTGCTGTTGTTAATATTAGATAAAAGTAGTGAACAAATGCAGCTTTTTTTCCTTGTTTACTTTGCATGAAGTTAGGTCTCAATTATGCACTAGTGGATTATATGCTGCAGCAACACTGCACAAATGGAATAAGCCATAATAAAGATGATCAGGGTGTTACCAAAACAGATACATATGTGTGTTTACCTATAGCCATAAACATTTGCATCTGCATTTATAGAACCATATATTCTGATTTTCATGCCACTATTATCTTCTGTTTGTTTGAGTGGCTAAGAGCAGATGATCCTGGAACTTAGTGTATAGAATTCAGAGGGCTTTTTTCCCCATCATTAGCTCCATTACTTTTCTATAGCCAATTTTAATACTTATACTGATATTTTAAAATATGTACAATTTTTTTTTCTGGCCAGATAAAGACCAATTTTAAGTGCTAAAAAACCTAGTAATTCAAAGGCTTTCAAATATAGTCTATTGTCCAGGGCTTTCATGGTGCATTTCAACAAAGAGAATCTCTGTGCTCACTCAATTTGCAAACATCTGGAGGAAAATAATGTGATAATTAGGAGGCAACATGGGCTCATCAAAAACAAATCATGCCAAACTAACTTAATTTCTTTCTTTGATTCCTTAACAAGCTGAGTGGGAACACAGTGGGTATTTTTATTATAGAAATACACTTGATGTAGCTTCTGAACATTCTTAAAAGATCTAGGGAAAATTCAGTTAGGTAAAATTATTTGCTAATGTACGATATCTTTGTAGAAAGGAATAAGCAATGATTATTTATCTATGGTTCAATATATAATTAGGAGAGACTGTTGGGTAAATTTATTTTACTAATTGTATCTTCATTAAATATCTTAAGTTCTTGACTTTGGCTGAAATGTATTCTATTTCTTATAGTTTTTTTTAAAGGTAATTGGATATAACAATTTGATTTTTAAAAATTAACATTAGTAGTTTTCTTTCTAGAAAGAAACATATAACTTGGCCATGTTTTTTCACTGGAAAACTGTGAATATAATATATGCATATATGTGTATATATATATACACACACACCACATGTTTAAATTATAAACACACACGTATTATAATATATATTTTTTCTCCAACAATCTCAGTTTCCATATACAACCAGTATTATCTTGATAATTGTTCTTTAGACTTATTTCTGTTTATATGATTTATGGTTTTATAAAAATACACTATACTTACTATTTGTAAATTAATTTGTTTTCACAGAATTGAATACTATTAACCATGGTTCCAAGTCAACAAATGAGCTTCTGTAGCATAATTTATAATGACTGCCTAGTATTCCAGTATCTGGATATGCTGCAATTTATTGACTGATCACCTTTTTAGATAGATTACATCTTTGTCGTTGTTGTTACTATAAACCATACCAGGATAACTATACTTATAGTTACATCTTTCTGTTATCATAAGATAAATGCCCAGACATTGTATTATTGGATCAAAAATATGAACTTTATAAGAACTTGATGTATGCTTCCTAATTGCCTTGCAAAAGTTTAAGCCAGTTTACATTCCTGCTGATTGTTTGTTAAAGGAATGTGTGTGTGTGTGTGTGCGCGCATGCCTATATATACATATGTATATATGCAGGCATCTCTATTTCTTTCCCTTACCATATATATACATAAACATGTTTTTTGAGGAGAAAGGAAAGTTCCTCCCTGGGAAAAATGAAGTTAGCTGAAAATACTTAAGATGAAAGTTTTCATAAATAACTGGGTGTCATATGGAAACCAAATTGACAATAAACTATTCAAAAATATTTTAAAAACCTCATGTTTCCTTAGGTAGCTGTGATGAAAGAATTCCAAAGTGTAGCCTTAAGTTGACTTTTCTCCTCTTTCTTCCTAAAAATTTATCAAGAGGAGAAATTCATTTTTTTGTGGCACTTGTTGTTTTTATTGAATACCCTGAAATAAGAATTATTCTATGCCTCAAAGTGATATTAAATTATACTTTTCGTTAATATGTGAAACAAACCAAGTTCTTTTAAATACTACTAAAAATGGAAGATTCTGTTTTATGCTTCAATCCTGCAGCAAATACAATTTCTTAAATTCTACTAGTAAGTGGCTCTGATTTTCCATTCTTTTCCCTTCCTCCTTTTTGCTTGTTATGCCTCATTTAAGTTTCAAACGGAACTGTGTGACACTGATTGGAATTGTTTCTGTTGGGAGAAATGTACACACTAGATGTGCAGCAGAAATTCATCTACATTTGAACCCTGCTATTTGTTTGACACAATGGATTTTCAGGAATGGTATTGCAGGACAGGAATGGGATTGCAGGAATGAAATCTTTACTAAAATTGCTATTAACTCCCTGCAGGAGGCAGTGTGAATGGCAGATAAACAGAAGGTTTGAACCCTCAGCTCTGCAACTTATTGGCTATATAACTAACCTAAGTATTTAGTCATCTGAAGGATGTAATAATATGAATACCTTAAGGCTGTTGAGAAGTTTCAAAAAGTACCTGGGACCTAGTAAATTCTCGATAAATGTTAGTCTTTACTGATACCGCTTCATGATCTATACTTCCCTCAGCTGGTAGAGGATAACCTTACCTAGAGTCTTTGTAAAATTTCTACTGTTTCCCCCAGATTATTGCATTACGTTGGAGCAAGTATATCAGAATTGGTGAAGTAACTCTTGTGTCAATATTTTCCCCTCCTTCTTTCCTTCCCCCTCATACCTCTCTTCCCTTATGTCATTTCCTTCTTTCCTTCCTTCCTTCCTCCTTCCCTCCCTCCCTCCCTACCTCCCTCCTGCCTTCCTTCCCTCCTTCCTTTTTTTCCCTTTTCCCTTTTTCCTTCCCTAGTATTCATTGTGCACCAACCGTGTTCTGTACTCTACTAGACATTGGAGAAGGAAAAACTGAATGAACTCTTTTGAAAGAATTCATTGACCAGGGGAGACAAATATTAATCAGATAACCATACAAATAAATTTAAAATTGCAAGGATGTCAAGCGTTATTTAAATTAGAGATACATGGGTTGTAAGAGCATTTAGAAGATTAGAAAGACTTTTCTGAAGAAATGAAACAGGGGTATAAAGAAAGTATAAGGGTTAAATAGGGGAGGCAGTAAGCTTCTGACTAGTCTCCTTATTTCTGCCATTGACTCTTATAGTCTATATTCTCCACAAGGAAGCCAGAATGATCCGATGAAAATGGAGGTCAGATTACATTAAACCTCTTCTATAATCTCTCTTCTTATGTGTCCCCATTTTATAGTATATCTCATAGTCCTTAACTCGGCTTATTGTGTCCTAGGTGATTGGTTTCTCACTACCTATCTGGCCTCGTCTTCCTGTACTCTCTTCTTACATACTATTCTCCATGTACAGACTGCTCTGCAAAGAGGCCATGCTGCCCTCCTTGCTGTTCATAGAACACACAGGTAAACTCTACCACAGAATCTGATATCTTGATGTTCTCTGTGCCCCCAAATACTCTTCCCCGGATGCCCTTACACCTTATCAGTGAGGTTTCCTCTGATGGCCCTATGGAAAATAGCAACTCAGTTTTCATCAGCCCTCCACATCACCTTCACACTATATTTACTGCCACTTTCCACATTATAAATTCACCGTTTTGCTTATTTTTGGTTCTCTCTCCCCATCTCTACTTACCTTGTTGAAAATTCTGTGAGATCAGGGGTTTGTGTTTACTGCTGAAGTTCCAGTTCCCAGAAAAGTGCCTGGAAGGTATTAGATGCTCATGCAGTATTTGAGGAATAAATAGATGAAGAGTCATGGGGAAGTGAGCATTTAGGACAGAGGGAGAAGCATATGCAAAGGCACCAGGGTAGGTAAGGGCATGCCAGCTGACAGCTGAGAGAAGGGCAGTGCTGATGTTGAGTAGAGTTAACAAAAAAGTGTGTGGAGTTACAGAGGCTTTAAAAAAAAAAGTACTAAAGACTGGACCATGCAGTTTTTAAACATTTTTCTGAAATAATGCCATTTGTGATAATATGGATGGATCCCAAGGGTGTTATGCTAAGTGAAATAAGTCAAACAGAAAAACACAGATACATGATATCACTTATATGTGGAATATAAAAACAAACAAACAAACAAACAAACACTGAGCTCATAAATAAAGAGAACAGATTGGTGGTTGCCAGAGACAGGGAGTGCAGGGTGGGTAAAATGGTAAAGAGAATCAAAAGGATAAACTTCCAGTTATCAAATAAATATGTCATGTGGCTATAATGTATGGAGTGGCATCTATAGTTAATAATACTGTATTGCATATTTGGAAGTTTCTGGAAGAGTAGCTCTTAAAAGTTTCATCGCAAGGAAACAAATTCTGTAATGCTTGGTAATTGGTGTTAACCAGACACAGTGGTGATCATTTTGCAACATATGGATATATGGTGATCATTTATATGGATATAAGATTGATCAGGGACAGAGTGGATAGGGGTAGATCAATTAGGAGGCTGTTGTAGTAGTGTTTCTGTGTTAAGAGACGGTGGCAGCTGAGCCAGTGGCTTCAGCAGATCAGAAGAGGATTGAATGGTTTAAAACCATTGGTTCTCAACTGTGGTGATTATGCTTCCCAGGGGAAATTTGGCAATGTCTAGCAACATTTTTATCATCTTAATTCAGTGGAGGGTGGAATAGGTAGGTTGTTAATGGCATTTAGAGAGTAGAGACCATGAATGCTGTAAAATATCCAGCCATGCACAGGATAGCCTCTACAACAAAGAATTAATGATCCAGCCCCAATGTCAATGGTGCTGACACTGGGAAACTGTTTTAGAGGAACATGAGATAAAAATTCAGAACTTGGTGTGGGAATAAATATGGGAATTAAGGAAGTGAGATATTATTGGTATGTTAGATTTTGGGCTTGCATAACTAAATGGTTGAATGTTACTCCCAGAGGACTTATAATACTACTAGGTTCTTCTGCCCATATTGAATCATTGATTTCTGTCCATCCTATATCTTGCCTTTTATTTGATAGTAACAACACCAACTATCATTTCTAATCCTTTGAAAAGATTAGAATGGTTAGTCATGTTTGTACTTTGTGATTGGGATGTGGGCATTTGGGGATATATTTTATGGAAGTGATACGAGGTAATGAATGACAGTGTATGACTTCATATTTCACTCAACTAACTGATGTCACTGAGTTATTGACCATTCACACAGCTGGTATATATGGCACTCATTCTCAGTGCAGAGATCAAAATAGCCATTGCATCTATCTGTTGGGAACATTAACATTCTCCTAACAGAATGTAGTTGTCCAGCTAGTGACTGGCTATGTAAAGCTAATTAAATATTTTATTAACTTTCTATAAGGAGCCCAAAGGTCTTTCGCGTACATCTTTTTCCCTTCATTCTCTTTATGTCCTTGTAATAACAGAAAGAGGTCAAATTAACCTTTTTTTTTCCTTTCTGTGGAAGAAAATTTGAGGGACTGAGATGTTGGTGAGGCTTACATTTCACTGGCAAACTGGGAAAGGAACTGGAAATGGGGAATCAGGATTTTGCTAACATGGTATTGTTTCCAGAAATATAATTGCTATATCATTATTTTTCATTTTGAGGGCCTCCTGAGATTATATAAAATATTTAATTCAGTATCTTTATATGTTGAATCTACATAAGAAGAACTAATTATATTCTATGTTTTTTTCTATGTTTATTTGTTTGATTTTTTGCTAAACACATTATCCAGAATTCCAGTAATGCATAATTACATGTGCCTTTTTGAAGTTATCTTACCCCTAATTCTTTGTCTTCTCCTACTGCATATTTCATGGTGGGAAGCTATTACAAAAAGGAAATTATAGAATTAAAATCTTTTCATTTTATATCTTACTATTTTTAAGCAGGAAAATTTTAGTATGAACAGGAGGGGCGGGATCAGTGAATTCCTTCAGCATCAGTGGTTATTTTCTCCCTTTGCAAAGGATGTTAAGAACTCAATTGAGTTTGATTTTAGAATTGTGTCTTCCCTGGTGAACACTTCTACATTTTTCCATGTATTCATGGCATAATTCTGAGGTGGCATGTACTTTGGAGGAGCATAATTTCATTTTGGAAGAGGTCAAGCTCTTTGTCTAGTCAGCACGCTCTGTCTTATGTCCTTGTTTGGGTTGCCCTCCAAATTTTCTGTTCCCCTCACTGCTTAACTTCTGTAATTTGCTTCTGTGCAATTTTTAACCTTTGTTCATGTTTAAGGGATGAAGTTTATAATTATATGTCCATTGTGAACCCTTCACTATGATTTTGCCCAATCCTTTTTTAATGTTTTTTATGTTTGTTTAGGTAAAAGAGGCTCAGTGCTCTTTCTGATGTCTTTTTGATGTAATGGGATCAGTAATTTAAGCTTTATAAGTACATATATCCTGATCAAGCCCATTCTATCAACATGTTTCTGTGGTGTGGATTGTATCTGCATTGAACAACCTCACTGACCCCTATGGATTCATTTAGCTATGAAGTAGAATCATATAATAGTATAAATTCAGTGTAAGAAAGTATCGTAGAGATCTCCTATCTCCCAACCTATTTTTCAGATGAGAAACTAAGTCCAAGAAAATAGAAATAACACCTCACATTTGTATAACACTCTACAGCTTATAAAATACACTGATAAGGGTTATTTTTATGTAATTTTTTCTCAGCAGTTCTTTGTGGTAGGCTGGGAAGGTATTATTTAGCACTATCTTACCAATGAGGATACTAAGGTACAGAGAAGTTGAGACTTGTCTCAACTACTTAGGGCAAGTTAGGTGGTGGTCTGATCTAAAAGCTGGCACTTGAGACTTCACTTGATTAGGTGGCCTTTCCACAATGTCATCAGTCTCCTGGACAGAGTTTCCCCAGCCACAAGCTGCTGTGCTGTGCTGTGTTGAGATACTGACTCTATTAGCACTGAAGGTCACTGAGGCAGCCGTTAACCTCTAGCTGTAAGCTGACTTCTTCCCTCAGCATAACACAGGACTGCTATTATTTTCTATATACTGTGACTTCAAGAAAGCTTGCAAGCACAGTCCTAAGCATATAGTGAAGGGAGACCTGCTTAAGTCATGGAATGAGTTTACTCGGCGATTACCAGGCATGTACAGCCTGTGAGTTCTGGACATGTTTCTATAGCATCTCTCCACCCACCCTCTGATACCTGTATCCATTTTCCTCTAAGAAACCACCCTTCCCCACTGTCAGTCTATGTGGCCCCTGGAAGCCAACTAATAATACCTCTGACCCAGGTTGGAGGTGTGGGCCTTAGCAGGTTTGTGTGCTGTCTTCTTTTGTCATGGTAGTTGGCTCCAGAGTGGACATGGATTCAATCAGAGCTAACTGAGTCTCATGAGATATTCTCTGTGATTTTTGGGAAAGAGAATATTACTACCCTTTTAGGACTGAACCAGGATGCATGCAGGCTGGATCTGCTACTACTGCCTTGACTTCTCCTGAAGCAAATCCTGGAAACTGAGGAGAGCTGAGGGATAAACTGAGCCCTGCTGATATAATATGATGTCGAACTGCACAAAAAAGTCAAAAATAATTCCACCCTTTAGAGTTATATAAACCAAAAAATTTTTCTCTTTTCTTGAAATAATTGGATTAGGCTGTTGACATTTGAAGCCTAAATAATCCGAATATATTACTGATCAAGCAAAGACAAACAGACAAGCAAACAAATAAACAAAACACTGACACTTTTTCACAAATGATGAAAATTTCTGATTTGTCACCTCAAAGGCTTGTAGAGATAGGAGAGATTTAGAAATGGATGCCCTAATTTGATCCAATCTCTTTCAGCAGAAGTATGTTTTTCTTGTACCTTTGAAAAGGTAATGTATAACTTATGAATAAAAACTATCAGTATAAAAAGTTTTACATAGTCTACATAAAAAGTTTTACATAGAGTTTCCAGAAGGCGCTTTTATCACATCAGCTAGCTATGTTATTTCAACAAATAAATTTTTTTTGACACTGAACTAGGCTAGAAAATAAGCATAATCCTTGCCATCAAAAATTTTGTAACTTTAGTTGATAGAAAAGGCATATTATTGTGTAAAGAAAAGCAAGTACAAGTATATACGTATATATATTGTATATATACATATAATACAATGTATATAACTAAATATGAGTGTTGCTGAGTAAGTCAAAGGAAGACAAGGCCATCAAAGATTGAAAAATGACAGTTGCCATGAAAGAGGCAGGGATGGAGTCCAATCTTTAGGATTTGGGCAGGTGAAGAGGAAGAAGTCTCTCCAGGAGCCAAGAATACATAGCACAGGCAAGGACTCAGAGGAGAGAAAGGGGATTGAGGAAGGTAGTGAGTCAATAGGATGAGTTGTGGTGGAGGAGTAGGGTGTGGGAAAAAAGTAGCTTGGAAATTTCCATTTAGAGTTACTTTGGGGAACAACTTTGGAATAAAGCTCTTTGCTTAGGGTTTTTATTGAGAAACAACATTATAGCAATCCTTTTTTGAGCACTTACATATACCTGGTGTTAGGTTAAACCTTTCACAAGAATGATCTCACTTAATAATAATACTTTTGAAGTACATATTCCTGTTGTCTACATTTTGTGCAAAGTTGCATGTGTTTACCAAGCCTGTAAGTAGTTGAGGCAGAACTACCTGGGTCAGTCTGCCTCTGAAACTCATGCAGTTTCTCTGGTCATGAACTTACTTCTTTTCTCTAAGATGAACAGAGTGGTCACTTTGCACAAGTTGATATAGTGAATATTCATATTCTTGTCAAGTTTACTATTCAGAGTTATTACCTGCAAATTCTTAGAATGATTGGATTTCAAGCATTTGAAGAGCCTCTCTTTTAACATGAGATTCATTGTTGCTTCTTCTAGACTTCAAACAAGACAACAAAATCTCATAAATTAGATTCAGCTAACAATTATTGAGAACATCACAATATCTAGAGATTGAGTTAATGTTCTTGTGTCATTATTTCATTTTTTTCTGTTTTTAATTTTTTAATGTTTATTTTTGAGGCAGAAAGAGACTGAGTGTGAGCAAAGGAGGGGCAGAGAGAGAGGAAGACACAGAATCCTGAAGCAGGCCCCAGGCTCTGAGCTGTTAGCACAGAGCCCGACGCAGGGCTTGAACCCACAAGCTGTGAGATCATGACCTGAGCCCAAGTTGGACACTTAACCGACTGAGCCACCCAGGTGCCCCATTTCATTTTTTTCCCCCCAACAAACTGGAAAGGTGTCATTATCCCCATTGAATACACAATAAAACTGAGATCAAAAGTATTTAAATAGCTTGCCTAAGGGCCTATAGTGTGACTTGAATTTAGGACCTTTAAAGTTCAGTTCTTTCCCACTACTTTAGGCCAACAGTGGCTGAAGAGTATATCTCTGAAACTTGGCATTTGGATTTATTACTAGTTAGTGTGAAATATCAAGGTAATTATTGAATATTAGTGATGATTTGACAGAGGTAAGCCTTTTTCAAACTATAAGTTTGGATTTCCCATTTATCTCATTATTTTTTTCTAAGATCTGTCATTAAGTCAGATGAACAATATCTATTGAGTAACAAATATCTATTGAGTACCTATTATTAGGTGAAATTATGCATCAAGTTAAAAAGGCCTTTGTGTGGACCCTACACCAAAGGAACTTAAAATATGATTGACGTTCAAGGTGAAAAGCTATACAACAGTACATAAAAGGTTAAATAGTACGAATGATGAGTGATGTATGGGAGAACATTAAGCAACCATTGTAGGGCAGAGAATGTAATTGCCCAATGAATGATAACATATGAATATTAAGAACTATGAGTTGAGAAGAAGAAAATAATTGTAGGCACTGAAATGGTCTGGAGGAGCTTCATGAAAGAAGTATTTGAACTAGGTTTTTGAAAGTAGGACTTGAAGAGATGAGGATGTCCTGAAATCAAAAAGAGTAAAAGCAGAGATATAGGGAAATACGCTATATACTCTAGGGAGCAGTTTGTCAGAAACCAAGATTTAAAAAGGGGAACAGAGAGGGATGAAACCGCAGAAGTGGGTCAGGACCAGCTTGAGGAGGTATTTAAAGGAAAAATAAGGGGTCTGGATTTTATGTTGTAGGCAGAATGGTGATTGGGAGGGGTTGGTGCACAGGGGTGGGGCAGGGATGATTTTAGCAGAGGAATTAAAGCATAAGGAGAGTAAAGAGAAAGATTCATTTGGTATATAAAAGATTGGGAAAGTTAGGTGACATAAAGAGGACCAATTAGAAAGTGATTGGAATAGGCCAAGTCATTACAAGTTATAGGGGAAAGAGGTAAAAGATAAGTGGTATTTCAAGGAGACAGTCAGACAAATTCAGTTATCTGACATTTTCTTCGACAAAGTAAACCCTTATGAAAAGTAAATAGGAAGGAGAGAAGTAAAAAGATCAAAGAAATAGAAAAATCAAATACAACTTCAACTTATAAACTGTAATTGAATCATAGTTTAACAAGAAAACAATAGCAATAAGGGCCATTGGCAGGGGGGAATCAGTGAGGCTATTTGAATATAGATTTAATTTTAGGTAATAGTGGGTTATTGTTAATTTTTAGTTGTGATAATGATATTGTGGTAATAGAAGAGAAAGTTTTTATTCTTCAGAGATGTGTGATGTGTGCTGAGAAGTCTCATGATTATCTGCCCCTTACTTTCAAATTGCTTGGCACAATATATGTATATGTATACGTATATATATGTGTATGTATATACGTAGATTTGTACCTGTGTTTATGCCTACATCTTATCTGTGTCTGTATTTATATCTGTATTTATACCTATATCCATACCAAATTCATCCTTATCTCTATCCATATACAGACAGCTAGATTCAGTTATAGATACAGGAAAAGAAAATATGATATAATGATAAAAATTATTAAATCTAGTTTGTGGGTACAAACTGTGTACACACTGTTATTCTTTTAATTTTTCTATATGCTGAAGATTTTTATAGTAATAATTGAGCCAGAGGGAAGAGGGAGAAATAGGTCAGACGTGGGAGCCTAAAGCAGAAGCAGTATGAGTAGAAAAGAAGGAACAGATGTGCAGGGATAATTGGTAACACTGGGTGATTTGTTTAACCCAAAGCATCAGAGGACTCTCTTAAGCCTGAGTGCTGGCATGAAGGCCTTGCTGAAGGGATGTCATCACATTTTTTTTTGAAGACAGAAAGTTTTCAGAGGAAGTAGGTGGGGGGTGGGGAGGATACATTTGCGATTTCAGGAGGGGTTAGTTTCAAGTGAATCTGAACTTTCCTGTAAACACTTACTGGAGTAAAGTGGCTCCAAATTCTGAGGAAATCTGGGCTAGAAATGCAACTTTGTCGGTCACAGGGATGATGGCTGAAATTATGGAATCGGATGAAAATTTTGAGTAAAGAAGTTTTCAGAAGGAAAGCTTGACAACAACCATTGAGAAGTGCCCATGTTTAGGAGGTAGAAAGAAAAAGTGGCATTCACAAAGCAGACAGAGCAGGCCAAGTCGGAAGGAAGGAAATAGCTTAGTGTCATGTGGAGAAATCATGGTCGGGCGTGACAATTGAAGGAGGACCTCCATACGTGTTTTTGAACAAATGAATGGAGCTTGCAAAGGAGTGAAGGTCATCAAAATAAAAAGATGCAGAGCAGTTGAGAAAATTGGAGAGGGAAAAAAGGTAGTTCAGAGGTTTAAGAGATCACTTTTAACTCAGACTAGAGGTTTATAAGAGGATATGCAACAATCCTTTGGAGAAGCACAAGTCAGCATTAGGAAGAGAAGAAGCTGAGTTGAAGAAGACTCCTTAGTGAGCTTGGAGATAAAAAACATGGATTCCAGTCATGGCTCTTAACTCATAAAAGATTTCCCTGGGCTCCAATTTTTATTTTTCTAAAAAAATGGTTGGACCAAATGTTGTTCAGTATTTCTTCCAAAACACATTCAATTGGCCTTTCTATTAAATAAAAAAAAAACGTATTTAGACAGGACTGTTCAAAGTTCCATATTACAGTGTCATTTTGAGAATCCTGTGTGTCACATTTGTGTTGACCATTGAAACCATATATAGACCACTGTATTAGAAACATCTTACTCTCTTTTTTGCAACCTCACTGATTTATAATCAATTATTGGAATGGTTAATAAATATATCCATATATTATTTTGATACAAACAAAATGTGACTTGGTTGAATACCAAAACTGTGTTTTAAATCTTTGTTTCTAATATCAAAGATTTTTTTAAGTGTTAAGGAACTGTCATAGGAGGTTGCTATGCATTAGGAACTGTTTCTTATAGGAAGTTCGTGAGAAGACCTACTCAAAGCTCTGAACGTTTTCCTTGTCCCATTATAAACTTTTCCAAACACTGTTAGGTCCAAATATGCAGAAATGAGTTATGCAGATGATACTATTCTACTTAAATGACAAACCTGGAATGATAAATGCCTTTCCTGGTCAATTAACCTCTGCTAGTGCTCTCAGTGACTAAAACAAATGCTGTGGAACACAGTCTCAAGTAGACTATAAAACATATGAATTACAGATTTTCTGAGTGGGATAGCGTTGCTTTAGAAATCTACCAATTCCTTTTAACTCTACGGTTTCCTATTTCTCAGAACATTTACCAGAGACTTGAATGGAAACTGGCTCATAACCAGTTTTCTTAACGCTTTCAGATCTTTGTTATCACAAAAAGAGATAAAAAGTCTGAAATCTTCCTTATGATTCAGACATCATCTGCTATTCTAGATCAATGTCAAACTAAACATTTTTGGACAGGATTTTGGCAAAGTGCAGTTGTAGATTAACCCGCACCATTCCATTAGATAAGTGACATAATGAGGGATTTTAAAGAATGAGTCAGAGCCCTGGACTCTGATCTTGAGATGACCGATTTTCTCTGTGACCTTCAATTAGTTGCATAATCTTTTGGTCTATGAATCAGTTATCTTATTTGGACACTGTTTTCCTGCTGGTTAGTTTGGGAATACTATAGGAAATATAAAGTGCTGTTATTTCTCATGTTTTGGAAAGATTCATTTTTTCTTTACCTTTTGCTAAGGAACCTCCTTCATTTTTAAGCATATGAGACATGACTGGCAAGTAAAGGATACATTAACCTGATGAGGAAAGTTAATCCTGAAAAGAGGGAGAAACTCTGTGGTAAGGGAAGTGCTCACATCCACATCATACTGAGTGTGATGCAGCATGGTAGGATGTATATAATGGGTTACACATCTTTAGGTCTTTGTCCCTGGTGCAGCCTACAACTTTATTGAATTTCATGGACCATAAATCTGATTTTTCAAAAGAATATAATTATCGTGGTTTGCTGTCTTTGTGGCAACTTCTAATACTTGCTCTACTTCAGGTCCTTCTTTCTGCTGAGGGTAACTTACTCCACCCAGCCTAGTCCCCAGGACTTTTTCACTGCCCTGGAGGAACCCTGAGCAAGCACTTGTGTTTCTATCTTCTTCTTTTAAATGGCTCTTTCCAATGACATAAAGAAGGCTTCTGAGCACACTTTACCAGCACTTCATATAATACTGTACTCAGGTTTGAGGCTTCAGGTCATACAAAATTAAAATGTTCTTTAATTATCCATTTTGCTAGTTCAAAGCACTGCGCATGACTCTTCAAGTTCTGATTCACAAGTGTGTCTTCCATTCTTCCTACTCAGATTTTATGTTTTAATAACAGCAAACTAATAATTCCCTAGGTGGAATGTGGTGTGTTTATCATTCCTAAGTCATTATTTATGCTTCCCTTATTCTTGGGATACTTTTCCCATACTCTGCCTACTTTACTCATCCTGTACATCTCTGCTCAGACTTTCTTTTCCCCAGTATATCTTTCCTGACCTCTTCACTCCTTTCCTCAACTGAGCTAAGGTCTCTCTGCACTTTCTCTTGATACATTTAATACTTCTCATTTGACACCTCCCATCTTGTTTATATTTTGTTTATGTATGATATCTCCATGAAACAATAATCTCTTTGAGAATACGGGTCAGATTTTTCTTAATCATCCTATTCCGGTAAATTGCCCAGTGCTTAGTATACTAAATGGCTTATACATGGTTAAGTGAATTGGCCTACTTGGAAGGAAGAATAAAAATACATATTCATGCAATTTTTAATTTTTAAAAATGTTTATTCATTTTGTGTGAGAGAGAGAGAGAGCGTGAGTGGAGGAGGAACAGAGACGGAGACACAGAATCTGAAGCAGGCTCTTAGCTGTCAGCATGAACTGAAAGATCATGACCTGAGCTGAAATCAAGAGTTGGATGAGCCGACTGAGCCGCCCAAGCACCCTCATGCACATTTTCATGTACACTTACTGTCACAACAACTAATATATGGGTAGTGGGTCACTCATGTGTCACCTTGGACAAGGTAACAAGGGAATATTCATTGGATAAAATGAAGCAGGAATAGAAACCACTTGTTAATCTAGAAATAAAGGCCATATGTTGACAAACAAGTCTATATGGGAGGGGAAATGGTTGAAGCTGGCAACGATAAAGCTTTTTAATTATGCAGTATACATACTTAAGCTATTGTCTTACATAAAACACAGGAACGACTTCCAGGCCTCCAGTGCTCCAAATTACCACAACAGCAGCACCATCCTTCTTGACTCTTTGAGTAGCAGGATTACAAGGGAGAATGGCCTGACACTAGTAGGCAGATTGCCAAGGGGCTGGGAGAGGTTACTGAAGCATTTTATTACTGACACTGAAGAAATGATTATAGATCTTGAAGCAGAAGAGCCTACCACACCGTGGCAATGAGATTCATTGGTTTCCAGAGAGTTGCACTTTTACTTAAAAAAAGATTTTTTAAAATGATAGCCAAATGCACTTCAATGGATTAAAAAGAATAACCATTTTAAAAGCAGAAGGATAGGAGCTGCTAGAGAGTGTATTCAAATCCTTGCTTCTTAGCAACCAGACCAGATTTTACCCATAAAAGAAAGCTAGAGCTACAACAACAACAACAACAACAACAATAAGCCTTTTTGGTCCTCTAGAGAATATAAAGACATTTTAGAGAAAAAGAACCACTTTGAGATCTTTAGATGAAAAGCATGGCGTGGGTATAAAACATTTTTATAAAAAGAGAAGGACAAGAAGTGATGTCTAGACTGGATAGGTTATCTTGGATATACATGAGAATAATTGCCAAAGTCAAAATGAGAGAAGCTCACGACAACTAGAATTATTGCAGTGTTCAGAAATTGTTATTACTCTTATTATAATGGATAGGATTTTCCCCATGAATCCAACTAAGGAAAATATAAAGGAAGAATATGTGGATGACTTGGCAACTTGAGAATATTTCCTCAAAAGGTTTTCACAGAGAAGTGAGATGAAAAGATGCAAATAAAAACATCACTAATGTGTTACAGAGTTAGAAGTCATTTATCTTCGGATAAAACTTCAGTGAAATTCTACACAAGTACTTAGTTTTAGTAATTCAGCGATGTAAGGAACATTGGGGCATTTATGCATAGTTCTTTGTAACTTAAGGTCAGAAGAATCATCATAAATAAAACAGAAAACCAAGATAGACCTAGAGAAAGAGAAAGAGAATTAAAAAGAACCCAAACCCTACAGTTACTTTAACTGTAACAATCTCTTTTTAAAGAGGAAATCCAGTGAAAAGAATGTCATTTTCTGGTCCTACAATTGAAAAAAATTTGCTAGTTAAATGAGCCCCTTCATTTCCCCTGAATTAAATGAGCCTTTTTGTGTATGTATAAGGAAAGAGAAGTATGGTGTGTGAATGGTTATCTTCAGGAAGACTTAAGTTTGTTCCTGGGTGATATATATAAAGATTAATGTATTAGAAAAAGAAAAAGAAAGAAAAAAAAGCAATAAATGTTGTCTGGATAATCAAAGAACCTGAGTTTGGAACTAGAATGTGTAAATGTAGCAGAGATTTGATGTCTTGGTCTGAACAGACTGTGGCGCAGTTGTTATCTACTGAGGTTATTCTGTGATGGCTGCATTTCCCTTGAAGCCAGACCCCATATGGGGTGGGATGATAAAAGCCTCATATATCTCACTATCATTAGGGTAATGAGATTGGTCAAGGCCACATGCATCCTAATTCTTGGCAAAATTTTAGATAAATCTTGTAAGCCATTCTAATAGCTTTGTGCTGTGTTTGGAAAGAAGTAACAGAACCAAGCAACAAACAAAAGTGAATCTTCGAGTCCATTAATTAGATTCTCTTTCAGAAATACTGTTGTGTTATAAAAATTATTCTAAGAAAGGTTATTATTTATGTACATGATTGTAGAATTTTGTGATCAGAGAAAAAATTAATCATATATTTATGAAAATCCAATATGGAAACAAAAAACAATATGCAACATTTGTTTCTTAAAGCATTCCTTTCATACACAAAAATCTCCAGTTTAAAAAAAAGTTTAAGTTTTGAAGATTAGGATACATGGACATTGAATATAGATTTCAGTACTTCTGGAAAGTTAGTTCTTGAACTGAGACCGACTCTTTAAAATTATAGCCAATTTATAATTACTAAAAAAGTTAAATTAGAAGGAACCATAATGAGTGCTTTCTGATATAAGGCTTATGACTTCTGTGCAGTTGAGGGAGATATCATTTCATTTAAAATCTTTGGGTAGATTTTCATAGCTAGTTAAAAATAATGCAGACTCATTTTAACTTTGATGTGTTAAAGTAATATTACAAGCTGTTATGTGGATAATTTATTGAAATCACTGAAATTGTTTCTTATATTGGTAGGTAATAACTACATAGTATTTTCTATAAAGTAGTGGCCACCGGTGAAAAATGTTCAGATTGCTGTCCAAAGGCTAAGTTATGATACAGTGCAGAGCAACACCCAGAAATAAATGAGAGTACAATCTGCAGTATATTACAAATGAGTCAATTTAAAGCCATGTGTAGACTCTCTAAACACAGTTGTAGCTACACAGACAAAGTGAAGTGGAGAGTTTAGAAATTATCTGGTACATTTATCAGCTTAGGCAGTCACTGTGGATAATTTACGTCCTACAACCCCTCTTCTTTCTGGGAATTAGATATTCTTGGCCTGAATAACCTATATAATGGCTTTAAATTTATATATCTCTTTGCCTGATTTGGCTGTAGTGTGCTCAGGAAGCCAAGATGGATGGGTTGGTGAATCCTTCCTTTCTCACATTTTTATTCCTATGTCTTAGAAAAAAAAAGTATACTACTAACTTTTCTGGAACATCTCATGTTATAACTCTTACTGATAATAGTTCAGTAACATCACATTGACATAATATTATTATAATAG
Source organism: Crocuta crocuta (assembly GCF_008692635.1). Lineage (NCBI taxonomy): Eukaryota > Metazoa > Chordata > Mammalia > Carnivora > Hyaenidae > Crocuta > Crocuta crocuta. The sequence goes on along the minus strand of NW_027530209.1, from coordinate 307,589 downwards.
ATTCAATTAGAGAGTGACATTATAGTGCTGGGACTTGTGCTCATTAAGAGACTTCACGTGGAAAGTCATTCCTAGTAAGAAATTTTCTAAAATTGTAAGAGTTGAGTTAAATTCAATTCAATACTGAATGAAAAGCCCATTGAAGCATTAAAATTGTACAGTGTTTTGTAATTACTCACTATTCTCAAGACATTTAATGCTGCATTTTGCACCTAGTACTGAATGTTGTTCCAAATGCAGTGCATCCCCATGAGCGCTCCAAGATCTGACCAAAGAAAACAACAACAAATATTCTGAGGAAGATATTACAGAGCTAAAACAGAGCAGACAATCTGGAATGATATTTATAAAAATATTTTATAAGCATAGGTAATAAAGTCCATTACTGTTCTCAGTAAGTTGTCATTTTACCAGCAAAAGAATAGACTAAATATAATTTAAAAATATTGAACTAATTTTTATAAGTCTTGAATTTTCCAGTTCTCTTTTTGCTTGTGATGTTAATGATCCAAACAAAGTCAACTACTGAAGATTATGCATAATTCGACTTCATTGTTTGAAAGTGCAAATGCAGAGATTTTTTTCCAGCATGCCATTATTAATAGAATTAGTGCTATTTCAACTTTTTTAACTTTCTTTGATTTGTTTTTTTGTCAGTAACGTGTCCATGAAATTAACACTCACAAGCAATTTAACAATTTCACTTACCCCATTGTTAAATTATTCACAAGTACTGTGGTCACCACCCACAGGGCCATGGATTATTGGATATTCCAGGTAGTAGCTAATTTTAATTGTTTTCCATTCTTTTCTGATGTTTTCATTTTAGAAGCAAGTTATACTTTATTACTGTTGTCAGGACATGAAGTTGGAAACCATAATACTCATTTAATGTGTCTTTACATTACATTTCAAATGTATTTTATTAAAATGAGCATTGCAACTTTCATAGCACAAAAGATATTAGTCCCCTGGTCTGACAAAGAACACATTATACATTTGTAGGTTATAGGATATTCTTTAGTAAACCCTGAGAAATCTACAATACTGATAAAGAGCTAGAGACTCATATATCTCTGAGACCTTATATCTTTCATTCAGTGAGCTGCCATCAGATGGCTGTGGCACACTTTGAAAATTGCCTTGTACTTCATTTTCACTTAAAGGAAAGGTGGTTGTGAAGCAGGGATTTACTCATAATTGAAATTTTTGTCTTCTAATTAATCTGCTTATTTAAAGTCTCTTTACTTAAAATTTATTTAAAATAAATATATTGAATTAAGAAAATCTCTTTATTATGACTAAGCAAAGAATTTTAGCTTGAAGCAAGTTTTAAGATAGAAAACATCTCACAATTCATTCTATAGTATTTTCTCTATCAAGATTGCTATTTACTTCTGTTTTGTTGCTCTTGATTCTGTTGTTCACCTGTTTACATGTAAGTTTATCTGTAACTCTGTGTCTTGGGGTCTCTGTGTCTTTTTCCCTGAAAGCTTCCCTTGTGGCTAATTTGAAGCTTGCCAGAGGTGAGTGGGCTCTCAGTCACTTTAGGTGCTGGTCTTTGATTTTTCTCGCTTATATGCTTGGTGGTGAATTGCCCTGAAGCAGCTGGAACAGTGACTGGAGTATTATCTTTCTGCTCTGAATTCCTCATGTTTCCTCTGAAGTAGAAAGCATTCTTCTCAAATAACGGTAGCTATGTACTAGCTTTCTTCTTATATGTTAACATGGTGTCAACTAACTCTCAAATCTCCCTTCTGAACACAAGAAGGATTTCCATGGTGTAGAATGGGAAGTATAAAGTAGGGCTCTGAAAGCTTCCAGAAATCTTCCAGTTTGTTAGAAGATTTTTAAATATATTTTTCTAGAAATTTTTGGGGACATGTTCTGTTTAGATGACCATCAAATAGACTAAGCGCCTAGTGATGAAAGGGAAACATGGCAAATGTATTTGGGGGAAACTTATTTACTACTCTGTGCAATGTTGTATCACTTTGGCCATGAAAGTATGGATGATTCTTTTTCAAATTGCCATGGATTCATGTGTCTAGTGGAATCTATAATTTTGCAGACATTATCAATGATGAAGCCATGGAACCAAACAAGTCACATGAACTCAATGAATAATGATGAAGTTAATATAACCATAAATGGTTTTATTAAAATAAGAATAATAGCAAGTGAAGGCTGCAGTCAACTCAAGACATTTCTGTTTATGATCTGGCAACAAAGCTTCCTTCCCTAAAATTGTGGGATTATGAAGTACATCTGCATTGTACTTCAGTGCTGTGACAACCAAATTTAATAAAATACTTAACTTCAGCCTCAGTAAGTTCTAGTAATATGCCAGTATTTGTTTATGAATTCCAAACTTTAGAAACATTTAATAAACCATTCAAGAGGATATTTAGTAGCTTGCAATAGTTTGTAAAAACAAATTTCCAGCCAATTACCCATATGAACTGAGGAAAGGACATATAATTTTGTAAGGTCCATGGCTCATCAGGCTGGCCCTGGGTGAACTGAAAACAACACACATATTTGGCAATACCATTTTGCTTGAACCCTCTTTTTGCGGATGAAAAAATGAGGCCTACTAATGGAAGTAGTTTGTCAGATTGTACTAAAGATAAATATTTTTCTGTATTTTTGGTGAAGTATTTGCTTAAGAGTCTGAACTTTCAGGTTATATGCTGGTCCCAGTTTCCTTAGTTATTAAAAAGCCTTATTTAAGAGAATCTGTAAATAGGGATTTCTCCCCATAATGAAGCCTTTTATTCCATAATAGGGCAATTCTGAGTGTTTGAAAGTTGAGTTTGACATTGGGCTGAAATTTATCTCCTGGTAACTTTTATTTTTCCATTTCTTTGGATAAAAGTAAAGTTTCTTTCGTTTTGCTATCACACTTGTGTGAGTATTTCAGGCCCATGATATGGACACATCTGCATTAATTTTCAAATGAAAAGAATGAAATTTTTTGGAGTCAAAGGAGTCAAATCCTCCTTCTGCAGTTATGTGCATTATAGAAATTGTCCAGAAGATTTATTTCCAAAGAAAGCCTCCTCCTTGTTACTTTGTAATTTGCTTAGAGATGAGAATGGCCCAGGCCATGATAGGGTTTATATTTAAAGAGATCATCTTTGGCCCATATCTCTGATAATTTTCCCAAGACTAAGTATTTAAGAACTCTAGGGGCGCCTGGGTGGCTCAGTCAGTTAAGCGTCTGACTTCGGCTGAGGTCATGATCTCACGTGGGTTTGAGCCCCACGTCGGGCTCTGTGCTGACAGCTCAGAGGCTGGAGCCTGCTTCAGATTCTGTGTCTCCCTCTCTCTCTGTCCCTTCCCTGCTCATGCTCTCTCTCTCTGCCTCTCTCTCTCAGAAATAAATAAAAAACATTAAACAAACAAACAAAAAAAACTCCAGAATCCAGAAGTTCCAACTCCTTCACCAAGCATTTTTGAATACTGAATACTTTCTGTCTTTTTAAAAAAATATTAATTGTTATTTATCTATTTATTTTATTTTTAAATATAATTTATTGTCAAGTTGGCTAACATACAGTGTATACAGTGTGCTCTTGGTTTTGGGGTAGATTCCCATGATTCATTGCTTATGTACAACACCCAGTGCTCATCCCAACAAGCACCCTCCTCAATGCCCATCATCCATTTTCGCTTCTCCACCTTCTCCCCATTGACCCTCAGTTTGTTCTCTGTATTTAAAAGTCTCTTATGATTTGCCTCCCTCCCTCTCTGTAACTATTTTTTCTCCTTCCCTTCCCCCATGGTCTTCTGTTAAATTTCTCAAGATCCACATATGAGTGAAAACATGTGATCTCTGTCTTTCACTGACTGACTTGTTTCACTTAGCATAATACCCTCCATTTCCATTCACATTGCTGCAAATGGTAGAATTTCATTCTTTCTCAATGCCATGTAGTATTCCATTGTATATATAAACCACATCTTCTTGATCCATTCATCAGTTGATGGACATTTAGGCTCTTTCCATGATTTGGCTATTGTTGAAAGTGCTGCTATGAACATTGGGGTACATGTGCCCCTATGCATCAGCACTTCTGTTTCCCATAGGTAAATTCATAGCAGTGCTATTGCTGGATCATAGGAGAATTCTATTGTTAATTTTTTGAGGAACCTCCACACTGTTTTCCAGAGCGACTGCACCAGTTTGCATCCTAACCAATAGTGCAAGAGGGTTCCTGTTTCTCCACATCCTCGCCAACATCTGTTGTTTCCTGAGTTGTTAATTTTAAGCACTCTGACTGGTGTGAGGTGGTATCATAATGTGGTTTTGATTTGTATTTCCCTGATGATGAGTGACGTTGAGTATCTTTTCATGTGTCTGTTGACCATCTGGATGTCTTCTTTGGAAAAGTGTCTATTCATTTCTTCTGCCCATTTCTTCACTGGATTATTTGTTTTTCAGGTGTTGAGTTTGGTTAAGTTCCTTATAGATATTGGATACTAACCTTTTATCTAATACGTCATTTGCAACTATCTTTTCCCATTCCATCAGTTGTATTTTAGTATTGTTGATTGTTTCCTTTGCAGAGCAGAAGCTTTTTATCTTGATGAGGTCACAATAGTTCATTATTGCTTTTAATTCCCTTGCCTTTGGAGATGTATTGAGCAAGAAATTGCTGCATCTGAGGTTTCTCCTCTAGGGCTTTGATGGTTTCCCATCTCACATTTAGCTCTTTCATCCATTTTGAGTTTATTTTTGCATATGGTATAAGAAAGTGGTCTAGTTTCATTCTTCTGCATTTTGCTGTCCAGTTCTCTCAGCACCATTTGCTAAAGAGACTGTCTTTTTTCCATTGGGTATTCTTTCCTGCTTTCTCAAAGATTAGTTGGTCATAATTTGTGGGTCCAATTCTGGGTTCTTTATTCTATTCCATTGGTCTATGTGTCTGTTTTTGTGCAAATGCTATACTGTCTTGATGATTACAACTTTGTAGCAGAGGCTAAAGTCTGGGATTGTGATGCCTTTCTGTATAACTTTCTGTTATGTGTAGCAATGACTCTTTCTTCCTACTATCAACATATTTTCTGGAAGCACAAACAATATTTTGACAATGTAGTTATAATATTGGGAATTTGTTAAAATAGTTATCTGCAATCACCTTTGTCAAAAGCAGTCTAGGGGCGCCTCGGTGGCTTAGTCGGTTAAGCGTCCGACTTTCGCTTAGGTCATGATCTCGCGGTTCGTGGGTTCGAGCCCCGCGTCGGGCTCTGTGCTGACTGCCAGCTCAGAGCCTGGAGCCTGTTTCAGTCTGTGACTCCCTCTCTCTCTGACCCTCCCCTGCTTAGGCTGTCTCTCTCTCTCTCTCCTAGAAATAAATAAAACATTTGAAAAAAAAATAGCAGTCTAGAAGTCTTATCTGTCAGAAGCAGTCAACTGGTAGACAGTTTTTCAAGAGGTAACCTGAAGTGCTAAATAAGACTTGCAAATAGGAAAAAAAAAATGCTGTATCACTGAGGCAGAGGTAAACTCAAAGTGCGGGTGCTATTTCTAGTTCTTTAAAGGTTATGGGAATGACAGCTATTAGCAGGCTGAAGGTACAATTCTTTAAGAACTAATACACAACAGTCTTTGCTGCTTTTTGCCCTAAAATCGCACATCACATTTTATTTAGTTAGACAGCTATTGAACTCAAGAGAACTTTGGAATTTCTTTCAAGTTTCTTTTTTTACTTTTCTCTCTTTAGTGTTATAAATACATTGAATCTCTTGGGCACCATTTGAATTATTCTGTTAAATTCTACAAGATCTTAGTAATTGGTTTTTGGGACTTCCCCTATTATGAAGACCACTGTTAAATCTTAAGAGCAAAACCATGGTCATAGAAACAAGAAAATAAGAATGTATTAATATAAATAATTTGGAAGAACCATTGTTCGATTATCTCTTGGAATATTGGAGAGTGTAGCAATATTGGGTCTAAATATATTTGTAGTGTTTTAATAAGTAAAAGAAAATATTAAAAATATATAAAAACCCTGTGGAAATGATATTTAAATTTCTGAATTTTTTTGGAAGCATTTGCCTTAAATCTTTACCAATGGAAAGATAGAATGATATTTTTAACAGGTAAAGAATCGTCCATATGAATTTAGAATATATAAAATTGCAACTGAACAGGTTGCCCAATTGTTTTAATTAACTGGTAGAGTTTTAAAATGTGTATTAATTTTACCTCCTCCATATTAAAGAATGTTATTCTTTGAGAGAAAGAGAGAATCCAAGGAATATGAGACTTAAAACTGTTTCTTACTTTCATCCACTGAAGGTCACTTTATCCAAGGGTAAGGCTTTTCTTTCTCTTTTATTTTTATTGAAGTTGGACTGCAGCCTGCATAGACTTTCTTTTTCCTTTAAAGATACCGTTTTCTGCCTAATTGTGCCCAGCTTCATTTACACCCTGAAAAGGATTGTGTTTGAGCTTATAGACTCAGGAGACTCTTTCACTCAATAGCCCAACTCCAGCGACAGCCCTCTGGGATATTTGACTAAATGTAAGTGAAAGCTCATTGTGTTTGTCTCTGTGTTTCTTTTAAACAAAAGTTTAACTCAGGACACTATGGGAATATTTAAAGAAATTTATCTGTACCACTGTCTTCAAGATAAGATCTGAAAAATACTTTTTGGCCTGCAAAAGCATTCATCAGTCAGCAGAATTTCCAATAGCACCTCTAATGTTTTCCAGCCACCTTCTTCCCATATTAATAGGTAAAGGAACTACATCTGGCTACAAGAGATAATGATATTCCTTCAAAATTTTCCATAAAAACCCAACAGCAAAGGATTAAAAAGAAAAGGACAAACCAAGGAGAGCAAATTGATTTCACTTCCAATAGAATGCCAATTGCAATCAATTAGTGACTGTGGAACAATTACAGGCTAAGTTAGATGATGAGAATGCATTCAGGGGGAAAGCATGCTATGATTGAATTATGATGTCTGCCATGGGCATGGAGAGCAAGTCATATTTGAACATATGTTCACTGTTGGCATATTCCACCTCAAGCTTAAATCCTCAACATCAGATTTGTGTAAGTTGATAATTATAGCGACCTGTTTGCTATTCTGATCTACATCATTCATCTTTTCTTTGTTTGGCCTGCTCAGGCCCAACTGATTCAAAAGGCCATTGAGTGCCCCAATAAGTGAAATATTAGAATCTGGGAGTCATAACTGAAGGTTCAATAAGAGGCCAGCTTTGTTCACTTGGTGCTCAAGTCGCAGAACTAGGGTTACAGCTTTGATTTTATGAGCATAACCTCACTTTGTGCTATAGCTCTACTTCAGCAACCTGGATTTCTCTCCATTGGAAGCTTGTGTATGGTACTCCAATGCTTTTTTTAAACTACTTTGGTTTACCCTCTTTTTTCAGGCAATAGAGCCTTGGCACAGACCACAGACATGTAGTCAGATTTTATACACAGACTGAGGAACTTCCAGGACATCTGTCTTTGTGCAGCTACAATCCCTTAAAATCATGTCCTTCATACTTCATGTCCTTAATCTTGACTGTTGCTGGGCTGGCTCATTTTCTGGTCTGGTCAGTGAGGCTGGACTGTACCTAGTTAGCCTGCTTTTGCCACAAATTGATCTGCTGCTGCAGTGGCTCCTTTTTGTTTAGATATTGTGCCTTAGTTGTCTTTTAGGCTTTGAACTACTTGAGCCTTTATTAATTTTTGGAATGAACTCACAGTGCCTTACATGTTATTCAGCTTTGTTGAGTGTGTTGCTAAAATAGAGATTGGTATTTCTATTGGATATGTGGTTTAAGACAGAAAATAAATAAGCTATCCAACTGGGTAAATATATTAATAGGAGGGACTCCACTTACAGGATATAAGGCAAATCAAAGGAATTTATTTTAAATGTAGTATTAGGTTTAAAAATGCATTGAACAAACTCAGCCCATACCTGGAGTAGAAATCCTATTATAGACTTTCACATCAAATAAGACAGACTTCTCCCCAAAATGGAAAGTCTGATGAAGAAAATTGGAGAATTGAATATAAAAATGGATAAAGTGCAGGTGGCTGTTACTTTGAAAAGAAAATACTCCAACTTGAAGCGATGGAGATGAAGAACCTGGAGAGGAGAATGCTGATCTAGTGAAGCAGATGGCCCAAACAAACACAAGCTAGGAAAACAAAGCAGAAAATCTGGGAGGAGAGCCAACATCTACAATGGACTAATAAAAGCGAACAAACACCTCGGCAACCATGTCATACAGCTAGGAACCTGAATTGGCACTACTTACCTCATTGTCTTGGACATATCAGAAAAAGCAGAGGGATCACCGTCTGTAAATGCTCACATTCACTGTGGACCAGTGATCACTGGAGAGAGTGAGAGTTCTCCTGGTGCCAGGAAGGCTCTGTAGGTTTGCATATTAGCCATTGCTGATGCTATTTTTATTTTAAATATATCAGCAAACCAAAGAAGTAACTTAAGATATTTCATTAAGAACTTATAACCTACTAGGGAGCTGAACCTTTAAAGGAAAATGAGGAGACTGAACAAATGTCTTATTTAGGGATAAGTTTTTGTATCATATTTTTCATAAGTAGTTATGTTTGGGTATAGATGACATTTTGAGAAGTTTGAGGAGAGAGAAGAGCACATTAAAAACTCCCTTGCTCCTTCTGTATAGTGCTGCACACAGTAATTCAATGAATGATCATTTTTTAATGTTTCAATTGTACAATTTTAACAATGGATCTTATAGTTTATTCTATGTAATAACAATTCAAAATATAATCAGTCTTGACTGAATTAGTTTTTACTGTTTGCAATTTATTTACTGTTCATATTTTATAGTCATAACATAGAGAGAGGTTGGGTGCTTTGGAGATAGTCAGATCTGTCCTTGAATTCCCCTAACTTGCTGTATGACTTTGGCCAATTTACTTAAACTCTGTAAACCTCATCTTCAAATTGAGGATAATAATACTTACCTCAAGAAAATATTAAAACTATGAAATGAAATAGACATAAAGTGCTTAGTATAGTTTCTGGTGTGAAGCAAGCCATCAATAACTAATAGCTGTTGACATTTTTCTGTCATTGCTACATATTCATAAAAATAATCATGTAATTATTAGAATATTTCATAGAAACTAAAAATGAAACTTCTAGTAACTAATTATGATGGAATTAACATTTTGAGAGTTCTGGCTTTGATAAAATCACATTATCAATCTTTAGACCTATCTAGAACTTATTTAATAAGGAAAAAAAATAGTCTGATAACTGCCACCATATGGACAAATTGAGATATGAGGGAGGAAGCATCTGGTAAGTTAAGCCTAACAGTCAAATAGACTTTCACACCCTGACCCCAGACACTATGAAAAAAGGCATGAGCATTTACTTTAGATAGATATTGCTAAATTGTCTTCCAAACAGTTGTATCAGTTGTGTTACTATCAGCACTGCAAAAATAATAATAATAATAATAATAAGACTATTATTCTACATGCTTTTTAATTTTTGCCAATTTTATGGCTAAAAATCATATCTCATCATTTTCTTGGACATTTTCCTAATTAGTGAAGTAGAGCATACTTCTAATGGTATTGGCTATTTACCTGGCTTCTATGAATTCATAGAATCATTCGATCTTATTCTTTGAGCATATTTCTATTCCAGTATGTTTTCTCATTGATATATAGAAACTATTTATAGAGATATTGATTAATAAACTATACAGAAAATCCTTATCTCCAGTGTTATTTGCCTTTTAATTTTTTATTGTGTTGTATTTTAACCCCTAGAAATTATTAGTATTTATTTGAGTTTACATCTTTTTTTTTTGTTGTTTATTTATTTAATTTGAAAGAGAGAGAGATCTGGGGAGGGGCAGAGAGAGGGGGAGTCAGAGAATACTAACCAGGCTCCCCATTGCCAATATGGAGTCCAATGCAAGGCTCGAACCCATGAACACTGAGAGCAGGACCTGAGCTGAAATCTAGAGTCAGATACTTTCCCAACTGGGCCACCAGGTGCCCCAGGCCTCTGGGTTTTATATCTAATTTAAGAAGATGTTTTAAACTCCATATTTAAAGATAAATCTATATTTTAACTGTGTTTAAAGTTTTAAAAAATGTCTATATTTTTATCTGCAATTGATTTTTAATACTATGTAAAAAGAGGTCTAAATTAATAATTCAACTTACTATGTTTTCTAAGATAACCACTGCTTCTTATGTAATTTTGAGTAGTCCAATTTCTCCCCACTCATTTGAGTATTATATTTATTAGTATTGTATATTATTGTGCCCTGTGCCAATAACAGCATCTTATTGAGTATGGCTTTATGGTATATTTTAGCATAGTATGGCAAGTGCTCACTATTATTTTTTTATTTTTTAATATAATTTATTTTCAAGTTGGTTTCCATATAACATCCAGTGCTCATCCCAAGTGCCCTCCTCCATGCCCTTCACCCATTTTCCCCTTTAAATGACAATCTCATGTAATTCTTACTCTTTTAGGTTAAATTTAGAATATACTTGTAAATTCTATTAAAACCCTACTTAGATTAGTTTGAGGCTTCAATTAGTTAAAAAATTGATTTGTGAGGCTTTGACATTTTAATTATATGGAATCTGCCATGTAAGAAAAACGTTGGTTTTTTTTTTTTTTCTGTCCATTAACCATTAGTAAACTTTCTAATTTTCTTGATATGGATCTTTAACATTTCCAATTGTACCCATTCCTAGGCATTTTATTATGTTTTATTTTTTGTAAAATTGGGACCATTATTATTCTTTAAAAATTTTTAAGCAATTATACTAACTAATCTATTTAAGTAGTTTTTTACAGTAATACATTTACAGAGTTTTAAAATCAAATAATAAAAATACCTGTCCTTGGGTCTAGAACACTGATGGGCTGGAGACAGGTGTATGGGTCTATTCCCAATAGTGTGTTCAGGGGTTACACATTGGTACCTTTAAATCAGCCCTGGTGGGAGTATTTCAACCATAGAAATTGGCACATTCTAAAAATCAGGGTTTTGGTTTTTTTTTCCAGAGAATAAATTTTTAAAATTTCCAGCCTACCCCTGGATCAACACTACTCCACCCCAATTCCCAAACCCAGAAACAAAAATTTTTCAACATTTTTAGCAGTTTCTTTGGCTATGTTTATCTATTTCTGAATATCATGGTTTACTGGTAAAATTTTGTTATTATTGTTCATTTGTTAGGCAATGTCTATAGTATTTACTTTCTCCTCTGGGTGATGAGAATTTCACGTTCTTACATGGTCCCTCTCCTTCCTACCCCATTATAGTTGTATACATTTTAAGTTAATTCATTATTTAGGCACATCATTATGATTATGCTAATATTTTTCACATGAGCTATGTTGTATTCTGTAACTTTGTTTCCATTTTTATGCAAACTATTTGTCCTTATTCCATCCAGTTAATAATTATCTTATTTTTCCCTATTTTTTAAATATAAACCTCCTACACTCACAACCAATGTTGTGAAACTCCTCTCATTAAAGCAAACACATAGGATAGTTAATAGTAGTTTTATCTCCTTTCTCTTGGACACATTCCTTTTGGAGTCTCCCTCTCCCTGTTCCATTCTGTTCTCTAGGTCTGTAGTAGCTACCATCCTTGGGCTTTCCTTCACCATCATCTGGGAATTCCTTTTACTTCTGTCCACTAGAATTTCTTTTCCTTGGGCTATTCCTTTATTTTGCAGCACTCTCAATTAGCTTCCTTTAGAGGTGGGTGGGAGGTACATTTTTTTTTCCTGGGATTTTGCATGATTGAAAGTATCTTTATTTTTGCCTCATAATTGCTTGATAATTGAACTAAGAATAGCATTCAGTTTAGAAATCCCTTTTCCCTTGGATTTTAAAGACATCGCTCTATTATAGCTTCCCAATGTAGTTAAAAAGTCTGATGCTATTTTCATTTCAAATTGTTTGTAGGTGGCCTCTTTCATTCTCTCTGGAAAAGTTTAAAATCTTTTTGTTTTATCCTGGGTTTTCTTACATCAAAATGATATGCCTCAGGTGGGCATTTTTTCCCCTTTATTTGATAGTTTTTTTGAGAGTGGGAATGCATGACTGGTCCCTTCTGTGATTTATTAATATTTTGAAATTGACATTAATAATATTTTGAAGTGTATTTTTTTATATTGTCCTTTAGTTGGCCACGTCATTGAACTTTTTATTCTCAGATTTTCTGTTGATTTTCTTGGATATTCTAGGTAAGCAATACTATCAACAAGTACTGACTTTTTTCCTCTTGCATTTCCGTATTCATTCTACATGTTTTCTTGTCTTATCTCTTTGGCTATGATATCTAGACCAATGAGAATAGTAACTGCAATAGCAGATATCCTTTTCTTTTTTATGACTTTAATAGGAATGTTCCTAATATTTTGCTCTGGAGGTCTGGGGCATATACTTTTCAAGTTAAGAAAGTTGCCTTCTATTCCTAGCTTCATATGATCAGCATCAGTAATAATTGTTAAGTTTTTGCTAAGTTATTTTGGCACCAACTATTATATGTATATATTATATATATATAATATATTATATATATGTTACTTTATCTTTCTTGGATAATGCACTTGAGGCTAATATGTGCTATTTTGTTAAGAAACTGGGATTGTTGCTAATATATTTTTTTAGGAATTTTATATAAATACAGCAATGATGTTCTGAGAGACTACCTTTACTGTAATTTTATCCTCCTGTTTTGTTATCAGATTATGGTAGCCTTTAGAAATTTTCTGCCCAGGTTTTTGTTGTTAATCTGACAATTTGGCTAGTTTATTTGACTATTACCCTTGTATGATTTACTGAGATTTTTAATAAGCCTCATACATGTTCAAATTTTCTAATTATTGCAAAGGACAATTGGCAAGATGTATAATCTCTGTCATATATAAAATCTATTTATCTATTTATTGTAAAATTATTAATTGATTATTATTAAAATGACTAAAATTTTATTTAGGGGTATTTTATTACCTTATTAGTTTTACATAGAGGTGTATTAATGTGATTATAACCTCTGACATTACCTTCTTATGTGTCTAAGAGTGTTAACCTTGAATGCTTTGTTGTTTGGTATACAAAATGTAAATCTCTACGTGTATTATGTAGTTTTAATTACTAAAAATATACATATTATTTCATTGTACCAGTATTTCATTTTATCCAATAATAATAAGGTGCTCATAGAAGGCTTTCTTTGGAGCTTATAGACAACAGTCGGCTGAAGTCTGCTCTTGGGGTAGAGAAATATGGTATATTTCACATACTTCTGGGCCTCACATACTACTAAGTTATCTCCTTGCCCTTTGAGGAAGTTTGGTTTGTTTTTCTCTGCCCTGAATATCTAGGCTAAGTACCTTCTCAGGGAAGATTCTTCTTTGTTTGGAAAGTAATTCTTAAGGTTTTATCCTGGGAAGAAAATGCCAGTGTTTCTAAGATGCTTTACTTTTTGTCTTGGAGAAGGAAAGCCAATATTGGCATAGTAGGAGCTGTTTGACTGATGGTCTTTTAATTAATTGTCCCCAGGATTGTCCTGCTCTTTGAATTTGCTGACTAAGCTTGGTTTCTCTGGAGCTCTTTTGGGAAGGAAGGTTCTCACCTTGGCAGTGGCCTTTTTTTAAGGCACTTGGTTGGTGTTTTCTTGCTTTGATTTGTTTGATCCATCATTATTCTCTCTTCTAGAAATCCTTTATTTCTGGTTTGTTTCTGGTATCCTTTCTTCTTGGTGACTACAGTTATTGTTGAGTTGTTTTCTTAGGATCTTTTTTTTTCCCTTTTATGTTGGAATTTATAAGAACATTTGTATTCAGTCTGGTATCTTGAATTGATCTTGTCACGTGCCTTAAAAGACCAGGATTTTTAAAAATGAATATTAATTATCTAAAATACCTAAATATAAGAAATAGCATGATAATTATCCCTCCCCTCAAAGTGGTACCCACAATTTTAAATTTGTACAAGTTGTTCCCTTGCTTTTTGTAATGATTTGTTACTATATGTTTATATCTCAGTACTATATCTCATTTTGCATATTTTTTCTACTTTACATAAATGGAATGTCACCTTGGCAGCTTATGCTTTTGCTGTGCAAATTGTTTGGGAGATTCATCCCTGTTGATAAATGCAGTTCTGGTTTATTTGTCATTTTTGCAAAGTAGAGAATTCCCCTGAATAAAGATAGTGCTCTTTCTCTTATTGATGAACATCTGAGTGATTTCCAGATACTTTTCTTAGATAAATATATTTCTTCTTAGATAAAATACTGCTATTATTCTCTTACTTTTCTCCTAATGCACATGTGGCAAAAGTCTTAGAGTTTGTGCGTGGGATTAGAATGAGTGGATAATGAGATACATATCTTTGGTTTTGTAGATAAATTTTTTTTTCCCAAAAAACAGTGGTGGGAGTGCCTGGGTGGCTCAGTCAGTTAAGCATGTCACTCTTGATTTTGAATCAGGTCATAATCTCAAGGTTCGTGGGATCGAGCCCTGCACTGGGCTCTGTGCTGATAGTGCACTATTTCACCCTCTCTCTCAGCCCCTCCCCTGCTTGTACTCTCTCTCTCTCTCTCAAAATAAAAAACTTAAAAAAAAATGTTTTCCCATTTTGTATTCCCAAATGTCCTTTATAAAAGTTTGAAGGTCTGTACCCTCAGCAACATTTTCAAGTTTTTAAATTTCTGCAAAATGTTGTACATCAGGTTGTATTTTGTTGTGCTTTTAATTTGCAGTTTTTTTATTATTAATGAGTTTGAGTTTCTTTTCATACATTTATTCATATTTCTTCTATAAAATACTTCTTCGTATCACTGGCACTTATTATTGGCTTTTTTGTCTTTTTATTTGTAGGAATTTATTAAAATGAGTTTTAGATATCAATCCTTCCTTGATGATATGTGTTGAACATCACATATACTACTAATATATCCTGGCTGGTTTTTGGTTCATCTTTTAATTTCTTCAGTAATTTTTTTCATGGTGTATGTTCTTTGTGTCTTATCATGGAAATCTTTCCCTATCTTTAAGTGTTAAAGTTACTTGCTTATATTTTCTTCTACCAGTACCTGCCTAACCTTAGTCCAAGAGAAATGAGAATACAATAGCGTTCTTGCAGCCTCTTCTTTTTATGTTTAAACATAATTGCCTGGGGACACCTGGGTGGCTCAGTCGATTAAGTGTCCAACTTCACTTCAGGTCATGATCTCACAGTTCATGAGTCTGAGCCCTGTGTTGGGCTTTGTTCTGACAGCACAGAACCTGGAGCCTGCTTCAGATTCTGTGTCTCCCTCTCTCTCTGCCCCACTCTGCCCCACTAGCACTCCATCTCTTTCTCTCAAAAATAAGTAAACATTGAAAAAATTTAAACATAATTGCCTGTGTATACATTACAATATGATATACTCTCTTTTTCCATTTAACACATATTTCTAGTTGCCATGTGGCAGTGTTCTTTTCTAGCCATTATTTCAGTTTTGACAACATGACTGTCATTATTCATAGCGTATAAACAATAATGAGAAAATAATTGGTTGGGCGTGTGGGTGGCTCAATTGGTTGAGCATCCAACTTCGGCTCAGGTCATGAACTTAATGTTGCTAAGTTCGAGCCCCGTATTGGGCTCTGTGCTGACAACTCAGAGCCTGGAGCCTGTTTCAGATTCTGTGCCTCCCTCTCTGTATCTGTCCCTCCCTCCCTCTGCTCATGCTTTGCCTATCTCTCTCAAAAAATAAACAAACATTTAAAAAAAGAAGAAGAAATAAAAAAGTAATTGGCAGTGCTGTTCTGACAAAGGTGGAAGCCATTAAGATGGACCAAAGCAGCAAATATTTAGTCTTAATCAGATATTCATTATATTGATTATGAATTTAATTGTGAAGAAAATGAACAAAATTCAACTGCATGAAATAAAATGTTGGGAATCTATCATTGAAGACTTATCCAAAAGATGAGGTTTAATTTAGGACATTTTAACTTTAAGTTGTCAAATAAAATTCCTCTGTATCTATAAGCCTTTTGGATGACTGGATTTAGAATATTTAACTGTGATTCATCATTTTAAGTTTATATTCTGGGTCTTTATTATGTGTTGTGATACTTGAAGGAAAATGTTTCAAAACAGAGTGTCATCAACTCTCTGATCATCAGCATATTAGAAATATTTTTCATTACCACTTTTGCAAATGGTTATGTTAGAGAATTAATGGTTAAAATATTTATCTCATCCTCTTTTTTGTGTACTATGTAAATTATTGAAAATGAGTAGCATTTTCTTTTGGAGACTCTTACCTACTTTATACTTTTGTTTTTTGTATTATTTTTCTGGCACACAGAACAATATAGGGCCATTTATCCCCACACAGCCCACTCCATTCCCTGCTCTTTCTTTTTTTTTAATCCCAGCAGAATTTTTTAATTTTTAAAAAATACCTTTTTAGGTTTTCACAAATCTACGAAGGACCTTTTTACTTTCTAAAGCCCTAATCTTCAGTCTCAACCTTTGCTTGACCAGATCAGTCTTTCATGTAAGCATACATTGGGCCAACCATTCTCTTAAAAATGACTTGAAAATTCCACAAGAAATAAGTTATTATTTTAGAACACAAAACATAAGAAAAAGCTATAATGAAATCATCTGTATCTCTACTACCCAGAAATAACTAATGTTACAATTTGATATATACTTCTTAAAGTATTTATGTGTGAACATAGCCTTATTTTATTTCTCTTATGTACAAAAATTAATGGAATCATACTTGACCTATGTATGGTTTTATAATCTCTTTTTATTCATTTAACAGAGAGAAAAACTTACATCATGGGCATCTTTCCCTGTCAATAAATATACCTATAAAATTTATATTTTATATCTGCCCGAATTCAATTATGTGGATGTACCAAGACTTACTCAACTAATTCTCAGTTATCAGAAATTCAAGAGGTTTCTAATAACATCAGTTTGTTAAAAACATGTTTTGAGCATCTACCATGTGCCAGGGCCTATTCTAGGCAGTGGAGTTTCACAATAAACAAAACGGGTAGGTTTCTGCCTATGTGAAGCTTATTGTAGGAGAGTAGCATTCAAATTCACCCTTTTTTGGGTGAGCTTTCCCTCATGATCACACAGGTACCTTAATTTGTTGTCCACAGCTGATGGTTTTTATCTAATTTAAGGAAAAAATGCCTTACATGCATTTCTCTGTCCCTCTATCCTCTACTATATAAGTAACTGTTAGGTTTCTGTGCTTTTGTTTGGAGATTTTGATGGCACAAGAGAGTAAGTGCTCTTGTAGAAATCTAAATGCATAGCTGGAATTATTAGTAATTATTGGTTCAGAGTCATCTCTTAACGTCATTCATTAAAAACAAATGTTCCT
Source organism: Crocuta crocuta (assembly GCF_008692635.1). Classification (NCBI taxonomy): domain Eukaryota; kingdom Metazoa; phylum Chordata; class Mammalia; order Carnivora; family Hyaenidae; genus Crocuta; species Crocuta crocuta. Next base: position 290,152 of record NW_027530209.1, on the reverse strand, counting down.
AATCGAATGCATTTTAGTATATATGAATTACAATATAATTTTATCTGACTCTTATAGGCAATGTAGAGTTTAATAGTTGTTTTTGTGGTGGAATTTTATTTATTTATTTTTAAATTAATGTTCATTTTTGAGACAGAGAGAGACACAGCATGAGCCGGGGTGGGGCAGAGAACAAGAGGAAGACATAGAATCCGAAGCAGGCTTCCGACTCTGAGCTGTCAGCACAGAGAACCCAATGCAAGGCTCAAATCCACAGACTTTTAAGATCATGACCTGAGCCAAAGTCAGACACTTAACCTACTAAGCCCCTATTTTTATTTTTTTTTAAGTTTATTTCTTTATTTGAGAGACAGAGCACACTGAAGGGTCAGAGAGAGAGAGAATCACAAACAGGCTCTGAACCATCAGCATGGAGCCCAAGGCAGAGCTTGAACCCACAAACAGTTGAGGTCATGACCTGGACCAGAGTAGAGAGGTGGATGCTTAACTGACTGATCCATCCTGAAGCCCCTGGTGGAGGAATTTTAAAAAGCTACTTTATACTCCAGTGTTGCTCTGTGTGACCTTGCTCTATATCCTCAACTATAAAACAAAGAGTTTGTCTAGATGGTTTCTACTGTGCTTGTCAGCTCTGGACAAGGAGGCATTGCACTATTATAAAATAGTTCAATGGGTGATGGACACTGAGGAGGGCACTTGTTGTGATTGCTGGAGCAATGGGTGTTGTATATAAGCAATGCATCATGGAAACCTGGCCCCAAAACCAGAGCATACTGTATATACTGTATGTTAGCCAACTTGACAATAAATTATATTAAAACAATAAAATTTTTTAAAAAGTTCTTAAGGCTTTAGTTCAGATAGCTTCAGACCTTTGTTGTTTATGCATATTCATGCACCCTCTCAGCTTATGGTCCTGATTTTTCCTAAATATACTGTTTTTCTCAATCATAGGAATAGCAGGGTTTTAAATTATAGTGTATACATACAACCTAAACTTAAGCCTGATTCCTCCTCTCTCAGCTCTGGGAAACATTTGCCCTCTCAAAGGCAGAAGGGCAAATTATCCACCTCCTCAGGGAATTTTCTTAATGGTTAACTTGACTCATAAGCTGATAGATGAAATTTTCAGAGGATTTTTCATTTTATCAGAAAAATCATGTACCTTTGGACTTCATTTATTTTCTTGCTTTCATTCTTTATAATACACAGGAGAATATCATTCTTTATAATATAATACACACATTTTCCCCTCTATATAATTTTACATGGCCAGGTCAACTATTATTATTAGGAAAATGTAAATTAAAAGATTCAGCTAATAGTTAATATTAATAGTTAACTTTGTTTGGATTTAATGTGTGGAAGTTCAGTTGATAATTAATTTGGCTTTCATTGTATCTTTCTTGATGTATAAATCTATTTTCAGAAAATTCAACATCACTAGGATAGTAGAAATCAAAGATCTCTCCAGCCCTTAACTCTTGGCAAACTCTCCAAGTTGTTTTTGGATAGTCTCAATTTCTTCTGCCATTTCCCCTGGGATAATTCAGAATTAGTGTTCAAGAACTATTTTTTTCGTTTTGGCAAAAACAAGCCCTATTAGATTATTTCAAGTGAGTCACTTACTACAGATTTCATAAGGTCATATTCCAACTAGTATTTACATTTTTAATTGACTTTCAGGAGGGATTTTTAGCTGTAGTTAAAACAAAGATGAGATACAAGCATTTATAGCTCAACTGATCTGAAAATGATCTGATTTTTAAAAGGCCACAAAATGAATATGATTAATTTATTTTTTCTAATCTGAATTTATACCATTAAAACCATACTCTACTAAAGGAACATATAATATAAGTTCATTACCATATAGTGTCACATTGGAAGATTCAGATGCAGAGGAAAAACTTACTCCTTTGAAAATCGGCCCATCCTCAGATGTTGATAGAAGGATTTGTGTGGCCCATAAAACATCCCATGAGGCATGTGACAAAGGTCACAGTGATGATGGTCTCATTCTTGCCAATCTTTTCATCCCCACTCAAGTCACCTCTTTTCTCAGCCACAGACTTTGTGCTTTGGGAGAGGTGGTTTAGGTGTGGTGCCTCTGTTTGCTCCAAGTCATTTCTACAGACATTCTGTCTCTCTGAGCTGGAGTTTTGGGTCTTCAGGTTGGGAACAGGAAAGAAGGGTTTGGGACAATATAAACTGGATGATTTTGATAGTCTTCCTGGAGGTAAGGGAGGATTAGATGGGCCTAATAATCCCCAGGAGGAATGAGAGGCAAAGAGGGCTGTATGGAAAATCCAAGGGCAAGAAGCTGTAATTTTGCAGATTGCTTATTGCATAATCTGAGAAATTCAGTTATCCATGAAGGCAAGACTTTCCACTGTGTTTTTTTTTCTTCTAAGAAATTGACCAATTTTTTTTCTCAATACATGGAAAAAATACAGGAGATGGTAATATCTGATCTCTAGTATCTCTAGTGCATAGCAATTTGCTGGCACAAATTAGTTGTAAGATAAAATTTTATTGACTGCTCTTTATCTAAATGATATATTCGATGACTTCAGTTTTGGCTTAAGTCTTGCTTGCTTTTACAAGGTAGATCTCTCTCTCTCTCTCTCTTTCTCTCTTTCTCTCTCTCTCATCTATCTATCTGTCATCTATCTATTTAGGGAATGTAGCAAGGTAGACTCTTATGTTTCATTCCTGATAATGTAAATAGTACTAGTGATTGACAGTGAATTTTTAAATACAATTTTCTTTTGTTTTACAAAAACACATAGGGGAAGTCTTTAGTAATATTTGTAGAATAAATGAATAATCAATAAAAATGTGTTTGCTTTAAACACTTAATGTATGCTAGATACTGAGTAAATTACTTTATCTTATCTCATTTTATTTTTATGATTCTGTAAGGTATTATAATCTCCATTATAGAGATGAAGGAACAGACTCAGAAATTATGTAACTTTACTAAGATCATATTAGTTTGTAAACAAGTAGAACCAGTATTTGATTGAGGTCTGTCTGATTCACTTTCTCATTATGCTCTTACCACTCTACATGTTGCCCATGAATTTATAGTTCTTCATTAACGAATTTCTTATTTTGGTCCTCATTCTAATTATGCATGGCAGAGTAAGTATTGAGTTTCTACAGTAAGTGCCTCCTTGATTCAATAAATGTGCACTTTTATAAGCAAGTAAATTTTAAGTAAAATGAACTATGAATTTGGAAGCGAGAGAAATCATTGTTGGTAGAAATACTCAGGGCAGTTGGATTTGATAACTTTGTAAGATGTTTTGAAAATTTCCCACTTGGATTTTTTTTGATAGTCTCTAACTGCTTTTCAGCGGTGAGTTGAAAGACACAGGAAGGGTCTGAGCGCTTGTCTTGGAAAAAACAAGAAGATGAGAGTGCAAGTACCCTGTTCTACTCTCAGGCAGAGGGTCGAGGCAGCATGGGGAGGATGGAGTGCAGCCCAGTGCTGAATCAGAGAGGATGTTAGGGCAGCTGAAAGAGAAGTGGGCAGCAGAAGGGAGGGTAAGGCTCCGGTATTACTGATCATCAGCCATCTAGCAGCAAGAAACATCAAAGATAACACCAATATAATAAGCTTCAGGAAGTAAAAGTTTCTTGTCCTCAATAACAATGGGGGTGTTGGGAAAAAGTTTTTTGGAGAAAACAAATTCAGTAAAATGAAACAATTCAAAATTAATTTCACTCTACACATCCATTTTCTGACATGTATTTGATATCTTTGGAAATTTCTAATAGGTACATTCTTATATGCTTTCTGTGTAAATTTTGAATCAAATTAGTTCATTAGATGTTCATTTAGTGTTATTAGTGGCGTATTAGCGGCATTGGGTATTTACGAAAAAAATTCTTGAGTTTTAATTTGTTTATAACAGATATATTGATGTCAATATATCAATGTATTCATATCAGAATACATTGTAACTGCAGCTACAATAAATCTGCTGTGCTTATGAAGCACATGGTGCCAAGAAAACTTTGTTTTATTCTGGTTTGCTAGTAATGAGCTGATTTTGAGATTTTTAAAAAACATGTGGATTAAATGTGGCCACATTCAAGCATTAAAAAAAAATCTCCTTATCAATCCTTGACACTGATTTGTACAATGTGCAATAAAGTAAAATTAAAACTCGTTTGAAATCCATCCTGATCCCTACATCACCACTTGTTGATAACGATTTATTTATATCCAGCTCTCACTAAAATATCTATTCTTTTATAATATTGTATATAGTCCTGCTCTCCAGGTGCTTAAACTCTACTATGAGAAAAAGGGTCAACCAATTAGGCTTATGTATGAGAAAATAAAACAATACAGGATAATATATCTATAAAACAGTGTGAGGGGGCAAAATAGTTTGAATTCCATGAGAACATTTAAGGGTAAGGCATACTAGTTTTGAACAGTCTAAAATAAATTGTATGGGCAAGATCTATATCATATCCTTACTATTTGAATACTGTGACTCATAGAAGAATGATAAAGGGAAAGTTGGCATAATAATAATTTTTTATTTTGGCTGAAATAGAAAAGTTTGAACTGGACTGGCAAATGGGTTTGTTTCATGGCTTGAACTTAAGTGATAGGTGGCTTTTGTGTGGCTGTGGTTTTGACTCCTACTTGTTGGGTTATAGGAGAACCCTGAAAGTTTTGAGGCTAATCAACATAGTTAAAAAGGAGGATTACCACAGTGCTACTGACAATAATTAAATAGAGATAAAAAGGAACTTAAACAGGTTTATTTATCCAGGAAACATTACTATTTAGAAAAACTTGTGGCGCCTGGGTAACTCAGTTGGTTAAGCATCTGACTTTGGCTCAGGTCATGATCTCACAGTTCATGAGTTCGAGCCCTCCATCGAGCTGTCTGCTGTCAGCACAGAGCCCACTTTGGATCCTCTGTTCCCCTCTCTCTACCCCTCCCCCATTGTCTCTGTTTCTCTAAAAATAAATGAGTAAACATTTAGAAAAACTTTGGATGTTCCCAGTACTAAGGGATGTTTCTGAGATTTTTTTTTTAATTAAAAGGTATCAGGAAAAACTTTGAAGAGGAATGAATTAATATAACTTAGTAAGAAATGCATTGATTTATTTTTTTAATCAACTTAAAAATATTGTTTATTGTGAAGTTGCCTGGGCTGCACAGGAAACACTATAGTGTCAGCCTGATGAAATCCATCATACAGTGTTAGAGATGTGTGACTGGTTATACAGACAAGTAACTCGGCATTCCACAATACAGAGAGCAGTTCTGGGCTGATACTGGTGTGGGGCCTTTGGCAACACACAGGTGTGGCATAATCCTGCCTGGAAAATAAAACAGCATGACTTACCTCACTTTGCAATTTTACTTTAAGTTAATTTAAGTTGCTAATAATGTGATAATGAATGTGGTAGAATGCATACCCAGTATCTTTTTTTGTGCCAGTTCTGTGAACATGTTTTATGTGCATCATTTCATTTTCGTCCTCAAAACTACCCTACCAGATGGGCACTAATTTGTTTTGTTGTTAACTATTTTACCAAGAAGGAAAGTGAGACTTAAAAATGTTGGATAGCTATCTGATGGTCACAAAACTAGTCAGGATGGAGATGGACACAGACTAAAGGTATACTTTAACTTTCATATATACACATGCAACACTTCTGATAGGAGACAGTAAGTAGCACACAGAGTGTGTGCAACTAACACAACTACTACTTCAAATTAAGAACAGACCCTCCCACATCTGGGTCACTATTGGATTTTTAAAATTACAATGACAAACTTGTTGAGCTTTTTAGATCAATAAGTCTCTACTGTAAAACTCACTTTTTGGTGTCTGAGAATAGGAAATATAAATGAAAAATGAATTGGACAGCAGTGAAGCCACTCACTGGAACAGAAATGCTTTTCAATAATAACAATTGAAGTCTTTTTTGGCACAAGAATAATTGTAAAATATTTATGTATGAGTGAAGCAGCAGTACCAGACAAGGAAAAGATTCACAACCCTTCCAATAATAGTCTTGGAAGTAGGCAAACATCATTTTAATGCAATGTAGGCACCAGTTTTAGGTTAGTTTTGAAGGTTAAGCATTCAATTTTTAGCTTTACTGTTTGTTTTCTGATGTCAAAAATTTCCAGCTGAACAATGGTTAACTTCACAAATGAAGAGAATTGCCAATTACATGAAAATCATAGAACATCATTTATATATCATTCCCTTATTTAAAAAAAAGTGGCTAACACCATTATACATAGCATAGCCTTAGCTGGAATGATCTTTTCCTCAGGTAATCTCTTTTGATTAAGAAGCTGCTCAGTGGCATAGAAAAGGACAGCAGAGTGATTGCTTCCTCTCCAAATCATGTCTGAATAATAAGTAGTCAATGCAAGAATAACTTGAAATATTGAGGTGTCTTCATTTTGTAACCTCGGAGCATTTCATCACTTGTTTTATCCTCACTATATAGATTTGAGACTTAGTTGTCTTAAAGTTACAGCACACAAAATGATACTGATGGAGAACAGCTGGGACTGAGTATGCATCAGAAAAGGACTTATTTTTTTCATCCTGAGTGATACCAATATCAAAGTGATCATCTCCTGCATCTACTGATTTTTAAGTAACAACTTGGCTCATCAAATCCAGATTTATCAAAGGAATTCAGTCTAGTTGGATCTAACAACTGCCTACAACAATAATTAACAAAGAGGGGATGCATTCAAAAGGCACTGTAAAACAGAGAAGAAACACATGTAAATAGAATTAGTGACTTGGTTTAGTTGTACCCAAGATATGTAGTGATCCCAAGAAATAACCAAATCAAGATAAAAATTCTTCAGATGTAAAGATATTGCTAAACATTTTAAGTTTCCTACATGATAAGAAACCCTAGGTTCTCCATAATATTAAAACATTCCAAGGCATGTTGTTTCACCAAATGTGCTACCATGTGTGACTGATACATGGAATTATGCATCCAACAACTAGGAAAGCTTACAGGTATTTGATATATTCCAAGTATGAAATAATAAACAATTTAAAGTTGTAAATTAAATAACATATTAAGTAAATAAAAACATAAAAGCTTTTTAGTTAACTTCCAAGCAAAAGTTTGCTCATTAAAAGCACATGGGCTTGAAATGATGTTATAAGTGCCTTATGCCTTGACTCATATTTATGGTTTCAGTAATTATTGCATATTTTTTGAGATATTGCATATATATGTGTATATCAAGAGGAGATGCATAGTCTGTATTTGTTTCCAAGTTTGTTCAAAATCACTATACATATGTTTGTTACCAACACTAGATGATGTTAATGCCTTGTGGTTCCCATAAGTAAGAAAGGCAGGAAGTTGCTTGTCTTTTAATTCATTTCCTAACAGAACAGTTTCCCTCAACCTTGGAGATAAGTTTGGCTTAAGTTAATAAAACTTGTTCATGAGTGCTTATTTATAACAGAATGGGAAAGTTCACTATGACAACTTCAGTGTAATTATGATTTTATTTCTTAAATGGAAACTGTGCAAAATTAAAAATTTTTACATATGTGTAGATGTATTTTTAAAGGAAAGGTTTTTAATTCTTTATCAATTCAGAGTGATAGGTCAACATTATTGTATTTGCCCTTTTGCAAATGAAAAAAAATTGGGAAGGGAAGTTACTCGCTTACTTAACAGAAAGTAAGTAAGTGTCAGAGTTAGGGCTTAAACCACAGCTATCTGACTTCAGATTCAATACTTTTCCCACTAAATCACAGCTAACGTTTTAAATCTATTCAATAATGCAGTGTTATCCTCAAGCCACAATTTGTGATGTGTGTGCTACTGCCAGTGCTGTTACCTAAATATTCATAAAAATATGTAATCATTAAATATTGGGAAGATGCAACAAACAAAAAAGGTTATGCATTATTTTCCAGCTTTATTGGAGTATAATTGATAAATAAAAATTGTATATATTTAAGGTGTTGACATGATGGTGTGATATATATTATACATTGTGAAATGATTACCATAATCAAGCTGATTAACACATCCATCACCTCACATCGTTACATTTTTTTTTTTTTGGTATGATGAGAACACTTAAGATCTACTTTGTTAATGCATTTCAAGTATAAAATATAGCATTGTTAATATAACCATCATGCTGTATAGAACTAATCTTACAACTGGAAGTTTATACCTTTTGATCAACATCTCCCCATTTCCCAGCTGCTGGTAACCACCCTTCTACTCTTTGGTTCTGGAAGTTTGACTTTCCTAGATTCCACATATAAGTGAGATCATACAGCATTTGTCTTTCTCTGTCTGGCTTATTTCACTAGGCATAGTGCCTTCCAATTTCATCCAGGTTGTAACAAATGGCAGGAATTTTTTTTATGACTGAATATTGTGTGTTTATACCACATTTCCCTTATCCATTCATTGGTTGATGGATACTTAGGTTGTTCTTATATTTTGGCTATTGTGAACAATGCTGCAATGAACATGGGAATGCAGATATATCTCTTAACGGTGCTAATTCCATTTATTTTGGATGTATGCCCATAGTGAGATTGCTGGATCATATGATAGTTTTATTTTTAACTTTTTGAGGAAACGCCATGCAGGTTGTACATTTTTTAAAAAGTGAAGGCATTTTAAATAAGACCATCCATGTCACCCATTTTTACCTCTGTCAAGATGTTTACTGGTTATAACACAGTAAATGCTAAAGAATGGAAGTAATGGGTGCAATTCTCTCATCTGCTTTGGATGCAGTATTTCAGTGTGTTGAGAGATAAAATGGTTGCCTACAAAGGATTGACAAGATCAGAAGGCATGTCCCACAGAGAGCTCTGGGCTAGAAAATTGGAACCTAGGAGTCATTTAATATATAAGCAGTCACTTAATATACATGAGTATCAAATATTCTTACTTGTAAAAATGAGGGGATTGGTAGAGTTCAGGATTCCTTGAGGTGTCTTCTGGCCAAGTCTCCCTTCTATTCCTTTTGGCATGATGTACATAATGTGTTCCTTTAGGAGGAACATACTCTTAACATTTTACCATGGGCCCTATAGACCTGTAGATGAATTCAAAGGACCTTCCTGCACAAAAATCCATGACTTTCAAATCTACAGTTGGCTGATTGTATGTCATTGCTAGCAAAGGTCTGCTTCTTCAGATTTGGGACTAAAAGACCAGTTTTTGTTTGTTCTTTTGTTTAAGTTTTTATTTTAATTCCAGTTAGTTAATATACAGGGTGATTGTAGTTTCAGGTGTACAGTATAGTAATTCAATACTTCCACACATTATCTGTTCATCACAAGTACACTCCTTGATCCCCATCACCTATTTAACACATCCGCCCTACTCCCCTCTTGTCTGGTAACCATCAGTTTGTTCTCTCTAATTAAGAATCTATTTCTTGATTTTTCCCTCTCTCTTTCACTTATTTTTTCCCTTTACTTATTTGCCTATTGTTTTGTTTCTTAAATTCCACATATGAGTGAAATCGTATGATATTTGTCTTTCTCTGATTGACTTATTTCACCTAGCATTATATATATACCTCCATACATGCCATTACAAATAGCAAGATTTCATTCTTTTTTATGATTGAATAATATTCCATTGTATAAATATATCACATCTTATTTATCCATTCATCATTTAATGGACACTTGGGCTGTTTCTATAATTTGGCTGTTGTAAATAATGCTGCTATAAATATAGGGGTGCATATAGTCCTTTGAATTGATTCTCTTGTATTTTTGGGTAAATACCCAGTAGTGCAGCTGTTAGAGCATAAAGTAGTTCTATTTTTAACTTTTTGAGGAGCCTCCATACTGTTTTCCACAGTCTGCACTAGTTTGCTTTCCCACCAATAGTGCATAAGGGTTCGTTCTCTCTATATCTTCACCAACACTTGTTGTTTCTCGTATTGTTGATTTTAGTGAGGTTTTTCTGGGTGCCTGCGTGGCTCAGTCAGTTAAGCATTTGACTTCGGCTCAGGTCATGATCTCATGGTTCATGGGTTCAAGTCCTGTGTTGGGCTCTGTGCTGACAGCTCAGATCCTGGAGCCTGCTTTAAATTTTGTCCCCTTCTCCCTCTGCCCCTCCCCTGCTTGTGCTCTGTGTCTGTCTCTCTCTTAAAAGTAAACATTAAAAAAATTTTTTTAAATTTAAATTTGTTCCAGGTTTCTCAATTGCCAAAGTACTCCTTGCAACATTGTGTTAATCTAATATTCTAACTTATGGAAATTCTAAAAATGTACATTAATTACTGGACTCAGCAGCTAAGGGAGCCAAAGTTAGCTTTCTCAAATGTAACTGAGTTGAGGGAAGTCTAATCCTGTGGTACACAGAAACAGTCAGGTTTCCAATGTCTGATGGTTTTGATTTATGGGAGATAGCTTCTCTCTCTTGAAGAGAGGTAGTCATTTGCTTTTTATTTCTGATTATGTCTGTGCATCTGGCTCTATTAGCCCCTCAACTTAATCCTGATGTCCTTTTAAAAGAATTTCCACCATCTTTTTACCTGTATTTGGGACACCCTGTATGATGCTTTCCTTCCATCCTTAACACATTCTCTTTATCTCAGTTCAGGGTATTTTATGCTTTCTCTTCTTTTTGTCTCCTAGAGGGAGACAAAGGTAATCCCATCCTCTCTCCTTCTGCAAGTACTTCTCTCTTTTATCTTTCTCTCTGCATCTCCTCTCATGCTCTCAGGACCAAGAAAACCTCCTTTCCTTGTGCCCCCTGGGACATCTGCCCTCTTTTCTCATGCCTTTCATTACTTAACTTGTTAAATGAGCACATTTACTTCACATGCACCTTAATTGCTCACTCCCAAATCTCCTGCAATTGGTAATCTCCCACTGCCCATTTGAAATCACTTCTTCCTTGCCTTGACCGACATTTATTATGTTCTTTCTGTTTTTTAAAGTAATATCTATTCATGGTAGAAACTTGGAAAGATATAAAAAAGAGGAAAAAATCCCCAACAATACCTTTAATCATTTTCAGAGATGGATATAACCACAACTAATATTTGATAACATTTCATTTTATAGGTTAATGATAACATTTTTTAGTCTTTATAGTTTTACATATATAAATATATATAAACATATGCATAGATATATTCTCTCTCTCCCTTATATATAAAATATATGATATTATATATATTATCCCAACCAGCCTCCACATCACCAGTGCAGAAGCACCACCAGCTCATGACCTGAGCTGAAGTCAGACACTTAACCAGCTAAGCCACCAGGCGCCCCTGAAAATATGATTTTAAATGATGTGTTTAGTATTTTGTTGTGTACTGTAGCATTAGGACTCAATCTTCAGTTGTTAGGCATTTAGGATGGTTTTCATTATAAACAGGTACTAGAATTGTTCTCTTGAGACTGAGTAAGCAATGACTGACTGCTAGTCATCCAACACAGTGACATCTAGCATTTGGAATGGCCACTACCTCTTCTGACATGAACTTCCTTCTACCTTTGATCTTTCTTTTGCTCTGACTCTCATTCCTTTCCCTCTCCCTAAATGTAGGTGGTCCTCAATACCAGCGTCTGTGCCTTTCTTATTTGAATAGACTCTTCTCTGGAAAATCCACTTTTCTGAAATCCACATTTTCAGTCTTAAAATCTCTCAAAAGTTCCATCATGTCTCTTTTTTACTAAAGATTTCCACCTAAAACCAATGTTTAAAACCAAATTGGACTTACCTAAGCTTATATAAGATTGAACTTTATTAACCCAAATTCAAGACTTCTTGTGATCTCCAGATTTCTTTTAATAAATTGACTGATGCAAGTCTTCTCATGTAAAATCTTTCTCATTCATCTTTTCGATCAGTATATCTGAGTCCTTCCTTTTTCCTCCTTTCTTTTCCACTGAAATTCATCCTTCATGGTTTCAATTGAACATTTACTTCTATTCACTTCACCTTTATGCTGCCTGATGTCCTCATTATAAATAAATAAATAAATAAATAAATAAATAAATAAATAAATATCAGTCAGTCTAGGAAATGAAAGTCAGTGGTAAAACAGAGTCTGATATATAATATATCACAATATTAAAGCAATTTGAACAATTTTTGATACTTGAAGTCCCTATGTCATAGAATAGTTTTCTTTTTAACACAGGATGATGGAGATGGAAGTCTTTGTTCCTGTTTCTCTGAGGATTTCTGGCTTGTAAGGCCATTTACTTTGTGCAACCCCCTGGGATTGTTTTCTGATCTTTGAGATTAATATATATAGTGTGTTAGGGGTACCCAAGCTGATGGCACCCCTGACCTGGTCTGACCTAACTGCAACATGCCCATCTCCCTGTATCATCATCATGCTCTTTAAGAAGAATACCAAAAAAACATCACCCTACCATGATCTCTGGACAAAGTCAACTCAGACACTTCATAAGTATGTTTCATTCAGCTTTAATAAAGGATGTACATGGTGTAGGCCCTTCATTATAAGAGCCAAAATATTTCTGTGCAAATATTAAATAAATAACACCTACTATTTATGTGTGTTGTGTTACTTAAATAAATAGTGTGATTTCTATGTGAAAAAGAAAAAAATTGGGAGAGTTACTATAGGAAAGTATTTTCATGTGGAGAAGCCATATGTTTAACTAAGGATTTTATCATATTAAGCACCCAGCTGTCTTCAGCCATTGAAGTTTTCTTGGACAGATATGTGCCTGAGTATTCTGAAAACACTTTTCTGATTAAGTTTGGCTTCTGTGACTATCTCTCATATATTTGCCAGAAAGAATGAAAATACCAATGCTTTCCCTTAGTTTCAGCAAGAAAAACATTTTAGAGCATTGGAATGAGGTACTGTGGAAGGTCGTATAATTACCTCCCATTAAGGCCTTTAAAAACAGAATGGCTATTTATATTCCTGGAGTTCTTAATGAATCTCTTCTCTACAGTGAAGGAACGATTCTGTGATGGTTTCTGAGGTCATTCTAGGTCTCTTTTTGAATAGTTCTAGTGTCTTAGATAAATTTGGTTCAGAAAAACACTCCTGTTCAGAAAAATTGGGGCTGGTACTGGCTCTATCATAAAGTTATTGTGTAAATCTTAATTCTTTCACCATTTCTGAAGAGGGTGTTTAAGGATAAAAGAAATAATAAATGTAAACATTCTGTCGCCTCTTTAGAAAAGAACTTGAAAGAGAAATTTAAAACCATCAAGTCCAATTGCTTTCTAATCTCTGTACAGCTCAGCTGTTGTGATGGTTGAGGCAATTAGTAAAAGAGGTTTGCATTTTAACGAAATAAGAAATAAGGACCAAAATCAGGGAAGAAACATTGTTTCACAGAAGTGACCTAAGTCACCAACTTGATGTGTTAAGAGGTGACACTACTATTACCAAGTGGTGGGTTCCAAGAGAAGTCCTTTCTTTCTTTCCAACTTTGAGGATTTTGTTCCTTTCTTGTCCCATCGTCCCCTTTGTGCTCTCATTCTTTCTTACTTTTCTGAGCCCCAACATCAGTTCTTTGCCTTGTGTGTTATTAAGAGGAGAGGCAAGGTGGCAGAGTGAAAGTGCATGGAATTGGTGGTTTCAGATTGACTTGGGTGCATGTCTTGCTTTGCTACTTACATTAGAATTGCCTTTGTCAAGTTACAATTCCTCATGTGAAAACTCTGGAAGAATTTACACCTCTCAAAGTTAATACAAGATGAAACAATACCTGGAAAACACCTTAGAATAGTTGCTGACACAGAATGAATTATCAGTAATTATAAGGCATTATTGTTCTATTTTCATCTGTTGTGTCAGAATATCACTGGCAATTTGAATAAAATTATTTTAAGACTGATAAAAGGGATACAAATTGGCTATTGAAAAAAGGAATCAGTAACAAATAAAAGCAAAAAATATTTGAAAGAGACAGCCAATAAATAAAAAGAAACCAGCATTATTAACATAGTTTCAATTGAGATCTATGTTATAAATACAATAGCATTAAGCTCTCAAATAAAAGTTACCACCTTTGGTAATCAGTAACCTTCCTGAATCAGAAGCCATCGTGGGAAAAGAATTTATGATATATTCTTAAAAATGCAAGTGTCGGTTGAGGTTGTATGTTTATTTGTGAAAGCCAAGTATCAGTTTTGCATCTGTTATTTTCCAAGTTAGGGAAGCTGCATATCATAATGGTTAAGACCAAGGGTTCTGGAGTTTGAATGCTAGGGTTTGTATTCCAGGTTCATCAGCTAGTAATTGTATTAACACGAGCAAGCTACCTAACAGCTTTGCACTTTGTGCGTTCATGTGTAAATTTGAGGTTATAAACGTTCTGTGCAATATAGTTTGTGTGCATGCTCGTGTGATAATTAACTGAGTTAATACATGTAAAGGGATTATATCAGGACTTGGCAAAAAATAAGTATTCTGTATTTGTTAGGTGCTATTATTAGTAGTAGTAATATTAGTATTATTAATTAGTGGTGGTGGTGGTGGTGGTGGTGGTAGTAGTAGTATTAGAAACTACAAAATGGTAGTTCTGCTTGAAAATAACTACGCATAGGTGGCTCAGTCAGTTAAGTGTCTGATTCTTGGTTTCAGCTCAGGTTGTGATCTCACTGTTTATGAGTTTGAGCCCTACATCAGGCTCCACGCTGACAGCAGGGAAACTGCTTGAGATTCTCTCTCTCCTTCTCTCACTGTTCTTCTTCCACTTTCTCTGTCTCCTCAAATAAATAATCTTAAAATTTTTTTTTAAAAAGAAATTATTTTTGGTAAGATTCCAAAATTATTTTATGGCTTATGTTGATTAAACACTGAATATCTGACCTAGAATATTTGAATATCTTCAAAGACTAGAAAAGGCCACTATTTGAGCCTAAAATAAAGGAATTAATATTATCAATACTTTGTTCATCGATAAAGAAGTTAAAGAAAACTATAGTTGAAAAAGCTATTCCATATGACAGAGTAAGGATATATAAATATTGGGGTTATACCTAAATTTTAAAAAATGATTTTTTTTCAAGGAGGTATAGAAAACATGAACCTTACCTTAGATGCAACTCTAAGTCCCTGGTACATAAACACACACACACACACACACACACACACAAACACACACACACACACAGTATACATACAGATACACACAATTCAATTCTTTCTGCAAATCTGCAAGGCAGATATTAATATTTCTATTGTACAAATAGGAAAATTGGAGATTAGAAAGATTTTGTGACTTGCCTAAGACACACACTGAGTAGTGCATAGGGGAATTTCTTGACTCTTCATTGTGTCAATTTGTCTCTCTAAATTTATATTCATTTCCTTAGAGGATTGCAGTGATGCCACTCAGTGGACCTTTACTATATTTTGTTATGTTCAAAAAATGTATCATATTTAAAAAGACAGCCCATTCTTGTAAATCAATCTCTATTAAGTAACAAAGGAGCATTCAGATGGAGAGCCATGGAAGGTCTGAGGCTTGACAAGCTTTGGAAGCATAAAGAGAAGTAAAATCACTCTAAAGGAATTGAGGGCCCTGGGCATTCATAAAAGGGAGAAGGTCAGAGATGAGAAACACGTGAGAAACTGATCAGTCGACAAACTGGTAAAATGTGACCATAGCGACAGAGAGGTGGGATTGTAGCTGCGTTAATGAAGCAGGTTCTTGTCAATTTTGGGTGAATCATGCTGACAGCCAGCAGCACGCACCAAAGAGTAAATCATGCTCTCCGGAGGCCTATCACAGAAGGGATGCAACTAATGAGATTCCATGCATCACTCTGATGAGGTATGAACCAATGCTCATCAGGAACAACTGACCTAGAAACTGATGCCAGTATTTCAAGGGGTATCTTATAGCCAAGCCCCCACCAGTATTTTCAGCTTCAGATGAAGTATGTGATTTTTCTAAGCCAACTTAGTGACAGAGCAGCCCTAATTTTTTCCTACTGTTGCTGACAGTGGTTTTTGGACATGGTGTGCCTGGGGAAGTCCTAAAATAGAACAAAACAAAGGTAGGCTAAGTCTTCCTGGTCTTGGGTGTAGGGGAGGAAATAGGAACTCTGGAGTCAGAGAGACCTAGATTCAAATTCCAGATCTTCCATTTGGTTTCTGTAAAATTGGGTAAGTTACTTACTATTTTGGTAAGTTTTCCTCATCTCCAGAATGGGACTGAGAATACTTCAAAATCTCTAAGATGACATAGGTAATAGCCTGACATACAACATGTATTTTAAAAAGTTGGCTCTATTAGTCTGTTTCTTGTCAGGGACAAGAATTAATATATGGTGTGCTCTCTTTTCCTGAGTATAATTTCTTTGCATTCTCATTCCTTTCCTTAAGTTTGAGAGTCATTCAGCAGATGTTGAACATTTACAGTATGCCAGAATCTGAGCCAGGTACTGGGATTATAGATAGAGGACACAGCCTTTGCTTCCAAGTTGCTCACTGGTCACTCCCAAATTAGTGAATAACTTTAATAGAATGTGATGAGTACAGGATGCTAAGAGGGCACCTGGACGTGTGAGGGTTATGGGCCATCTATGGAGCCTTCTGAAGTGTGACTGTGAGTTACCCAAGTAAAGGAGCGTGAGGGTAATGGTATATTGCCTAAAAAGGGTAACATATATAAAGATATGAAGGCCATGAAGGGCAATGTTCATAGCAGCACTCTCAACAATAGCCAAAACATGGAAAGAGCCTAAGTGTCCATCAATGGACGAATGGATCAAGAAGATGTGGTTTATCTATAAAATGGAATACTACATGGCAATGAGAAACAATGAAATCTGGCCTTGTGTAGCAACATGGATGGACCTTGAGGGTATTATGCTGANAGGAGGGCACTAGTGGGGATGAACACTGGGTGTTATATGGAAACCAACTTGACAATAAACTATTTGTAAAAAAAAAAAAAAAAGACATGAAGGCCTTATGTAGACAACCATGGATGGGTCTCTTTCTTGTGTTTTTTTTTAATGTTTTATTTATTTCTTAGAGAGAGAGAGTGTGTGAGCAGGGGAGGGGCAGAGAGAGGGAGACACAGAATCGGAAACAAGCTCTAGGCCCTGAGCCGGCTGTCAGCACAGAGCCCGATGCGGGACTCGAACCCACGAACCATGAGATCATGGTTCTCGACCTGAGACTTCGACCTGAGCCGAAGTCGGATGCTTAACTGACTGAGACACCCAGACGCCCCTCTTTCTTGCATTTTAAGGGGCATTTATAAGGTTTAAATGGCTTCTAGTAAATTACTCAATTTAACTCTAGTCAAGGACACATATTTCCATCTAATCTCTTTGTTGTCACTCATTACCTCTCACCCTTGGCTCCATCTATGTCTAATTATCAAAAGTTTTCTATGCCACTGGGCTGTGTAAACTAACGAAGCTCTAGGGCTGGGCCTTACAATTGCAGGCATAGTCTTAGATGTTTTTCTAAATAATTTAACAATTAACTATTGTGGTCAGTGTTGCACTGACACAGATTTTTAACTAACGTCTGTGCTAGTTGAAAAAAAACATGTAAAATTTTATTGGGTATTAGCATTTCAAAGCAGTTACTCCTGTATTTTGCATACAGGCTTGAAAAAGAGTGTTATAGATTGAATAAACAACAAGGATTATGGCTCTCTTCTCTTAAAATGCGTTATATAAGCTTCTATTGTGTTAAAGCACAAAAGAACTAGCTTAAAACATGGTTTAAGTTTTGTTCAAAATATTCTACCAGAGCAAAGAATAGAGTTCTGGACCTTTGTATTTTAGTTGGACTGTGTGAGCTAAAATATACAGCAATAAACTTTTTTATTTGCATACTGATCCACCAAGAGCCCCAAATCAGTCTTCACTTTTACACTTGTGATTTTTATTTTAGCTAGGAAAAAAAAAGTTAGAAAAGATCTTCTGGACAAAACAAGTCTTTTGTTTATATATTATTGGAATAAAATAATTGTCTTTAAATAATTGCTTTGGCTTGCTTTTGTCTAAATACAGGAAATGCATGTTATATAGGGAAAACTCTGAATATATTTATTTACATTACTAGAAAATAATTGATGGCTTGTGACTCAAGATTTCAAGGGGTGCTTATTTATCTACATTGAACTTGGCTGTTTCTATATAGTTCCTAATGCTTCTGACATATTGGTTAGTTGCTTAACTGGGTACACAAGTATCAATTTAAGTAAATCGAGTACTTCATGATATACGACTTAAATGCCAGAAATAAACCTATGGTTTTATACTCTGTTGTTTCAAGTTTCATTATTTATCAAGAACTGGAAAATGCCAACTAAAGTGATTAAGGGGGGAAAGGGCTTTGAACCAAATATAAGTTTACTTATCATTCTTACAGATAAGGGCCAATGCAGTAAAGCTAACCCTATTATAAGTTTATGTTCTTGAGCAAATATTGGGTGTCTATACTTTATTTCAAGAGCCTCATTTAACTTTAAGTCTCTGAAAGAGTGTTACAGGTTGAGTGTGATATTCATCTATGGTATCCTGATAGATCAGAATTGTGTCTTGACAGCAGAGAGGAGTAGGTTTATAGATGTACTTTATTTTTCCTAACTTGGTGTTGAGACTTAATGAAACTAAGAGAACAATTAGGAAAGGTCAATTTAAAAACAAAGAAGAAGAAGAAATTCTAGAAGCTACATTTATCCAGATTCATAATGGCAGAATAAATAATGATAATGGCAAATTAGGGAATAAAACTAAAAAATTCCTGAAGTTATTATATTTATATTAGAATTTTTGTCTCTCTAGGGAATAGATGTCTCAGTTGGATTCCATTTAAGTAGAAGGTTATCAGAGTGTTAATGTGGAAACTGCATAGATTTTAAGGTAAGATATTAAAAGATATTTAGAAGTACATTTAAGAAATGGCAGACCAAAAATAAAGTGCTAGTTTGTTAATAGGAACAGTCGATGTTAGATGAATTATTTGCTAAGATGTTTGCAGGGAAAAGCAGGGGACAGATGCTGGCAACAGACTTGAAGTTCCCTAGAGAGGAAAAGAAGAACTATGATAGCACAAAACCAGATGATCAAGGTATTAGAATGTGAAGTCTGACAAAAGCTCTAGGCCATATGGAGCCCATCCCATAATTGTGAGATGGAAAAAAGAAGAGAGAAGCCGATTTCTTCATCCTTGGTCTCCAAAGAAACAAGACCTCACATTGAAAGTACTAAAATGTATTTAATTTAGAACAAGAAAATCAAAGGTAAATTTAGCTATGAAAACTAGATAATTTGTATTGATAATAAAACCATGCATTTTCCAAGGCAATACATTAATTAAGGCTTATTTGAAACTTATAAAATGAATTGATAAAATGGACTCAGTCCAATTTGTTATGTCATCAATGTGATTATAGTATCAATCAGGTGCTAAAAGAATGAGTGCAAAACAGATATAGTTTATATTAGGTTATAAATAATAATCCTGAGCATCAGAAAATAGAAGCACCTCTATTTCATATGGCCCTAATGATTAATGAAAAGTAAGTAGAGAGAGTAAGTGGAAGTGTGATGGAACCAGAGGAAATTTCTGAGATCCTCTGTTGAATAGGAGGGAGAAATTTATGCTTATTTCAAACACTGTCTATAGAAGGTGACTTCCTAAGTTTCTTAGGTTGATGGTACTATTGTTTAGCAGCCCAAGGAAACACAGGGCTCACCAGGTTACGGCTGCACAAGAAGGTTATACTGGCAGTTACACCAAAGGCTCAGTGAAACCCACCACTGGCTGCATGATCTCATTGCCAATATCTGAGTTCACATACCTCCCCCTGAGTAGAGAAAGATTTCCTTTTCCTGTATTCTACTTAGGACCATTGATTTTGCCTTTTGCTTCTCTGAGATACCCTTCCACATTCCAGAATATTTTTGAGACTCTGTGGGAGTTTCTCATATGCAGTCTCTGCTTTTCATTGTGGTTTTTCTCCAGCTGCATCTGACTTCCTCTGGCTGTTGCACACTTCCTCATTGGAGCTGCTTGCACAAATGGGCAGCCTTGCTCACGTTCAGGAACAGGGATGGCACCTGGACTGAGGTTTCTTATTGCTCTCATCCCACTGTTCTGGTTGAATCACAGACTCTCACATGTTCCATAGGACCTCCTGCTGGTTAGTAGGTCAAATCATACTGGTTGCTGCCTCTGCCATTCACAACTGTACTGTCACCACTAACTCCAGCTTTATGGTCTGCGCGTGAACTACTTGTAATAAATAATTTTCTTGTTTCACTGTTGTTGTTTTGTTTATTTCGAGTAGCCCCACAGCAGAGTCACTTAGGACTCTATTAGCATTACATTTATTTTATTCTCACAGCTGTCTCCTCTTTTAATTTGGTTCACTTTTCTAGATTTATCTTTGCTTTACTCAACTCACCGTGATATCTCAGTGTCCCCTAACACTTTAAGAAATATTTACATTTAAGTATATTTCACTATCATTTTCAACTTTATAGACTAGACAAATACATTCTCAAGGTAGCAAAGTACTAGAAATCTTTTTGAAATAGAACTTGCATTTTATTTATCTGTGCATCTCACATATTGGCCAGAATTTTATATTAAATAGTATTGGCCAGAATTTTATCTTAATCTATTTAATATGTTTTATTGATAAACAAATATCAGGCAAAATAAGAGACACTTCAGTCATAGAAGAATTGTTATTAGTTAGAATCTTATTTTCAATTTTCTCTCTGTTTTTATTTGTCATAAATTATTTCTTATTATTTTTGGTGTGAGTCTTTTGGTTAAGATAAATATATATTTGATTAGATGTGTCAGAGTTGGGTGAAAGATTGTTCCTTCATGGACATAATCATGCTCCATTTGGTACAGTGTCTTCATTAAGATTTAAGCTAATTCTGCTATTTAAGAATCTATTTTTTCAGGGGCGCCTGGGTGGCTTAGTCGGTTAAGCGTCCGACTTTCGCTTAGCTCATGATCTTGCGGTTCGTGGGTTCGGGCCCCGCGTCGGGCTCTGTGCTGACTGCCAGCTCAGAGCCTGGAGACTGTTTCGGTCTGTGACTCCCTCTCACTCTGACCCTCCCCTGTTCACGCTGTCTGTCTCTCTCTCTCTCCTAGAAATAAATTAAAAAAAAACGTTAAAAAAAAAGAATCTATTTTTTCAGAAATGGCATTGTAATCATTCATGGTATCGTTACTTTCATCAGCATCAGAAATCTTTCATTCGGTGCCATTTGTGGGATTGCCTATGTTGTCAAATATAAAAGAGAAGTTAAATTCTGTTCAAACATCTCATGCATAAGGTCCTATGACCTTGGGGAGTTGGAGATGTATTAAACAGGGTAAGGGTATGCATGTGGTAAAGAGGAGAGAGGGAGAGCTTGTTTCAGATGGAGGGCATGCATGTGCAGCAAGCATAGTGTGTGGAAAATACATCGGCTGTGTGACATCAGGTGAATGGTCAGCCACAGCTGAAGTTACAGAAATAGGGAGTCTGTTCCTCCAAACCAGAAGACTTGTTGATTGCATTGCACAAACCAAATTTCATGTCTTACAGATTATTTTTCCAAATGACTCAAGAGTAAATTCTAGGTAGCAGACACAGATGTTTTAAGTAAAAACTCATTTGATGACAGGAAATCATTTAAAAACCAAACAAAAACAAAAAATATGTTGCTGGTAGAATTAGGAAGATGGTGTATGTACATTTCAAAAAGTGAAGTACTTTGTCAAGAGACTTAGTAGTGACTGAGGAAATTGTAGAATTATCATGCAATAATCAAAGGAGGGAATTCACATAATACAAGAGATCATTGTAAGAGTTATTGATTTGAATGTAACACCTGGAGCTGCCACTGTTAATGAGGTAGCTTCAGTTGAAAATACCTGCTGTCAGCAATTTTTATAAGCAAAGAAGTGCTAAAACAGCTCCCACATAAACCATGAGGGAAATTTTTATTAACAGAATGTTAGTGCTAGGAAATGATCACGGTGATCTGAAGCTGTCAGAAACCTTCAACTGGGACAGCCTTAAGAGAGTGTTCACTCCCTTGTTTTAGAGATAAGCAAGCTGGGATTCACAGATGTAAATGGAGTTCTCAAAGTCACACAACTAGTTAGTAACAGAGATGGTTCTAATGTATACTAATTGTTTTATAGATTTGCTACTCCTATCCATCCCTTTATGTTAGCCAAATAACAAAACAAAAAACTTCTTTCTGTACTCTGAACAGTTCTGACACCCAATGTGTGAGTTTTCTATATATTGCAATTCTGACACATGGAGTTAGCAGAGATTCCACAGATTAGGGGTTCAGTCCTACAAGACTGACTCCTACATCAGATGCCAGTCACAAGCCCCAAGTTGTCAACAGGCTATAAATCAGCAGTTTCCACAATCCCCTATTGAGCCTTGTTAGTTTGCTAGACTGGCTCATAGAACGCAGGAGAGTGCTATACTTCCTATTATTGGTTTACTAAAAGGGATACGACTTAGGAACAGCCAAATGGAAGACAAATATAGGGCAAGGTACGGAGAAAGGGTGCAGAACTTCCATACTCTCTCCTGAAATCCTTCATGTGTTTATCAACCTGGTACCCTTCTGAATTCCTTTGTTTGGGGTTTTTGTAACATAGACAGGACTTATCAAATCATTGGCCGTTGGTGATTGAATTCAATCTCCAGTCACTCTCCTGTCCTGGATGGTCTGGGAAGTGCTGAAAGTTCCAACCCCCTAATCACGTGGTTGGTTCCTCTGGCAACCAGTCTCACCCTCCAAAAATCACCTTATTAGCTTAGACTCAGGTATGGTTGAAGAGGATTTGCTATGAATAACAAAAGACTCCTATCATCTCTCTTATTCAGGAATTCCCAAGGGTACTAGAAGCTGTGTCAGGAAGGAGAGATAAAGACAAAGTATACATTTTTTATTGTATCACATATTAGGTGGTTGGATAAGTAAGTATTTGTGGGAGAATTAAGTGGCCTTTCCAATTCACTTAGTACAGAATTATCATCATCATCATCATCATCATCATCATCCAGTCCTTTTAGAGTTGTGGTCTTTCTGTCATATCATACCACCTTTTGTACATAAATATTTTTTGATCAAGGTAATAATATGATCCAGAAAAAACAAATTTCAACTGGAATTGATTTATATTTTTTTCTGTGAAAGTTAAGTGATTTTGAGATATTTTGAGAGAACTTTACCAGGATGTGATCTCTTTCACTTCCCAGAGATCAAAGGGACCTTATATGTGTATATGTGTTACTATATATATATATATATATATATTCATATATATATATGAATGGCCTATGCTTTAATGTGACATTTAATAAAGTTACTCAGAGTGGGAAAAGCTGATTAGGTGGGGGTAGTGTCACTGTCCTTATCTCCACTGGACCAGCAGACCATCAATCTCCAAGACTAGACAGCAAAGTCACAGGACTTCTGAGAGGGATATGGCTTGTGAAGGGCAATTACAGGAAGTAAGACATTTTTCACTATTAACAATCATGTCTAAGAAGTTTGATTTCATAATATAAAATGAATGGAAATATGTAATCTTAACTATTTTACTTGGTTGAGAAGTTTGTGATTATTACTACAGGGAGGTTGGAATCCTTGAGAAACATAAGTACTGTGTCAGACTGGGTCCTAGGTGGTTTGGACCTAGGTGGTCCCTGTTTAGTCTTCCACATCCATTTTTGCTCAGTCTCCTACTACTAGAAGGCTGGAGAAGTACATCTAGAGCTCTGTACCTCATTCATTGCAGTGAGGCTTGTAGAAGCTATGTGTCTTTTCTAGAAACATGAAAGTTGATATCCCAAACCAGGAAGAATCCTGAAGTTCATTTTCAGGAACCAGAGGGAAGCAGCAGGAGGAAGAGAGTAGGAGTGATGGGTGAACAGGCCAGTAGAAGGGGCGGGGGGGCCTATAAGAGTCTGGGGGTGGAGGTGATGATCACATTCAGCAGTATATTTGGGTAGCCTGCCTCATTGACAGGGCAGAGAGGAGCAAATCAGGCAATGAGGATAGAGTGTGGTTGCTCAGTATCTTGGGGAGAGGCAGAGGTCAGAGTCTAAGGCCTAAACTAAACACAAGGACATAAAAATCCCCTTGGATGCTTTGGGTGGGCATGTAAGAATGCACCAGTGTGGCTGGTGCAATAAGAGCAAAATCAGAGTAGATGTGCACAGTGGGAAGAGAATTCAGACTTCTGTAAGGGGTATAGGTCTTTGGAGTAGCAGTTTCATAACCTAACTATGTATCAGAAGCTCCTTGGAATCAGGTTCCTAGGTTCGTGGTTAGGAGATGTCTTCTTATAGGTCTTAGTCGAGATCAGGATCAGCAATCTGTGTTTTTAAAAAGCATCCTAAAAGATTCTGATATACAACTGGATATGGGGTTACATTCCTTTGGAAATTCTTTATGATACTAACAAAGTGATTCAATGATTATATTTTAGTGTTTAATAAAGACTCTGGAATGCTTTTAAGAGATTACCTTTGCTTAACCAAATTTCTTTAGTCTAAATAGAGATTTTAAAATAAGAGGCAAGACTTTCCTCTCCTACTCTTATACCATTGGAAAAGAAAAATATCATCTGAAATAAACATCAGTGGGATCAACATACAGATACAAAATTGAAACATAATCTCATGCCCTGGTGCTTAATGGAAATGAGTACCCACTGACTAGACTTTGGGCAGGAATAAATAGAAATATTGACCACTAGTCAGAAGAAATCATTGTAGCATTTTATAAAGGATGAGTGATGCCTCTTCAGAAATGTACCACAAAATATGCCATTTGAAGGAATGCACACACTATTAACCTTTTTATAGTTCAAGTCATTAGAATGTGATGTTGAATGTTTTCAGACTCAGAAAGGATAGATTTACCATGAGGCAGCTTGTTAGAGCAAAAACAGCTCTTGATTTCAATTCAAGGAATCTGGGCTCTACCCCACATTCAACTACTGACCTAGTGTCTCTGAAGAAAGGAGCAAGGCTACGTTTCCACAGTTTTTCCAAGATCTAATATTCTATGATATTTGTCTTTGTAATTTAGGATTCTCAGACAGGAATGGGTCAGATGGCTGCAGTACTATAGTGGTTGGCAGAAAAAAAATGCATCAATACAGCTTTACATTCTTCCAGTAAGAGGCAGTTCTGGATTAGCATTTATATTCTCTAAATCCTTAAAACTCTTTTAATTAGAATGAAAAATGACAACTCATTTTCCTTGCTCCTTGATCTATTTTCTTTCTACAGATCATCCTAACTTGTCCTTAATTCATTTACTTATTTATATAACAAATACTTATTGACATGTATTGTATGCAAGACCCTGTGAAACTTAGTATGAAAAATCTACTCCAAAGGGATTTAAAGATTAATAGAGATGACAAGAAACATACAATGTTCCAGAAAAGAAGAAACGCTATGGCTGAAAATGATGATTATCCTAAGAATTCAGACTAGGAAAGCATATTTCTGGTGTGATTCATATTTATAGAGATCCCATGTGATTGATATCCTAAAGTTCAGATAAGGTTTGAAAGTGGAAATTTGGTGGGGGGCAGCCTTTCAGGCACAGAGAGATGAAAGAACTGGATCATATTTAGAGAACAGTGAATAGTTCAGCTTGGTGTACCAGACACATGAAGGAAATCCCTGGGAAATGAGCTGAAAACTTGGGCTGGATTACTAATGGCGAAGTGCCTCTAGTGAGGCTCATGGGTTTGGCTTTTTAGGAAGCAATTTTCTGCAGATCAGGCCATTTCTGGGCTTGTTAATTTCTAATTTTTGCCTTCAGAACACCTTTGCCATTCGCTATGATCACCATGCTATTGTATGTATCTTTCCCCACATGCAGGCTTATTTTCAGGAAGACTTTTGACTGGTATCCTGGCTTTGAAACTTGGCCTTTGATATGTAAGATTGGGATGCCAAAGGTTAGGTTCAGTCTTTCTACTTTCTTGACTGTTTTCTCTCAGGCTATACTCTGATTTTATTAATTCTTAATTTTACAACTTCTGTATGTCTCAAGATTCTTTGTGTGTTGGAAAAAGAGACCATCGCTCACAATACAAGTGCTTCTTCCTAGTAAGAAGCACTAGAGATCCTAGGTGTTCAGAGCTTTGTTTTTGTGTTACTAACTACCTAGCATACTTAAAGATCTATAACGGTGCCAAGAGGTTGCATGTGTTTGAAGTTTCAGTTTAAAGAACAAACCAGACCTAATCATTAATGATATTCTAAAACCTACTTTTGTCACTATGAGGAGAAAATTCCAAATCACTTCTTCCAGTATCCAATGTCTCCTATGGTATTTATTATGTTTCCTTGGAACCATTTAGCCTACCTCTTTGAAATCTATTGATTTTGCGCCCTCAGTGACATTTGAATCTTCCATGGGATGCATTTACTGTGTTGTTGAAATATCTTCCAACAAAAATAATAAGTGGATTTGATTTGAAGTGTGGGTAATCTAGAATGTGAGTTTTAAAAGACTCAAATTCACTATGTTGCTTTGTCTAACAGCATTAAGTATATTTGGGGGTGGCTTTGGGTAGAACTGAAGTGGGGGAGCTTTATCTTCTGATTCCTTAGACTTCTCTCTAGTTCCTTCCCTCTCTGGCCAGTGGCCCTGGTTTTTCTCTCAGGAACAGTTTTTGCTTGTTCCCTTCAAATCTTGTACTTTGGTAATGTTCCATTAAACCAATTCACAAAAAAGTTTAATAAACTGATAACTCTCAGTGGGTTTCCTTTATCATGCTTTTTTGCTTTTAACAGCTCATATTATCCTAAGCCAAAGGAGTTATTTTTTAATTGGGCATGTTAGAGGTAGTGAGGTATTCCTGGCTTCTTAAAATAAATAATGTACCTTTACCCTCTCCCATATCAATCAAAAAGAGTCATTTTTAGATAAGTATTTATTTAGATAACTTCTAAAGCTCCTTGTTAGATATTAAGTTAACTTTAGTGAATACACCTGATATATTATGCCTCCAAGCTTCCTGCTTCTAGTTTGCATCTAGAATATGTTTCATTCCTCAAGTATTTGGTGTTTTCTACTCACATCTAATGAAAATTCTGTGCTGCTGTCAAAATTCAGAAAGCACAGTTATCATTCACTGTGGTAGGTCAGGAAAATTTAAATTGGATTTGTACTCTTTAAAATCATAGTCTGTTTAGACATAAGCAAATCACATGCAAATTAGGTAGAAAACATCAGGTGTATTTGTTACACTTGGATATGACCTTTGGGAAAATAATACTAGAAAAGTGCTGGCTGTATTATAGGATAGCTGGAGAGATCTGGCAGAATAGATGGTCTTCTACACATAGAAAAACTATAATTTCTTTATGCAATTGCTCATATAAGAATTGGATTCTTGCTCTGATAAAGAAGGGAAAAACCAAAGAAGGTTAGCCCCAAGAATGTGCTAAAGGCAAAGGGACAAGTGGCTTTACTTGCTTGTTAATCTTGTTAAATCAAGGAAGAGGAGAGAATAATGTTAACATTGTTGTATCAGGAATGCCACATTCAAGTCAAAGCAAGGTTCCCCTTCAAAGCAGTTTAATTTTATGATAAACTTGAACTTTTGTCATTCACGTCATTATAGCACTTATGGCCAAGAATGCTGCCCTTTTTTCTGACTTACATGTTATGGTAAATAAATTATGCTAATTTTGCTGCCTATAAGAAGTTGTTTTAAAGAAAAAAAAAAGCAAGCAAGAAGTTACACTGTTTGGAAGAGGTTTTCCATGAAGACCAAAAAACTCACTGTTGATAGGATATGGTTTGGGAAGTGCAAAGTAAATGTCTCTCAGTGTCAAAAAGAAAAAAAAAAACCCTCCTCTTTGACTTAAAGTTATGCTATATGTTAAAATTATCCTTCACACTAGTGCTCCTTTAGGTCAATTCATAGTATGTGATCCATCACTGCTCAGGTGCTGAAAATACCCTACAGGTAAACTATGAGGAGGTGGGATTGGGTGGTAGTGTGCTGGGATCATAATGTTAGGTCTGGATTTTAGAAGATTGGGCACTGCCAGAGTTAGCCAATAGAACTGCCAATAGAGGCATTTGTATGACCAGGGGAAAAGCAGAGAAAAGGGACTCCAACAAGAAGAGTACTAAAGTGGGGAGATGGAGAATCCAAATTTTATCAACTCTTTTCATAGAGAGTGAGATGAATTTTATATCTAGAGTTAGTCATTTTTCCCCATTTGATTTTAACTTGTCAAGTCACCATGAGGACTTTGGTGGGGAAAAATGATACATTGAAACATTGTAAGTATAGAAACATGGTTCTTCCTTTGTGTCAAATTTATGTCTCTGGGCATTCCTTTCCCTCAAATGCATAGACACAGAATCAGAGAAAAATGATTTTCAATACTGGCATTTCTACTTAGGAGCAAAGTGATCTTGGCAAGTGAAATAACGGTAATGACCATCCATTTCTCCTTTGTGAAATAAACACAATCACCTTGATGAAATTGTTGAGGAGAAATATGATATCTGTACATCATGTGGTTGAGTGCTGGTACATGGTGAATATTCATTAGTAGCTAATATCATTATTATGGATACAGGTATCTCTCTGCTGACACATTCTGACAATTATTTCTTTCTGGAAATAACCCTATTGGTCAGATTTAACACAAATACATGAAATTTCATTTTTCTACAACTGTGAAGTCAGAATCATTGGGCTGTGTCACTTCTTTCCCCCTCGAATGGTATAAATAAATGCATAGTTAAGTTGATGTCAAATAACTGAGTTAAGAGAATCTCAGTCTAATTTTTTTATGTCAAGAAAATTAAAGATTGTTTGAAAACTGATGTGGCTCTTTGTACTCATGAAATGCGCATTGTGACTTGTTTCTCTCTGGCATCTTGGATAGGGACCCCTGCTTACTTGGCAGAGATCTGTGTGTAAAAGGATATCTTCAAAATGTAGAGCATACTGAGCTGATAGATGCTCTGGGATCTGATGTTCTCAAAATGGATAAAACTTGTTATTCAGAAGCTTGAAAATATAAATGTAAACTTTTTAAGAGAATTAATATAATTAATAACTGCAGTATAATACTAATGACTCATTGTATGTCATAAATTCCTTTGCATATCTTATGAATAACTCAACTTTTACCGTGTGTTCTCTCCTATTGTGTATCTTGGTAAATGTGATTCTCATTTTTTTTGCAATTACTATAATATCTTAGATTGATATTTCTGTTCTTATTTTGTGTGTCCTCCTCTCCTTAGCCCAAACCCATCTATAGATTTTTCTCAAATCCAGAGTTCCCAACAGAACTGGGAAGTATAGCTAAGGGTCATAAGTCATTGGTCTGAGCACAGCAGACGAAAGATGTGATAGAAGGTATGTGGTATTTGAGCTTAGAATGTGGCGTTCAAATTGTATAAATGGATTTATCTTCTTTTAACTTTAAGACTTTACCACTTTTCAGGATACCAGTTGTGCTTATAATGGAAGGAGCCCATGCTACAGAAGGGGAAATATGGGTCCTGTTCTTATCCAGCTCATCATCTGACAGTGTTATTAAGAAACTAACTTGAAATTGCAGATAAATTTTCCTTGTTAGGACACAGCTAACAATCAACATTTCAATTTATCAGAATGTAATCGATAAATGTTGCAGGATAGAATTAGTGTTTTGGTCACAAGCTCTTGGCTGCTATATTGTCACATTTTAAAACTGACATCAGTTAATATATCAAGGTACCTTTTTATTTCATGGTCTTTCTTTCGACTTCTTCCCATGCTTTCCCCAGTTAGCATATTACCTATTTCATACTGGTCACTTTTTCAAAAAAATATTTGTTGAATAAGCATTACGTTTATATAACATTGGAATTTTTAAAAGCTTATTGTATCTTTCATTATCTAATCTAGGAAGGTAGTATATAGCTTGAGTAATTTGACATAGGAGGAAAACATAGAGGTTTCACAATCAGTAGCACCCAGATTTGAATCTCTTCTATCATGATCTAGCTGGAAAAATAAAGTAGCTTCTCTGAGCCTTTTTTTTTTTTACAAGTAAAATCTGTGTGTATTCTATCACACAGGGTTTCTGTGTAGATGAAGAGAGAGGAAAAAAAATTCTCCCAGTCAGCCTCCTAGAGGGAAACGCAGGATACGCTCAAAAGGGAAAATGAGGAAAGAGACCATTTTATAAGGTTAAAGGATATCTACGATGTATTTTGAAGCTTCCTGGGGCTAGCAACAGTGGGGAGTCATTGCTATGTTTAGGTCTGAAGAAATGAGGAGAGTGAAGAGTTTGCAGCACCCAGAAATACTGTTGTGCTGTTGGAGGGAGGCACCTGGAGCTGTGGCCTACGGTAGACGGATGCAGCTAGATCCTAGCCAGGCAGGGAGTGAGGGAGGGAATAAATATCCTGACTTCTCTTTATTTTCACCCTCCCATTTCCTGCTAGTGCCTCTGCTGAGCCAAATCCACTCAGAAGGAACACACAATACAGGTTAGCTCATAAAGGTCTATTCTGGGGAACAAAGCAGGGTAGAGAGAAAAATCTTTCTACTTTCTCCCTCTTGACTCCCTCTCTGTGTTGATCTATGAGTCCATCATGAACATAGTGCTTGCTACATAACACACAGGGTAACCATATAATTTATTGCCTAAATTGCAGCACTTTTTTAAAAGCCAAAAGGGACATTACTACTAATAATTGTACTGGGAGAATACACATAGAACAGATTTGTGCCAGGCAAATCAGGGCTCATTGTCACCTTACTAACAGAGCATAATAAGCTTAGGTAAATGTGAATTCCCTTCCCTTCCTTTAATGCTTTTTTTCAGATTCTTTCCTCCAGTAATAGAGTAATGTGGGTATTTTGAGAAAGAAGATTGGATTATTTTAATAAAGCAATCTAGACTCATCTCCCTGTGGCAGGCTTTCCAAAGTTGGTAATTATTACTGAGTCCCTTGCTAAAATCTGCCAGAAGAATGAGAAGGATTTAGGTTATTTTTTAAACCTAAAACCTGATTATCTTGTTTGGTAGTTTCTCCCTGCTTAGAAACCTTATTTCAACACTAAAGACAGTGGAGGCAACAGAGAGTCTATTACTCAATAAACAGGATATACGTACTATGCGCAGGGGAATTTGGTGAGATGTTTATTCTCTGGTATAGCCTTTCTGTCTCACTTATATCTTAAAACCAATTACTGCACATGTTGGTTGCTTTGATTTGGAAGACACCTGTGATTAATATTTTTAGTCTGGGTAAATATTGGTGATTGAACAAGAGTGGTTTTCAATGTCATTATATATAACACAGAACAAGAAAAGAGAGAATACTAATGAATGTAGGGAATTAAGGAGATCAACAAACATTTCAGCATATGCTTATAGGTACATATCAGTTCAGACAAAAATAATTTTAGTTAAGCCAAGAAGTGTCAATATGATCAAATGTGATGGAGTGGATTTGGTACAAAAGAAGCTCTGTGAAAATTGTATGTGGTTTACGTCCTACGTGCTGCAGTTTTTGACAACATACTTGGGGAAAAAATAACTTTGGTTATTTCTGCTTCTTAATATTTTGTTTTATATTTATGTTCTTTTGCTCTGCTTGTGATAGCTCTGCCGACGTCAGTGATCTTGCACTTCCCTTTCAGGTTCCCTGAAGTCATGGGCAGCCTGGGCTTGAAGCTACCTCTGGTGTTCTTGCTCTTGACTTGCTGACTTTCTTGAAAACATTACTCTTGCCCAGCTTGGATGAATCTCTGTGCTCATAAGCTCTTGCATTGCTTCTTTGCCATGCAACCAGATTTGAATAAGATCTCCTCAAGGAGTGACTTACTCCTTTTCTCCAGAGACTTCTTTTTAGTTAACAATTGGGAGAGTCACTTGAGTGTGACTCTAATGGATTGGGGTGACATCTGGCTCACTCAGCCCTAGTGTTTTTCCAACCCTATTGGAAGATAGGGTATATTCCTCAAGGAAAATGCCTACTAACTTTTTAGTGAGGGTTGTTTTTTTTTAATTGAACAAACTTTTTATTGGTAAGCAAACATTCATCTGGGCACTCAGCCTGTTCTGTGCCATCAGTGAAGTCTCGAGTGCTAGGGTGACTAGCTCTTGCCTTATAGGAGATTGTGCAGCTGGGGGCACATATAACAACATTCTAGAGGAAGGAGTTTGTGTCTTGTAATTGACATCATGGTATCAGAAAGCTTCCTGAAGCAAGGTTGGTCACAGCCTCAGTGAAGGACCAAAGCTTCCTCAAAGTACAGATTACAGGCCTCACAGATTTTATAATATGTTTGTACAAGGGTTTGTAGTTTCTGTGAGTTCTTTCTAGAACTTTTTGAGGTCACCACTACAGAAAAGAACCAAGGAATTTTCACAACTTGACATTGGTAAACATATATTTTAAAGTCATATATAATTTAAGAAGAGACCTTTGTTGCCAACTTTTAAGTTGAAAACTGGCAAGTAAAAGTTTTTATTCACTACAATGAAAAGGTAAAGCAAAAATTCATAAGTAAATTGATTGACTAATGTATTAATTGTTCACCAAATGCTCTCTGAGTCCTATTACACACTAGTGTTCTTCTAGATGTAGAGGATACAAACACAAGTAAGATGGGCACATTCTCTAATCTGGTGGAATTTACGTTTGTAGTAAGGGAGACAGGCAATAAACAACTACAAAACAAGTAAGTAAATAAGTGAACAGAAAGTAGCAAATGCTATGTCAAGATTACTATGTTTAAATAACAGAGTGGCTGTTAGCATCTTTAGGTTAAGGAAGGTCTTTTAGAGGAGATTACTTTCAAATGTAGGTTTGAGCGACAAGGGGCATCAGTGTAGCAAAGATCTGGACAGACATGACTCCAGTCAACAGGAATAGTGAGCACCCAGGCCCCAGGCCAGTACCAGCCTGGCACATACATTTCAGGCATGGGAAGAAGTGTAGGGAAGCTGGAGTGGGCAAGGAGGAGAGTATGATAAGGTGGTAGGAAGGGCTCGCAAGGTCCTGTGGGTGCTTTTAGGCCAGTAAAAAGAGTTCAGATTTTATGCTCAATGCTATGGGATATAATGGAGGGGGTTACATAAGAGAGTGACATGATATGATAAGCATATATTTTTTTTCATCACCAATAGGTACAANCAGTGTAGCAAAGATCTGGACAGACATGACTCCAGTCAACAGGAATAGTGAGCACCCAGGCCCCAGGCCAGTACCAGCCTGGCACATACATTTCAGGCATGGGAAGAAGTGTAGGGAAGCTGGAGTGGGCAAGGAGGAGAGTATGATAAGGTGGTAGGAAGGGCTCGCAAGGTCCTGTGGGTGCTTTTAGGCCAGTAAAAAGAGTTCAGATTTTATGCTCAATGCTATGGGATATAATGGAGGGGGTTACATAAGAGAGTGACATGATATGATAAGCATATTTTTTTTTTCATCACCAATAGGTACANTTAGTCTCTGAACGAAAGCCCAGTCAACACTTTGGTAGACAAAACAGCAACTTTAGAGATTTAACCTCTTTTCTTTCTTTCTTTCTTTCTTTCTTTCTTTCTTTCTTTCTTTCTTTCTTTCTCTCTCTCTTTATTTATTTTGAGACTGAGAACATGAGTGGGGGAGGGGCAGAGAGAGGGAGAGAGAGGGAATCCCAAGCAGGGTCCGTGCTGTCAGTGCAGAA
The DNA here is from genome assembly GCF_008692635.1 of Crocuta crocuta. Classification (NCBI taxonomy): domain Eukaryota; kingdom Metazoa; phylum Chordata; class Mammalia; order Carnivora; family Hyaenidae; genus Crocuta; species Crocuta crocuta. The sequence continues at coordinate 256,424 of NW_027530209.1, read as the reverse complement.
CCTAATATGGGGCTCAGTCTCATGAACCCTGAGATCATGACCTGAGCCAAAATCAAGAGTTGGACGCCTAACTGACTGAATTACCCAGGTAACCTTTTTTTTTTTTTAATGTTTCTTTCATTTGAGACAGACAGACAGAGAACAGGGAAAGGGTAGAGAGAGAGGGAGACAGGATCCAAAGCGGGCTCTGGGCTAACAACAGAGAGTCTGATGCGGGACTCAAACTCACGAACCATGAGATTCAAACACTTAACGAACTGAGTTACCCAGGCGCCCCTAGATTCAACCTTTTTAACTTTGGTTTCTCTATCTGAAAAGTGGGACTAATAACAATGTCACAGATTGTCAACTACAGCATCACAACTTTACACTACACTACTTTACATATTATCGTTGTTGGAGTTTTTATTGTTGAAAAGCTTGGCCCAAAGCAAGCCATGGATAAATGTTATTTTCTTTCTGCTGTTTTCTTTCCTTCAACTCTTGTATCTCATTATCACTCCTCCTCCGTTATCTTCTACAATGTTCAAAATTTTGCATAAATGATTATATGCCTGCTTTAAACTCTTTTTCTCCTAAGATAAATACATGACTTCTTGCTCTGTTTGGAATAATTATCAATAGTTTCCCTTTTTGCTCTCAAAAGTGTCCCAGTTTGGACAACAAAATACATGGTCACCCATCTTATGGTTCCTGTTACTCATGAAATAATTTCATGAGT